>NC_043007.1:52174735-52257235 GCF_006345805.1 Octopus sinensis | reverse complement strand
TCGAGTACTTATTTTATGAATTTCTGTTCATTGATCTGCTAAGTTATGTATTTGACATAAAGAATTACAACATTGGTCTGCTGACACACCATGTATACATATATATATATACATATCACTCATATATTCATATATATATATATAAATACACACATACATACTCAGGGTGCAGTGAATAAACTGTCATCTAAATTACGGATAAATGAAAATAACACTGACATCTCATTTTAACAGATGCAATTACCAAAATTACATAAAAATATTTTTAAATACTAAAGAGTAAATTTATTCAATAAAATCGCCATTGGCTTCAACCATGGCCTCCAGATGACTTCAGAATCTCCTGCAACTCTTCTGGACTGTCTCGTTTAAGTTGGTAAATTCTGCCATAATCCTTGCCTTCAGTTCATCTTTGGTGTTACAAGGAGTTTTGTTGGTCTCTTGCTCAACTGCATCCCACATATGATAATCAAGGGGGTTGCAGTCTGGGGAGTTGAGTGGTGAGATGTTAGGGGTGATGTGGTTGCAGAAATTGTCTGACAGCCATGACTGGGTTCTCCTGCTTGCGTGGCATGGTGCAGAGTCCTGTTGCCAGACATAGGGTCTTCCAGCAACCACTCTCTTGACCCAGGACAGCACTACCTCCTCCAGGCACTTGATGTAGGCCTCCACGTTGAGTCTGAGGCCATGTGAGATGAATGGAGGCATAATGTCACCATCATTAGTAATCACTCCAAACACCATGATGTTCACTGGATGTTTGTTTGATTTTTATCACTCTCGGTACATGTCCTCAGATTGACACCCAAACACTCTGAAATGTCGTGTTGGAGCTTCTGGACGAATGCCAAGCAGTACAGCATGTCATTTCTAGATTTCTGTCAGAGTGAATTTCTCACAGACAGTGCCCAACTGATCCTACTATACTGTGTAGTTTGACAAAATCAAAAACAAACCTGGGTTTGTGTGTATCATGTGAGGTTGAAGTTGGGCAGGATGACTTCCCTTTGCAAATACTAATAGGGCACAGAAAGTGTAAAATGGTTGATGATAGAAAGGGCATCAAACTGCAGAACACCTGCAAAAAATGGAACATATGATGAAATGTGGGTCTTGGATTTTTGTAGGAGAACAGTAACTCCCAATATCAATTTCAAACAGTCTATATTCAATCAAAAAATTGTCCATAAAGAAGTTGTTTCATCTACAATTTATAATAGATACCTCTCTCTCTCTACATGTGTGTGTGTGTATTATGTACTCACTCACTCACTCATACATGCACATACATATATATGAGCCCTGAGGAGTCATGTTGCCTAAATAATGACATAGGCTTGCATATTGATCTCTTTACTGACACAGGTCAGTGGATGTTATGTTATATTTACTTGTGTCTCAATATTTCAGTCACTTACTCATTGCCATGGCCGTTGTATTTGTTTGTTTTAATTGTAGACATATTTCATAGATAAACTTAGCCAAACCAGGGCATCAGTTAACTATTTGAGCTACTTTTAGTGAAATTTCTGACAGAAGTTAGTTGTAGCTGTGACATTTTGAAATTTTAGTTTTACAATGTTTGATGGAAGGAAAATAGTGGACTGACAGATAAGGAAAATAAAAATATGAAAACACAGCAAAAAGTTGCTGATGATGAATGTCAATATGACATAATATGTATAGGTATAATTACTGAAATAGAATTTATTCCTATATTTTGTCATATAATGTTTATAATACATTTGTTGTCATGTCAACATCATCAGAGTTTTATTCTGGATATATTACCTATTTCTTTGCAATACTCTAACCACATTGAAATTGTTCCTCTTCCATTGTTAAACCCACTTGTTCTTTCTTGGTGTTTTTTTGTAGAGTAGGCTAGCATTAGTTACTTACATTAAAAATTATTCATACACTGTATGTTACATAGTATAATTTTCTTCACCTATTTATTATTTATCAACATGACCAGATTATTTATTCTTGATATTAGCTTATTTATAAACAGTTTAAGTGGAGGTGCAGGTGTAGAGGGAACATGTGGAAAGGGTAGACCCAGGAAGACGTAGAATGAAGGGGTGAGAAAGGATCTACAGACATTGGGAGTCACAGAGGGGATGACAGAGAATCGAGACACCAGGTGGAGAGGCTCATCCCCTGCAACCCTCTCCAGCTGAGCATCCCTAATCTAGCAGGCTCATAGGTGCTGTTGTCACATAAAAGGCACCTGTGCCAGTGCTGCATAAAAGTACCCAGTACACTCTGTAAAGTGGTTGGTGTTAGGAAGGATATCCAGCCGTAGAAACCATGCCAAAACAGACCTGGAGTCTAAACATCCCTTCAGCTGGTCAGTTCCTATCAAACCATCCAACCCATGCCAGCATGGAAAAGACATTGAATGATAATGATGATGTATATATATATATATATATATATATTTTATATATAATGATATATAATATATTAAATATATTATAGCGATACATATATATATATATATATATATATATATATACATACACACACATGTATTATATTATATAGATGCATTATAGATATATACATAGGTGCAGGAGTGGCTATGTGGTAAGTAGCTTGGTTACCAACCACATGGTTCTGGGTTCAGTACCACTGTGTGGCACCTTGGGCAAGGGTCTTCTACTATAGCCTCAGGCCGACCAAATCCTTGTGAGTGGATTTAGTAGACAGAAACTGAAAGAAGCCCATCATATATATGTATATGTATGCGCACATATGTTTGTGTGTCTGTGTTTGTCCACCCAACATTGCTTGACAACTGTTGGTGGTGTTTACGTCCCCCGTAACTTAGCGGTTTGACAAAAGTGACCAATAGAATAAGTACTAGGCTTCCAAAGGATAAGTCTTGGGCTCAATTTGCTCGACTAAAGGCAGTGCTCCAGCATGGCCACAGTCAAATGACTGAAACAAGTAAAAGAGTACATATATATATATGTGTGTGTGTGTGTGTATATATATATATACATACATACACCAGAGTAAGCACATACATGTGAAACAAGATGGAAAAAATTGTACTCGAATACCAAAAGTAGCGTAATATGCTTTATTTAAACGCAGCAAAAATATCACGAAAACTGTTACTCAGAGTTTCATGTTCCTGTTCGTCGGACAGTTTTGTTAAGAAGGGAACAAAAATAAGAAAACATATACAATTATATGTATATAATAAGAAATATAATATATAAAATATATAAAATAAGAAACATATACAATTAGTTAAATTGATACATATTTGAAAATGGTTTTGTTTCATTGGTCCTTTCAATTAATGGACTTTACAGTGACTGGTTGCAAGCAATAAACAAATTTTGGTATAAAATTATCTTCTACCTATTTTCTATCTTATGGTCGCACTGAATCATAAAATCCCACAGGATCTTTGCATTATCATTTTCAGTGATGCTTTCAGGTTTATGGTTGTACCAATTTTTTGCTGTCAAGTCCAAACTTGTTGCAAAGTGTCCAATGGACAAGCCTTGTTATATTGTCTTGGTGTCTCTTACATTCCTTCTGGGCAAGTGGTGTACATTGACTGGTATTATTTTGGACTAATCGCATCGGATTGTCTAGATCGTACTTAGATAGAGTGTTCTGTAGGCCAGCGGATAAGGACAGCATAGGGTGTCCACACTTCCACCTAGTCGACTACACAGACCACAAATTCGTGATCTGTACGGTCGAATTAGATAGGCTACATAGACAGGAACCCGGCTACTGGAAGCTGAACGCGTCGTCAATGGTGTGCAAAGCCTACAGAGACCGGATTAGTTTATTAGTTAAACGGGAGCTCACGGGGGCAATCATCAACAACAACTGGTGGTTTGCCCTCAAGAGAGCAATTAGGGCAGAGTTGATTAGGTTTAGTAAGGCTCTAGCTGTAGAACGTAGGAAAACGAAGTGGCATTAGTTAGAAAACTAGACGAGGCTCTTGAGACAGGCATCGCAACTGACGTGTTGGCGGCTAGGTTGGCCCTCGACCAACACTTTGACGCCAAACACGAAGGCTGCGTTGCCAGAGCTAAGGTGTGTTCGCTAAGCGGGGAGGGGACTAAGGCCGCTCGATGGGCCCGTGTGGCAGAGGCAAAGTGGGGCAACAAAGCGACCATTCGGTCTTTGGTGGACCAGAACAGGCGCGAGGTTTCTGAGCCGAAGCAGATGTGTGTGGTGTTTTAGCAGCACTTAGCTCAACTGTTTGGGGCGAACGGTACAGACTTCGGTGTGTACCTGGACGGTCTACCGCAACTCTCGGACAGTGAGGCAGAGTGCTGCGAAAGGCCAATATCTGCCTGGGAAGTGGAGGAAGCAATGAAAAGCTGCACGAGAGGTAGATTGTCTGCTCTACGAGCTTTACACTTCAATGCCAGACTTGTTTGCGGGCCTCTTGGCAAACGTCTACTGCAACTGGCAGCAAAATGGGAGAATTCCTGCTTTTGTTTGTTGAGGAGTGGTGGCTTTGCTGAGAAAGGACCCAAACAAGGGGGTCATTATAGGGAACTTTCGGCCCATCACTCTGCTCAATGCAGAGCTGAAGATTTTGGCCAAGAGATTGGCGCTCGTCGTGGGTAAGCTGGTTGGCAAGGCGCAGACATGCGCTGTGCCGACCAGGTCGATACACATTAATCTCCATTTCATGCGCTACACCATAGGGAGGGTGGGTAACGACGCTGTCGCGGGTGGGGCTTTGATCAATTTAGATCAAAGTAAAGCCTTCAATAGGATCGACCATCGATACCTGGCAGCTGTTCTCAAGGCAGCCGGCTTCAGTCCAGTCTTCCGTGGGTGGATCGCTGCTTTATACAGCAACATCTGCTCGGTAATACGGGTGAATGGTCACCTTTCAGAGCTGTTTGACATCTCACGTTCGGTCCGCCAAGGATGCCCTCTCTCCTCTCTCTTGTACGTATTGACTCTCGAGCCATTATTGCGCAAGTTGGAGGCTTTGAGGGGGTATCCCGCGCGATCTAGGAGGTGGAAACAGCATGTCTGCCCATGCCGATGTCGTCACTGTGATGGTGTCGAGCTATAGGGACATTGACCTGATCGGCGAGACGCTGAACGAATACAAAGCGGTGACAGGAACAAAAATTAACATGGGAAAGTCCGTGGGCTTGCAACTAGGCACCTGGAGAGGCAGCTCCATGCCGTCCAACAGCGTCGTAGGGCGCTGGACAGACGGATCCGTTAAACTGCTCGGGGTCTGGTTCGGTGGATAAAAACTGGGAAGAAGTGACGAGCAGAGTGGCCAATCTCACCCAGAATTGGGCTGAGAGGAAGCTGTCCCTGAAAGGTCGAGTGGAGGTGGTGAATGCATACATCACATCCGTCATCTATTACCGCTTGTCCGTCGTCCCTTGTCCCGACTGGTGGTTGGCCAAGCTGGTACGCTTGCTCTTTGACTTTTTGTGGAAGGGTCAGGTACCACTTGTCAGGCGATCCATCTGCTGTCAACGATTGCTGAATGGAGGCCTTGGCATACCATGGTTACTGATGCGCAGACATGCGCTCAGGCTATGACATCTCAAGCGTTTCCTAGACGGTGAACAGGTGTGGTCATCTTTTGTAAGACGCGACTTTCCGCACCTCGTCTCTTTGACAGAGCTGCAGGCCTGGATCAAACGTAGACCGAGAAAGGGTACTTGGCACCTCGAGTGCCATCAAGCTCTCTCTGCCCTCCGCCAAGTGGGCAATGTGATCGGTAGTAGTTCCACCCTAGCGTTCTTTAGAAGGTTAGTGGAAGAAAAGTGCGACGACATTCTCGGGGAAACTCTAGGCAGTGACGATAAAGAGCTGAGCAGTCTGTTCAGGAGGATTTTCAGGCCGGGGCCAATGGATAATTTCCAGAGGTCCTTCGCCTGGCAGTGTTACCGAGGGGCTCTGCCTGTTCGAGATAACTCTACTGGCACAGAAGTGCCGTCAGCAGGGCCTGCCCGAGGTGCTGCCAGGACGACGAAACCATTCTACACGCACTCGTCGAGTGTCCGAGTATTGCAGAACTATGGGTTTATGTCAAACAGCTACTGTCGCGTATAGGACGGATCCGGCTATCAGCTGAATCCATAGTGAGGATTGCTCCGCCAACCTCCTTTAACCAGGAGGGCAAGGCAGTTTTCCTTTGCCTAGTGGCTGTAGCGAAAGAGGTGGTATGGTGGACCCATTTGAAAGGGCTATGGTCAGACACTTTCCTCTTTGGCCCAGATCTCATCAACTTTTTCAAGTTTCACTTGTAAAGGAAGGTGAGAGTAGAGAGGGAAGTGCTATCCGATAGCAAGTTTAATAAAAGGTGGATAAATGTCGCAAGAATGGCCAGTGTGAAAGGAGCCATTCTGAGGTTACACCTGTGATTTAAAAAAGTATTACAAAAGGAGAAAGGGGCTCTCTACCCCCCTTTTGACCAGGCTCCCGTTGGCTTTTATGGGTTTGTTTCCACCAGGAACCTTTCGAAGCGCCTCCCCCTATTGGGAATTTTTCATTGTTATAATCTTTCGTTGTTAAACTGTTTTTACTCGGATTTTTTCACAAACGGACAAAACCCTTTGTAACCTTTCGTCCTGTTTTCTCCCTTTATGTGATAATTAATTTTTGTCAGCCCTTGTGGCTAATAAAAGAATTAATTATTATGATTGTTATTATCATCATCATTATCATTATCATCTGGTTTTTAGATGATGATCTGTCATATTGAACTGTTCAAGCAGTGACTTGTTGATCAGTTACTTCTAGATCACTACTGCACTCATACACAACAATAGCAACTCCATTTTACTCAAAACTATATCAGTATTAACTTCATGTGATGAAGAACCTATCTACTCTTTAAATAGTGACAACAGTATTGAACGTCAAGTCCCAGTGTTATTGATTATCAAGAACACCTTCATAAGTCAGCAAAGGGGCAGCTTCATGGTCACATAATCTGCTTGAAATAGCAGCTCATCAAGTGTTGTTCTAATGAAACTTGTTTTGTTTGTCAGTAGGTATTACAAAGAGAACGGTTATAATTTTCAACCAGAATAATTTGCATCAGGAAAAATCAGCCAAGGGAAATAACTTGAAATATTAAGCTGTGATGGAGAAGAGTACTCCTACACTTTAAGTGTCCACTATCCACTGTGAATTATCCAACACATCATGCATCAGTTCATTTTCTTATAAAGAGTGGTCTGTTCACTTACTAGTAATTTAGTCATTTTGCCAACTATACTTTCTCTTTAAAAAAAATCTCGTTCATACAAAATTCTTTATTTGAAATATAAACAACAAAATAGGTGATCAGTTTTTACATTTTGGCATGCCATTGTCCTTTCTCTCATTTTTCTCTCTCTCTCTCCATTGTGTCTCCTTCCTCTCTCTCTCACTCTCTTCATTGTGTCTCCTTCCCCTCTCTCTCTCTCCCTCATAGTCCCATTCACTTAAACCACAGCTTAATGAAACTTAGGTTGGCATAATACTACAAACTCACATCTTTATCCCAAAATATGACAACTCAACCTCTTCCATAGTTAGCTTTCTCCTCTCGCACCCCAATTCATGTATCAATCTATCATATCCACCAACAGCCACCGTCTTATCATCATCACCACTTGGTGTGTGTGTGGGTGGGTGAGTGCGTACTTGTGTGTGTGTGTGTGTATCCGCAACTTCCCCCTCTCTACATCTTATACATTTCTCTCTTCATTATAATCTGATTAACAACCAGCTGGTTATTTCAGAGATACTATTATTATTATTTATTTATTTACTATGACCTCATATTAGTTGACATTTTACTTTTTAAGCTAAGAGGCTTTTTTTCTTATTTGTGGTTATTGCTAAAAAGTAATAAGCAATCAATAAAGCCTAGTGTGTGTGTGTGTGAATAGCAAGAGATGGCTAAATCAGTATTATTTAATTATGGTGTTTCAAGTTCAAATCCCACTGTGATTGACATTACATTTCTCTCTCAAGGAAAGATTAAATAAAACCAGAGATTACTATAATCGACTATACTCTCCCTCAAATCTCAACATTTGTTCATTTAACAAGATGGACATAAGCCAACATCTATGTGCTTGCTTGAAATACTAGACCTAACAATTAAATTGTACAAGAAGGATACATTGGACAATGTTGTGTTCAGTATACAGACTTGAAATTGCTATTGTTGAAATGTCTTCTATCATACTTCTGCTCACTCAGGTGAACTGAGAGTAAGCAACAACAATAAACACACATTCACATACATTTCTCTCTCTCACACACACACCCGTCCCTGCCGACAGGGGCAATAACTCACGTTGACAAAAACGGATTTTTTCCCCTCCAACAAAGCATTTGGTGAAGCACGTTTTCTTTTTCACAATTCAGTGTGAATAAATAGGAACACTACTCATTGTTATATTTCTTCCATTAATTTTGTTAAATATTTATTTTTTAATCTCGGCTTTAATTAAAGTTAATCAGCTTACAAATGACTAATTCTATAAGATTAAGTTGCTAAGCCTTGCTGTTTGATACAGTTTGAATATTGCATGATTATCATTAATTGCCTTGTATCTTGTTTAGCTTTAAAATAGTTTTTACTCCTATTTTTTAGAAAAGAAAATGTTTCTTAATGATCGTATTGTTTCACCAGTCAGCAAGTTTATGACTGTATCTGTGTCTCTCATCATTAACTTTGGTGTTGCAACTCATTCTATTTGGTGGTCTATAATATCAAGAACTTTTTTATCTCATTCTTGTTGTTTATCTAGGTCAGTCATAATCCAGTACACCTATGATCAAATGTATTCCGATCATGACCATTCCATATTTTATTCAGTTACACTGTATCTAGGATTACATTATCCAATATGTTCTTCTTTAATTTAGATGGTAGATATGATTTGAAGGAGATTTTACCACTATATCTAGCAGGTTTGAGTAACCTCATAGAAGCTCTTTGGTTGATTTTCCACTGAAACTAAGATTGTTCACCTGACTCCCTCATTCATTTCTGTTCCCAACATTGACCTAGCATCTCTCTCTCTCTCTCTCTCTCTCTCTCTCTCTCTCTCTCTCTCTCTCTCTCTCTCTCTCTCTCTCTCTCTCTCTCTCTCTCTCTCTCTCTCTCTCTCTCTCTCTCTCTCTCTCTCCCTCTCCACACACACACATGGAGTAGTACCCATCATCCAGATGTCACTTTGGTTGATCTGAAGCTTGTAGAAGCCACTTGTCTGAGATGCAGAGAACTAGGATTAGACCGGGAATCATCTACTTGTGAAGTGAACTTCTTAGCCATATAGCTATTTATAAAGTACTTTACTCCATTAAAGGTAACTTAATCTTGCCATATACTTCTATAACAATAGCACTGTTGCTATGTAGTAGTTGGGTGCTATTTTCCAGGGAGTGCTGAACAATTTCTAGCTTTAAGGGTATCGTGACAGGCTTGGTTGGAGGTGCAAGAGTTCTTTTACAGGGCTTAGAAAAACTGAAGGACTGCTGCTAGAAGTGTGTGAACCTGAGAGGGAAACATGTTGAATAAAATCATAAATAACTGATCCTCTTGTATTTTCTTTTCCCCAAAACCAGGAACTTTTCAGTACCCACTCATAATAGTGATGTTATACAGTACTTGTGCTATATAGTGGCATTACTATATAATATCGTAGCTATATACTATTGTATTAAGTAATAGTTAGAAGCATGTTATTACTTCTACACCATTACCTCTATTATAAATCAGAAATATTTGATCAAGTGGTAATTGAAAAATTATTTTTTGTTGTTTAACCTCTGTACAACCTAGGACCTTAGGCCTTCCAACTGATAAGCTGAGTGACAATCATTGGTTTGCGAGGGAATTTTATTTACATATTGGTGTGTATATGGGTTTATTTTACACAACAAACTGTTAGAAACACCAATGTATGTGTATAATACATATATACTAACTCAGCTGTCATTATTCTTTTGTTGTATTTAGTTGTAATGGAAGTATTTGTTTAATATTCTGTGGACAGCTGTATGAGAAAAGGGGATAGTGTGGTTGATAATGTATCCTTTCTCTCAATACTGTACTTTTTATAGTTTAGTCAAAAGGATAGTGCGATCTTTTCAATTTTTATTCCAATTGATTTCATATTTGGTGTATTTGTGTAGTTTTGTGAGCCAGTCATTGACATGAAATTAATTTTCACAATAAATCAACAAATAAAGAGTTAATAACTTTTTGCGGCTGCAAATTTTAGGCAATTTTAGTCAGTTGAAAGCCACTGTTTCCATAATGTTAAAGCTGTTACCAAGCGTTCTTTTTGTGACTTATTAAATGCTTAAAACACATGCAGTATGAGGTGGTCATGAGATGTGCTAAAAATAACAGCTAAATAGCTCTTAAATCACTCACCAAAAGTTTTCCTTTTTTGGGGGGGTTTTGGCATAATCATATGAATTCGCAAAAATTTTCTGAAAATTCCAAAAAAAAAAAAAGATATGAAGGATTATATGGCATGCATAAAGTAGAATTCCGCCAATATTTCATGTATTTACAGTTGACATGTAGACATGTACAGTCACGTACAAAATGGCAGCTTTCAAATCTTGTTTTCTGACTGGGTAAAAATGATCAAACTTTAAAACTCTAACTTTTTAAAAAAAGTTTCTGGAAAAAGGGATAATAACCCCTGAGATTCAGCATGGAAAATGACATCAATATATCAAATTTAAAAATTTTCACTATACTTTAAAATTTCCACAGGTACAGGCAAACAGAAAAGATCTGGGTTGTGTCTTTGATTTTTTTCTCTTTTTTTTTTTTCTTTTTGAGGAATGAGATGTGGTGGTTTTGTGAGGAAGAGACAGGGGAAGGTTTTAATATCCTCAGATTGGTGACCTGGTCTGAATTTTGCAATAGTGTAGACTGTATTACAAACACTCAGGGGAGGCTAGGTGTTGATGTTAAACAAAGTGAACTTATGCATTGGTGTTAAACAATGTGGCTCCATTAGTGTTGTTAAATGAGGCTATAGATTAAGACTAAGAATGGATCAGTTTTATTGACTATACTGTACACAATTATAAAGTTTGAGTTTGTCACAGTGAAATCAATGTAGTTGATTTACAAAGGAATGTGCAGCCATGTGTAGTGTCTCAAGACAGAGTGAAGGGCAGTGTCTGGTCCGAATACATCTGTGGATTTAGTAAAAGAAAAAACAAAAATCCAGAATTCCAGTATTTTTCATTAAGAGTTTCTTTTATCTTGTTCTTGCTTCTTCTCTTAGGAACATCTCATTTAAAAATAAGTCATAAAAGTAATATTTCAATTAACTAAATTTATTAATCTATTTATTTGTTATTTCTACCTTTTTATAGATGTTGGAGCATCCAATGAAGAACTTGATAATTCTTTGAGTAAGTTCTTCAAATGTTGGGAATAAGGAATGGTTGCATGTTCACTGATTTGGTTCTTTAAATTCATCTGACTACTTACCATATTAACCCCACTTTGCCTCCTCCCACTTCTATATTTCAGCTTACTTCCACTCTGGAGTCACCTAGCAGGTATACCCTGCAGATCTGTGCATCTTAGAAACTTGCAACCTTAAACTTTGCTTTAATGGTAACTGGGGTATTTAATAGTTTTATTGTTTTCATATTTGACTGGCTGGCTACCTATCTACCTGCCAACTTACCTACCTACCCACCTACCTACCTACCTACCCACCCACCCACCCACCCACTATACTACAAACTTATTAAAACTGCCTGCATTCTGACAAATTTGTCTCCTTATTCATGTAACTATTCTCCCAAAGAAGGTGCCTAACTCCCTGCTACACATGCACACATGTATACACGATCATACATACATGCCTTTGTGAATACTCATTTATTACACACATGCACACACACACACATTTCTATCTATCTATTTGTCTGTGTGTGTGCGTGTGTGTATATACACATATGTATACATACATGCATGTGCATATATATATATATATATATATTTACACATACACACACACTCCCACACGTATGTGCACATGTATGTATGCATGTATATATAACCATACATACATGCTTACATGAATACATATTTATTACACACCTGCACACACATCTATCTATCTATCTGTCTGTCTGTATATATATATATAATCAATTAAGGAAACAGAAGAGGGATTTAATATTCGTCCTTATTCTGTATGATAATTGTTTCAACCCATCCTACAACTGTCCTTTATGGGTGGGATGTTGTGCACCATATTGTGTTGCATCAGTTTTTCAGTCCGGGACACGTCAGGTACATGCATACATCAAGTGGTGTTCCACTAAAAGTACTGAGTTTGGGCAGTCATGTTGGTATTTGTCCACTTAATGAAGAGGGCAAATACCAACATGACTGCCTGAACTTAATAATGAAATACCACTTTATGTGTGCGTGTACCTGACATGACACAGACTACAAAACTGATGCAACACTGTATGATGTATAACATCCCACCCATAAAAGACAGTCACAGCATGGGTCGAAACAATTGTCATATGGAATAAAATCAAATACCAAATCCATCTTCTGTTTCCTTAATTATTAATCTCAACTAACACTGCAGAATTCCTGAAGTAGATCCAATGGAAATATACCCCAACTGCAAATGAACCAGGCAGCCTAAACTGTGCTAGTGCTTTACTCAACACATCAACACACTAATTGACATATATCCATTAGTCCAAAAATTACATATATATCTATATTTATGCACATTTATACTAACCTCAATACTCCTATCTCTCTTTTAACCCGGTAAACCCCTAAATACTTGCTGGCCACCATGGATTGCATATACAGAGACAAATGTGAACACACAGACACATACATATATTGCATCAGCAATATGATTGTAATTGTTTATCTACATCATAATAACACTCATTGTCATCATTTTTCTTTTCATTTCCATTTTTGCTAGATGATATGTATTTATATACACACACATGTATAATATATGTATAGACACCTATGTATGTTTGTGTATATATATATATATATATATTAATTAATTTTACCCTTTTATTCTTGACTATATATATATATATATATATATATAAATAGATGAGTGTATTTTTACCTTGTTAACAATTAACACGGAAAAATAAATAAATAGTTACCAGGGCAGCAAAAATCTCACAAGTAAAGATGTTGTAACTCCTTGTTTATAAAGGTTGAAACTTCGTGTTTACGTTGAATATTTTGAATAATATGAATAAAAAATGGAGTTAACGCAGGTTTAAACAAGTATTTTTACTTTCGACACATGTTTCGAAAATTCCACTGATACTATTCAAAAGAATAAATGGTATAAACAATGCAATCTTCTCTTCGGGAAAGTGAAAAAAATACCATTTATTCTTTTGAATAGTATCAGTGGAATTTTCGAAACATGTGTCGAAAGTAAAAATACTTGTTTAAACCTGCGTTAACTTCATTTTTTATTCATATATATATATATATATATATATTTACACACACACACACACACACACACATATACACACACATGCATATGCAATCATTATCATTTAGTGTCCATGTTCCCTGCTGACATGGGTTGGATGTTGCATATATGTGTGTGTATATACACACACACACCTATACTAACACGTATATACACAAATACTCACTTTTACACTCACATTTGTCATGTATGTAATTATGTGTATATTTCACCTCATCTTTATTTGTGGCTCTTTTTGGTTTTTTTTTCTTTGATAGTTTTGTTTTCTTTATAACTTTTTCCCCTCCCCAGCATCCCACCCCCATAATATGGTTTTTATTTCACTTGGCTTTTAATTCCTCTACCCCATCATTATTATCATTTTATCTCTTTTTTGTGTGTGTGTTCATTATTTTCCCCTCCTTACTTTTTGGCTTAGTTTGGTTGTTTCTGGTTGTGATTCTTGTTGTAGTTCTACTTACCATCTTCCTGCAGAAATCTATTGGAATGTTTTGAGGGTGAGACAGGTAATGCTGGGAGGTGCTGATGGTTGTGGTGGTGGTAGTGGTGTCTTGAAGAATTATGAGAATACAAAGAAGAAAAAAAAAGATGATTTAACAAAAAAATCACTGATGTGTTTTTCTTTATCTTTTTCCTTTTTATGGTTATCCTATCTTTATTCCTGTCTGTTTGTCTATTTGTCTGTCTGTCTCCTTTTATTCTTCTGTGCTTCAGTTAGTGTCTTGCCAACCACTGCTTAGGGTTGCTCTCTACCAACCGGCTGCTATAGTTCCTCACAGAAGATAACAGTAACAGTAATGTGTACCCTATACTAACTGACTTTCGAGCTGAAATATATAACACACACCCTTGGAGAGTGGCACTACATACAAACATACACATCTACAAATAGATTATATAGGTATATAAGTATATAGTTTCACAACTATTTCATGTTATTAAACTAAGACAGAAACTGCAACTGACATCTTCACTGGGTGTGTGTGCAGTGGCTATGCATTTTATTTTGTCATTCTTCTAGATCACCCTTTCTTTCTTTGTTTCTTTCAAATTTTGTGAAGGGACCATTTTATTTCATTTCAGAACAAAACAAAAAGATAAAATAGAAAGAAAAAAAGAAAAGAAAAAGCCCTATAATAATTATAATTTCTCTGTTAATTTATAAGCAACAGCATCTTTGAAATGCCATATCCTTTATAAAACCCTAAAGTTATTAATAGCAGGAAAAAAATCTTACATTATTTAGAAGTTCTAAATTTGTTCTATATTCACACATATATAGACATATATATTTGTTCAAAACTATCACTACAAGTTTCTCACTTGTGTGTGCATTTCTTCAAACTTTGGACAAGTAAACACCACTAAATATATTGAGTACTTTTCTCCTATTTATACACCCAAACATATATATATATATAAACATCAAAACTTGGTGTATACATACATATATTGTTATAATTGTTAAGATTACTTTTTATTGCTCAAAATAAAAACAATTTACACGAAGAACGAGAAGTAAATTAAAAATGGAGTCTGTTGCAGAGCAACCCAATGTGCAAGTTGCAGAATGTCATCTTGCCCGTGTGGTGGATATAGATATAAAATGTGCGTGGAAACCAATGCAAGGTAGGCATTGCTTCATTCCCAATATGACATCACACATTGAAGAATGTTGAAATATGTGAGATAACCTGTTGTTGATAAGTTGAGAGCTTATCAAACTATTTATTAATTTCATATTTGTTTTATTTAAATGTTTACATTATCATTTCTTATTAATTTTACCCCTAATCACCACACCACCATCATCATCATCATCAGGCATCTTATTCCCTCATGCACATGGCGGCAAATTAAATTTATATAAGGAAATTTTTTTGCTAAACTAAAAGTAATAATCTTTTTCTCTATTTACATGTCATCCCAGAGATGGCAGTATTTGTTCAATTTTAGGGTGGTTCTCTAGTACATATCCAAAAATGTAGAGGTAAACATTTAAAAAAAAATTGTATCTTTAATTATGAAGTTAATAAAGTTGTATATAATATTTATATTATTAATTATAATTTGGCAGAATTGGTAGAGCAGTGGTTAAAATGGCATGTAGTGTTTATTCATGTCTCTTACTTTATATTCTGAGTTCAGTTCCTGCTGGAGTGGACTTTGCCATTCATCTTTGTGCTAGGTTTTTATGAAAACCTGCAAAATAAACTGGTCAGCCCTCTGACTCCACACACTTCTGTGGCCTTGTGTCACCTTTAGTAATTTTTATATAATTGCAATCAGTGAATCAATTAATTTCAAAACCCAAAAATGAAAATGGGAATGCTTTATAATTATTTTTCAAAGTTTTTACTCATGTATTTCTTTGAATATTCTAGAGAAAAACTGTTTGTTTCATTCCTCCCCAATCTTCACTTGCAGTTTCTACAGTTTCTTGACAATTATAAACTTATTCTCCCTTTAATTGCCTTCTATCCTTCCAGGCTCAATAAGACACCAGTCAAATACTGGGTTGATGACATTAACTAACTCCTTTCCACAAGATTGCTGGTTTTGTACCTAAATCAGAAACATCTATCATTATTATTATTTCTATTATTATTATTGTTATTGTTGCTGTTGTTATTATTGCAACAAACTGGCAGAATCATTAGCACACTAGTCAGAATGCTTAGCGGCATTTTATCCATCTTTTTGTTCTGAGTTCAAATGCCGCCGAAGTTGGCTTTGCCTCTTTCATCCTTTTGGGATTGATGAAATATGTACCAGTTTAGCATTCAGGTTAATCAACTGACTCCCTCTCCCAAAATTTCAGGCCTTGTGCCTATAGTAAAAAGGATTATTATTATTATTATTGCTTCCAGCTGGATTTGAACCAAGAACATACAGGGACATAACAAAATACTACGAGGTATTAGCCTTATTCTCTCATTTATTTGGTGTCATCAATCAAGACAGATCTCACAACTCCTCCCTAGGGATACATGAACCCTTGTGTAACTACTTCTGAAGTCTACCTTTCAAAAACATCCAATACCCACTGTATCTTATGCCACTGTATCTCTCTCTCTCTCTCATTGTCGCACATTGCCATATCACTTTGTCACATATCATTGTGTCACACGTCAGTCTATGACTGTGTCACATGTAATTTAAGGTTTACTATCAACCAATGTTTTTCCTTGAGATACTAGTTCTTAGTGTTAATCATAACTAAAGTGTTCATCACCTGCCTCTGGGACATAAATATCTGCCATCAGATATCATCTTGGTATTTCAATGGTTTTTATTAAGGACCTGTAGCCCTAGAAAGGGACACATACCTAATACTGTTAGCTGGGGCCAGCTGAGTTCAGGACCTATGCTGGACAGGGTCATCACACCCTGTACTAATGACTAACATTACTTACCCATGGCTAATTCTGCCAGTTCTTTTATTAAAATAATTGTACCATGACGTTATATAGATGTTAAAATTAGTTTTTCAGAAAATATTGTACTTCACTGAATAGCAATAATTTGTATTTCTGCATTAAGATAATTATATAAATTATCCTTATGATATTTTGTAACATCTGGCTATCTGCTAGTATTTGCAAACTAGAGTGCTACCTGTTCGTTACATGACCAGTAACTTTCAAAGTTTCCTTTTGTCAGGAAATATAGCATACTTATAATAATAATTACAATTTAGCTGTATCAAATTTCTTTGTGCATATACTAGATGATGATTGAATACTAATTTTCAGAAGGAAAGTATTTATTACCTTAAAATAAAATTAAATAAAACAAATTTTTTGTGTTTATTTGCAATAAATATATGTTATGGTTTTTCTAAATTCTATCAACATAATCATAATTTACTCCATCGGAAACTACCAGTCTCTGCAAAGTTTCATTAAATATTTGTAATAAAATCATCATTATAGCAACCAGTTTTCCATGCTTGCATGGGCTAGATAGGATTTGTTGAGGTGGATTTTGTACAGCTAAATTCCCATCAAGTTGCCAACCCTCATTCCTCTTTCCAAGTTAAGTAATATTTCCTGATGACCAGACATGTTTTCATGGAAAATTGGAAATGAATCACACCACTTACATGATGGTGATACATGTTGTCAAGGCAACGAGACAGACTTGTCTGTCTGTTGGTCTCGCTCCTCATTTTCTTTCTACACACATACATATCAGTTACATTTTGGGATATATAGAGAAATTGAGTTAAGTTTTTTTCTTTAAACTCTCCCTTTTATATAGATCTATGTAGAAGAAAGAAAGGAAGCCGTGTTCCTATTTGAAGTTATTTAAAGCTGTCTATTTATTCAAGTTTAATAACTAAATTTAGTCAAACAGAAAGAAAACTATTCTTTTACTCCCAGAAACCTTCTTATTAAATGGCACTGTCTTTTATTAAATCAGACTACCATTTCAATGAACAATGAATTATGTATTACCAAGCAGTTACCAAACACTGCATCTTTTCAGCTCTGTTTAGTTTACCAGCATCTACTCCATACCAAACTTATTTGTGTTTAGCATCACCAGTTGCTATACCATTGGCAACATACTTTGTGTATCACTTCCAGACACACTTTGAAATATCTGAGAATATTGTTAGTTCATAGCTGTTGCATAAATATATCTGTGTGTGTATGTATGATCTGTCTGTTTCTCTCTCTCTCTCTCTCTCTCTCTCTCTATATATATATATATATATATATATATATATATATATAAATAAAAGAGAGAGAGATAAGAGAGATTTAGGTACAGACAGACAGATACCTCATGTCTGATAGTCATAAAATTGTTTTACTTAGTTCTTAAGTATGAAGAATCTCATTTCCTTCCGTGTAACTACAAGTATCTTCCTGCTACCATATACAACATCAACAACCATCTTTATTTTGTTGCCTTTTTTTCCCTTCTTTACAACTTTGTTACTGTTAATGTAAAACTATGTGCAACAATTCTTTTGGAATTGAGCTATCATCAGAGTGTAGAATAACTAGTTTGGGTGTTGTTTTAGTACCAAGTCCACCTAAGTAAACTTTTAATCAAAGACATACTATCTTTAATATTTTTTTCACAAATAATGTCTCTTGGACTTCATTATCCAAAGTGTGCTTCTATTTAAAGACATTAGGGCTTGGCTTGAGGGAGATCTGGTCATTATTCCTAGCTTGTTGAACAAGCATATAAAAATTACTTTGCTATTGCTGTTGTAGTTATCATTGTTTCATACTTAGCATCACTTACACCAAGTTAGATACATAGTATTTTAGACATACTCCAAATTAGACCTACTCAAAGTTAGACATATGCCAAGTTAGACCTATGCCAGTTCTGTTCTTTTCTAGCTACAGTCTATGTTTATGGTGGTCCTTAGATTTAGCATTTAAAATGTTGTTCTTGTTGTTAAAGGAGATTTGGTTTCTTGAGTGAACAGATTGATAGAAATAGTATTGCATTAGCAGTTCTGCTAAAATTCCTTGAATAATAGCTAAACATCACTGCTTGTCAATAAGAGCAGCTTAGATTTTCACCTAGCTTAGATTTGTACCCAAATCTGTTTGATCTGAATTCATTTTTTAATCAGATCAAACAGTAGTAAAACTTTATAGTCCACAATATATCTGTTCCCCCTCTGATACCTAACTTACAGTTACAGAGATGGGAATTGTGTGAGGGCTGCATTGAGAAACATCCAATTTTTCCTTGATCAGTTCTACAGGAAACCATTTTTGTGGAACTGACTTCTCCCTGGTTCGTAAAGTGCCACCAGAATTAAATAAATTTGAGAGACATTTTGAAAAGCTGTTACCTTTGCTACTCTTTCACCATTGAAATTCTATAATTCCCATGCACACATGCATACAAGCCACTATGACATCTTCAGTTTCTCCTGGTAACATTGATGTCTTTAGATCAGGGAGTGAGTTAGCAAGGACTGCAAAATGTTTAGTCAATGTATTTAATGTAGGGGATTTTATATAAGTAAACATAATTCTGGAGGTGGAACAAAATGAAATTATTTTGTTACCTGAGTACTGGAGCAACCTGTCTTGAATTCCTCTATTATTGCCTAGAGGACTATGATGAATAAGAGGGGCCTGAAGACTGATCCTTGGTGAACCCCTACTTCTACTTGGAATTCTTCACTATATTTGTTGCCATCCCTCAACTTACTGACATCACCCCTGTACAGCTCTTACCAACTGCTTGTCTATCCCCAGTTTCCACATTGACCACTACATAAGGGATTGGGGGACCCTGTCATAGGCTTTCTCCAAGTCAACAAAAGCCAAATACAGACGTTTATCTTTGGCTAGATATTTCTCCTGCAGTTGCCTTAGCATCAGTGGTGCTTCTGCCTGGCACAAAATAAAACTGCATCTCATCTAGGCTAACTCTCTCCCTAATTAGTTGGGCCATGACCTTCTCTGTAACTTTCATCACCTGATCCAGTAATTTGGTACCCCTATAGTAGTTTCTATCTAAAGCATCACCTTTACCTTTGTAGCAGTTGACTATGGTGCTGCTACACCAGTCATTGGGTATGACTCCTTCAAGAACTCTCTGATTTACGATGCAGGTGACAAGACCATAACCCACACCACCCGATATTTTAGGCATCTCAGCGGTGATTCCTGATGGGCAAGGTGCTTTCCCTGTTTTCATATCCTTAATTTCTTTATCTTCTAGGGTACTGTTGATTGGGGTTGCTGGTCCCTCAGTTGGGTTGACCTTTGACAGACTATCCTCCTCCCATTCATTCTCAACATTCAGCAGTCTTTCATAAGGACATCTGTTGGAGGAGGTGATAGATATGTGACTGCAATATGAGGCCTTGAGGAGTGTGTATCTTTGAGGAGGTGAGAGGTGAGTGCAACGTGTGGCCTCTGATAGTGGAATGAGTGATGTACACGTCTTGAGGTACCAAAGATCATGTGACTATGGAGCATCATAGATAAATTCAACATGTGATGAAACGAGTGAAAAATGTGGTCTTGATGTTGTGGAAGTGAGTCGAACATGTGGGTGTTCAAGTAAAATGTTCTGAAGAAGAAAGTTATAGGGGTTGTTATTTAGCCACAACTCATCTTTGACAGAACAGACTAATTATCAAAGGCTTTCCAGAAGTAATCGATCAGTGTGTTTACCAAACCTGGGCACCAAACCGTTAATCATTAATTAATATAGTTAACATTTTCGTTAATGATTTAACTTTTAAGTTAACTTTGGAAATCATTATCAGACTAATTAACTTCTGTTGATTCAAGTCTTCTTGAGTTAACTTCCATTAACTCAAGTTGCTACAATGATCTTTAGGCTCATGGACTTGAAGTCCAAGGGCCTTGTCTACTGCATCCCCTTGGTCAACGCACTTTTGGCAGGCATCAGCAAAAGGTTTAGGACCTTCCTGGAGGATGAGGAATGCCAGCTGGCTGCTGCCTTCCACCTCAAGTTTCACCTCATCTGGTTGCATAAGTATGACAACACCCTCCATGCTATTCCTCAACTTGGTGTTGTCATACTTATGCAACCAGATGAGGTGAAACTTGAGGTGGAAGCAGTCTGGCGAAGTGAGTAGCAATAACAAAGAGGAGGATGACATCTCCAGTGGTGTCACCCAGCCAAATGAGAGCAGCAGGAGCCACAGGTCACTCAAGGACAAAGCCCAGAATTTGGTCAAGACCTGGTTGGAGACCAATTCCAAGTACTTGTTGACAGATATTGCCTTCTTGGATGATCAAGTGTTGGTGGACTTGTTCATCAAGTTCAACACAGCCATCCCCTCCAGTACTGCAGTGGAACATTTGTTATCTAAGGCAAGGACATCTTGAGGGCCTGCCTGATGAAAACTTTGACATGCTAATTTTCATGAAGGGCAACATGCATCTCATGAACAAATTGGAGAACAAGAAGAAAGGGAAAAATGAAATTATGTTATATATCATGATTTTTGTTTTTTTATTTTTATAGCCACTTTATCAATTAACTTTTTTAGTGTAATACTAATATTGTGTTTCACTTGAGTTCTTCCCCCACCTTTTTTTTCTGGCTCTAAAAGCCTTTAAAAACCTAAAAAAGGACCAAAATTATGAAATCAGCATTTTTAACTCCAAAGCAAACAAAAAAAAAAAAAAAAAATTTATAGTTTTGGGGATTTTAAAGCCCTTAAAAGGGCCAAAAAAAGTTTGATTTTTATAGTTTTGGAACCTTTTAAAGGTGTTTTTAGGTGGTTTTAGAGCAAAAACTGATTTTTTTTTTCTATAATAAAAGTTAATGTTCACGGTTTATCAATAACTTACGTTACATTTTTAAAGAATTAGCTGGTTAACAGTTATCGAAGTTAACTTTTTGGTTAATGAAGTTAACTTTTTTTGTTTAATGGATTAACAGATAATGAAGTTAACTTTTCGATTAACGGTGCCCACCTTTAGTGTTTACAATGATGTTTGGTAGTGGTGGTTGCCAGAGCAACATTACTACTGTTATTTACAACTAAACCTTACAGCTGTCATACCTTATATGTCCCTGTTCTTCCCCCTTTAGGGTCATATCTACTATTCTCTTCTATTCTTTTGTTCTTAGATTTCTCTGCAGTTTCATTTTCATTGCTAAAAGTAACTATCTAAAATAAATGACAAAAATCCTCAATGTGTGTATGTGTATTAATGTGTTAGGTTTCAAATGTACTTCTTGTTATAATATAAAAGAAAGAGAAATATTATATATAATGTTTGTGTGTGCATGTATGTTAATACATGTGTGTGTGTGTGTGTGTGTGAATTTTTTTTCTGTTTAATCTTTGTTTCAAAATAAAATTTTATCAGTTTTATTAAACATTTTATTTAATTCTTTATTTAGTTGAAATCTATAAATTTCAGTTTCTAGTATAGCATTCATTTAATTTGAAAATTTGTTAGGGTCTTTCAATTTAGAATTAGTTTTATATACACACACAGTGTTACTTTCAAATAAGAAAGACCAATGTTTATTTGTGTAAAATGTTTTATGTTTTTACCTATATTTTCTTTTTTGTTTATATTTTTATACATTATGTTTACCACAAAAGAATTTATCTTCTATATTTCACCCAATTTTTTTTTTTGAAACTGTCTTTTTATTTTTATTTGTATTTAAGGATTACATTTGATTCATTTTATTTTATTTTATTTTGAATGTCATCAGTAAAATTGATTTATTCATTTTATTTAATTTTATTATTATTTTTATCATTATCTCTTTTATTTTATCCTTCTTCTCACTCTGTTCAGAACAAGAGCCTGAGGTCAATGTGAAGGATCTACACGGTTACAGACTTAGTAAGTGGCAATGTTGTTGCAGCATGTTCTGGCTACAACCCACTTTCAAGGACCCAGCCCCAATCCTTGAATTTCAACTAACCATCCAAGACTTGCCCCCACTCTACTTAACAATTATAATTTCAACAGCATTATATCTCAATTAATACTCAGCCTGCCATTTCTTAATTACATTAGGGGTTTCAGTAATTTTATTGCTTTCATCATTATTATTATTATTATTATTATTATTATTATTATAAATGTTATCACCATCACCACCACCATCATCATCATTATTATTTTTATATTTATTATTATAGAGTGAGTGAGGAAGTATAATAGCCAAGTGGAAAAGATATTGTATTTCTATCATCTATATTGCTTTTTAAGCAAGTCCCTTCACTAATTTTGCCCAACAGAAAATTTCCACATATTATTTAGAAGTTGTCAGTCTTTGACTCTTGTGAAAACTGAAATCTTTTAGACTCAAGAAATGACCAAAGAAGGAATCCATGGATATAAACTTAAAAAATCAAAAATAAATAAATAAATAAATGGAATAAAGTACATTTCAGAATTTTCATTAGTTATTTTGATTATCAAGAAACACAAATGTAACACTCACACTGCACTCAGGGGTATTACAACTCATTGCAAAAAAAATAAATGAAAGGGGATAGAAAGCAGCAAGTAAGTACATTCAAAGTACACAGGATAAAATTTTGTTGTTTAACTCTTACATTACTTTTAAAGTTCTATTGATTTAGTGTTTTATACTTTTTATTCTTTTTGTTACAAAGATATTTAATAAATCTCATAATATTCCCTCTTCATGTGTACACCATGCGTATTTCTATGTGTGTGAGTGTGAATTGCCAAGGTTGTTAATAGGTTGTTGTTTACCTTTTGACAACTGCATCACCATTTAAGTCCTTTTGTAGAAGAAACCACCAAGAGCTCTGTTCCAAACAGTAACTTAACTCTTTAGCATTTAACCCTTTCGTTACCAAACCGCCCAAAGCCGCCCGAAAAAAATTTTGGTTAATGAGACCAAACCGCCCGAATTTACCTATTCATATTTAAATGAGAATATCAGAGCAAATCTCTTTAGTACATTCGTGAAAACACGTATTATACTTCGTAAAGAGTTCAACTACCGTTTTGAACAATAATCGAAGTGTAATCTTAATTCCGTGAATTTTGGGAGATTTTTTTCCGAAATTTGTTCCTATTGTGTTTTCAAAATTTGTAATTCTGACAAAAAATGGATACGAATTTCATTATATCAAGCAGTGAGTCAGAATTCGAAGGATTTTCTACTGAAGACCTTCATAAATCTAACTCTATGACTGAAAAAAAAAGCACCCAGTATTTGATAATGAATCTGATGTTTCATTTTCCGAAAGTGAAAACTGTGAATCCGAGATCGACAGCGATAAAGAAAATGAATTGGCACCCGAATAGAGTGAACATTTAAAAACTGTTTCTTTCGGTGATTTTTCTGAAGAAACTGGACCAAGTCACAGACTTTCCCAGAAGAGTAAAGCCTTAAACTATTTCTTTTAACTTTTTAGAATGAGCCTATTTGAAATCATTACGGCGGAAACGAACCGTTAGGCTAAACATAAACAAAGCGAAAGAAAGGATAGTTTGTTATTTCCCACAACCTTAAATGAAATTAAGACTATTTTGCCATAAATATTATTATGGGTATCAGAAAGTTACCCAGAATAACAAATTCTATCGTAAAATTTTGTTGTATACCCAATTGAATATTAGCTAATAACCCATTTTCTATAGCGATGTTTGAACAAAATTTTAATAATTTTATATTTTGTTGAATTTACCTGTATCTACCTGCAATTAGAGTCACTTTGTGACAAAAATTATAGTATAGAATTGGTTGAGAATATTTCATTAAATTATCTTCCAAAAATCAGATTAATATATCGATAAATAAAAAAGTTATACTTGTTTAATGAAACCAGACTAAATTTATGATTACGTTAGAAATTAATTGAAACATATAAGGGGTGTAATTTGGTCAGAAATATAGTAACGAAAGGGTTAAACCAGCCATATCAGGCCCAAATATTTTACTTGTTTTATGTTGAAATTAACCAGATTCAACCTCTCACACTTATCCTACAATGTCTTTCTAAAAATAATCACAAAATTGAAATATGAAGTCTATAAGATAATTCATGATTACTTCAAAACAATGTGAATAAATAATAAGCATTACATTTCACAGAGGACTCTGAATGCTAAAGGGTTAATAATGGAGAAATTAGTTATTTTACTGAATGTTACCAAATTCTTCAATATTTCAGAAATTAAAAATATGTGGACAGTGTATTTCATTACAATAACTGTCGGGGTAGTGTTAAATGTAGTTGGGGGATGAACGAACTGATAAAACATTCCCATAGAGGCCTAGAGTGGGTGCTGCTGACCATAAGAAAACATGAGACCTTCAGTCATGAGCTGAAACAGCAAAACAATGACACACAACTTTGTTAGATTCTGTACCATGAGATGGTAGATTGTCCAATATTTGACCCGCTTGGCTATTTTCACTGGTGTTCCTATCTATCTCCCCCCCCCCCCCCACACACACACATATCACCATACTCATACTCTGTCAGTATCAAGGTGTAGCTGTTTCTATCATATAAAGGAACAATTCTAGGGAAATCAGATCACAAAAAAACATCTTTGTAAAGGTTGAGCTTATTTTGTTATGCTTTTAATATTTTTGTTGTGAGAGTCATTTCTTGTTCTTTAATATTATTTTATGTTTAACATTTAATATTGTTGAGTTTTGTTGTTTTTGTTTACTTTTGATAAATATGGCTTTATTTGGTGTCAATAAGAATGTCTGTGGAAGATAATGCTTTATTTTTGGCATGTTTTAATAATTTGCAATGCTTTGGCAACATATTGCTAATTTTGTGTGATTGTGTGCAATATATATCAATACATTATGCAGGAACAGACATACATGCATGCACACATACATAAATAATACATACAAACGTACATAATTACATACATACATTCATACATATGAACATACATTCAAACTTGCATACAGACATACATCTACTTGTGTGTATGTAACTATGTAATTGTATCTATAAAATAAAGCTCTACAGTAGAATAAACCTCTAAATGTCAGTGGCCTAATGGAGAAAAATATTATGAACTTTTCTTTAGAACTACAGACTCCTAGTTGGTACTACATACACACCAGTTGGTACTACATACACACCCAGGAACATAACATCATATTAACCATCAGCAATCAAACTGATCAAAATGTATCACAGATATAAATATTGTAAAAATAATCTTTAAAAATGGTAATTTCTGAAGACAAAGTTAATTAGCTGGAAAATTATAATCTTATTAATGATCTTCAATATTGTTTCCTCATAATGTAAACTGTTTATTAGTAGAGTGGCAGACATGCCTAAATAAGAACATTGAGCTTCTTACATTGTAAAACTTGTGTGTGTAAAAGGGAGCAGAGGTTTGTGTTGGGAGACCCCTTTGATCCACCTCTTCTCCACTACACTAAGACAAGGAGGGGCAGTATGAATTACCTTTGGGTTTCTGTTGGCTCAGAAAGAGATAGAAAACATTATCAAGAATCTTTTTAAGACATCAGAAACTGGTAGCAGAAGTTAATTAAAGACACCCAATGACCCAGTAGCAGTGTCAAACTGGGCACTAGGTTATGGTTTCTTCTATTCAGTTTCGCTCTAATAATGTTTCTGTCAACAATGATAGAAACAATCGCTTTTGATGTAATATGTAGAAAAACCAATGCAACAGAAAACAACCATTGAAAACAGCTTATTGTTCAAAATCTGAAGAAATTTGGTGATGATGTAGTTCCACCCAAGAGGAACGTGATTCCTAATGAAGATTGTACCATTGTAATGGTTTGCCACTGCTGGTATCAGCCTCTTGTGAGTAATTAGGAAAACTGTGAGGTACAACAAACTATGGTCAGTCAATTTGGTAGAAAGATCAACCGAATCTCCCTCAAGTCACACCTTTCATCATTGATTCCAGTATGATAGTTACAAATGGTGGTTGTAGCTGTAGCGGTGGACTATTGAGTAATTCATACCTCCCCTCCTTGTCTTAGTGTAGTGGAGAAGAGGTGGAGAGTGTTACTGTTTAATCTTAATGAAGCAGGTTCCCACATGTTGGATTTTTACGGTCTTTTTCCTTAACTTTTTTGTTACCATATTTCTTTTGAGATACTCTGTGTTCTGTGTTAAGTTAATTTTAAATATAACAAAGAATTTTGTAAAATAACTTAGTTATCATTAAGCTAGCATTAGGAACATAAATTTTGATTATGGTTTGGTGGAAGATTTTAATTCAGAACATTTGAAAACAAGACATTTGTACTACAGAGCCAGAGTCAGTTTCAGGCAGGTTGGTATCAAAAGGGTTAAGGGGATGTTAGGGTGGGGAGGCAATGTAAGTAAATAACAAAAAATCCACTCTGTTGATTAAAGGACAGATTGAAGCAGGGTGTATGTAAGCTTGCACTTATTTGTGTGGGTGTGTGTGTATGTATATGCATGCACAAGGGTTTGCATATGTATACATTTGTATGCATGCATGTATGTGTCTTGGTTTGCTTTAATTTCTGCATGATTGCATGTCAAATGCAACAAAATATGCTATTTATTTATTGTTTAGTTTTTGTTTTTGTTTGCAAAAATAAAAATTGTTTTTTCTAAAAATTATTTTTAAAACAATATCTTTTGTATATGAAATATCTTTGATTAGTACATATTTCTGCTGGTGGTGCTGTCATCATTGCAGTCACAATTATTTCCAAATTAATTTTCCTGAAAAGTTTAATTTGGATTTTACTAGACATCATTGTTTGCTGGAATGGATTTCTTCTAAGAATTTTACATCAATATTGCTATCATGTCTTGAAGATGTCTATTTGAGATATGCAAATAAAGAAAACATTTTCTCTCTTCACAAGATTGCTAGAGCATTGGACAAAATGTCTTGTAGTATTTGTTCTGGCTCTTATTTTGCATTCAAATCCCATCAAAATCCTGCTGAGGTTGACTTTGCCTTTCATCCTTTCAGGATCAATAAAACAAATACCAGTCAAGCACTGAGTCGATGTAATTGACTCTTCCCCCACTCTCCCTAAAATTTCAGGCCTTGTGCTAATAGTAGGAAGGACTGTTATTATTAGCTGGCAGAATCATTAGCACACGGGCAAAATGCTTAGAGGCATATCATCCATCTTTATGTTCTGAGTTCAAATTCCACCAAGATCAACTTTGCCTTTCATCCTCTTGGGGTTAATAAAATAAGTATCAGTTGAGCACTTGAGTTGATGTAATTGACTTACCCCCTCCAGCGAAATTGCTGGCTTTGTACCAAAATTTGAAACCATGATTATTATTATTATTTAAACTTTTTTTGGTAGGAGTGCAGTTCAAGATGTGAAATTTATGTTTATAATACTTTTGTAAATTAATTAATTTTTTTGTTTGTTTTTGACATCAGTAAGTAGCCCTGAGACTTGTGAGAATGAGTGAGGTTGTTATCCTCAGACCAGTGACCCCTAATGCTTGTAACAGAGGGGACATTACTAAAAGCACCCAAGGACCATATTAATCCTAACCACTCAACAACAACATATTAACTTTCACAAAGTATCTTTTGCTAAGTTTTACTCTGAAGACATGGGTCAAACCTAGTGTTTGGTGGTAAACTTTACTCAAGGTGTGATCAAAACTCAAACCACTTAGTCGTGAAGTGAACTACACGATCATCTGTGTTTGACTCTGAAGGTCTCGGCTCACAAATCACAACAATCAGAAATTCTTATCTGATAATATTTCAAACCATCAATTCTCTTCTCTTTAGTTGCTTGTGGTCAATCGGTCATGATTATGCTGGAGCACAAAAGAAGACAAAATAAACTCTTAAAGGCTGATAGAGTTTGGGTCAAATAGTGTAGCCTACCCATATGGTAACTCATCATCTGATACCACAGCCACCCCATGTGGTAACTAACCATCTATCACCACTGCTGCCACATGTGGTTGCTCACCACTACATGCTACAGCTACGCCATCTCAAGCCTTTACTACCCAGTTCATAGCTGACAGCAAAATTAAACCATGGCTATAAATAGTCAAATAGTAATTGACATTATTGACAATTAATTTCACAAATGATTCAAAATCCAGTTTCAGTTTAATTTATCAAACTTAATTAACTCCATCCACTGATAGTAAAGTCTGATAGTTTTAATTATTCACTTACTGCTATTGCATTCACTTAGATAAAGTAAAAACCTCTGTGTATTAGACATAGCAAACAAGTCTCCCCCAAATCACATCCTTCAGCCTTAAAAATAAGAAAGGCACAATGGATAATGTAGTTCTAGTTATCCTGTGACTTTAAAAAGATGGTATAGTTATGGTTGAATGACTTCGGATTAAAGGTCTGCAATATGAGGGCTGATTTGGGCCTACAACAGCAATCATGCCTCAATATAGACACAGACTCTATTGTTGTGCACTCTTCCAGTAATTATTAATATCTTGCCTTTCTGGGCCAGACCTTCTTTTGCCAACTCTCTAATCAATCTTGGCCCCTTTGGAAACAGTTTCGTTCTTTTGAGAAGATTCTGAAAATCAAATGAAATGACAACTATTCTCTTCAAACTTTGCTTTTGAAACTGGCCTATTTTCCATTACATTTCAGATTCAGTGCTGGGTTGCTGAAGCAGAAATATTGTTATAGCAAATATTCTGCTCAATACCACAGATTTGCTTGAGCTTAACCACTTGAGCATGTCTCTTAGTGGCTGACAATATGTGCATCTCTGATCAAGAGCAGTAGTAGTGGGAGTGCATCATAGCCATGTGTTGAGAGGGATTCTTTGGGGCTTGAATAAATGTAATAAAAGTAAAGTTTGAAGGAAATAGCCATTTTTCATAGTTCCTAGGGGTAAGCAAATAGGAAATAACAATTGTTACCCAAGGACAAAAATCATGTTGCACAATGTAATTATTAAAACAATGAGCTGGCAGAATTGTTAGAACATCAGACAAAATGCTTAGCAGCATTTCTACCAGCTTTTTACATTCTGAATTCAAATTCTACTGAGGATGACTTTGCTTTCATCCTTTCGGGATTTATAAAATGAATATCAGTTGAACACTGGGGCCTGTGTGATTGACTAACCCTTTCTCCTAAAATTGCTGGCCTTGTAACAAAATTTGAAACAAGTATTATCATTACCATATGCAAAATATCTAAGATCATATTAACATTGGAAACACATGCTCATACATATGCATACGCATGCACACACACATACATAGATACACAAGCATGCAAATACATATATACTTGCACACCCATAAACTATGCAACTAGCTCTAAGATGATTCTACATAGAATCTGTACACCTTTTCTTCTAGCTGCTGGATTAAAAAAAAAAAATTTTATTATAGAAAACGGAAATGAAAATCCACAATTATTTCCTCCACTTCATTTTGTTATTTTGCAACTTGCTTTTCAATTTGAGAATTAATTCTTCATTTTGAAATTGATCAGTTATTATTTTAGTATTTCTGAGCAGTTTAATGAAGAATTAACCATCTTGAAAGAACCTTCCATATTAGGTTGAAAATTATCGCTACAGCTTTTCAATTTGATTAAAATTTCAATCTGTTCTTCAAATTAACTATTTTGTTAGGTTTGTTGTTTCTATTTTACGTCTTAGAAAGTAAAATTTTTGCCTGGAAGAAAAGAAAAAAAAACTAGATTTAAAACGAAAAATGTTTTTATAATAGAGAACTTCAACTTATGAAACAATAAATAAAGCAAAAGAGAGAAGTGGTTAATAGTAAATTCATGTGACTATTTCTGGAAATAACAGAGAACAACAACAATGTCATTTGTAGTTGATGTCATTTCAATTATGCTATACATGGACATTTGTCTTGGAGAGAAACAAAATTGTGTGCTACTTTGATGATGGTATTTCATCAACTGAAAACAAAGTAAAACAAAAGTAACAAAACAAGACTGATATATTCAGGTAGAAGAATCAGTAGAGTATCAATCAAAAATGCTTGTGATGTTTAGTTATGGTTCTTTACAGCCTGAGTTCAAATCCTGCCACTGATGTTAACTTTCATCTTTGATGAAATAAAGTACCAGTCTAGATGTGATTTGATATTTTTATAAAGTACCCTAGATGTGTGTGGAATTATACTAGACTGGCTTAAGCCACCCTATCAGGTGACTTTTAAGCTATCTCCTGTGGAAGGCTCTTCATTAGGCTTTGCGCCCAACAATGACACTTCATGCATTGAGTACATATTAAATTTTATTACAGTTGAACAATATTTTTCAAGCAATGAACAATTTTCGTTAAAACAATGATATAATTTGTCAACTTGGAATTTATTGCAAATATGCATTATAAACAACTGTACCACTACCATCACCACCACATCTGCCATATACACCATTCAGACTTCTGACGCACCTTCCCCTCCACCACTTGTCTTTCACATCCCTTACTCTCACTGTCATCCCTGACTATCACCTCCGCCTCCATCACAAGTACAGCTCATACTATTACTATCACCCCATTACCATCATTGTTCAGCATGCTGGTTCAAAGTTCAGTCCCTTTTTCTCTCTCTCTCTTATTACACCCACTGCCACCATCAACACTACCACTTTTAATAAAACATCGATTCTCCCTAAATTTCTTTGTATCTCTTTCTCCCCTTCTCTTTCTCTCTCTGTCTTTGCTACTGCCCTCACCATCTGTATACCTACTATTACTCTCACCCCAGCATGAGGAATAGTAGAAGTGTCATTGAATAGTGAGAGAGGGGGTCAAAGTGTGACACACACAAATTACTTTTCACATTTATTATATTAAAAGGTGAAGGAATTTTACAAGAATTTTTACTGTGTACAATTGAAAGTTTCCAGCTCTGGTTTTTGAATACTGAAATGTGTCAAAGGATGTAGAATATCTTATGGGTCAATTGTTTAACAAAAGTATGAACAAAGTTTTCTTAATTCTAAGTCTTGAATTCCAAATGAAATACCATTAGAGTAGGAGCATGTATTATGAGAATCTCTCTCTCTACACACACACACATTGTGCAATGGTAGTAAGCCCTCTAGGCATGGAGTCTGTAACAAGTTTAATTCATGATTGAGGCCGTCTATAGAGTAAGAAAAACCATGTTGTAGACTCTGGTGTCTTAGGCCTTGCATAATGTCCTGTGATTATAAATTTATCTCTTATCTTCATTCCTTTGCTTTTTATATCAACATTTTTAGATCTTCAAGAGCATATCAACTAAATTCTTGTAGTTAACATTGGTCAATACTGTTATCTTAAAAATGGAATTGCAGCCCCTTTACACACATAATTTTATAGTGTATTTTTCTCATTCATTTGCCAATTTGTGATTGGTAAAAGGCTGTTACTAGAAAAGGTCAAGGGTTTTTGATTGTTAAATATTTCCAACACTTTTGAAGTTTATAGTATTGTCCATTCAGCTCTTTGTGTGTGTGTGTACGTTTAGTGATGCAAACAGGAAAAATAGAACTCAAATCATGAGTATTTTTATTTTATTAGTATTTAGCAGAAGCAACAGAGTAGCTCAAGCTAAGAGTTTTGTGTGTTGGCACTTATCAAATCAGTATATATATATATATATATATATATATTACACACACACGTGCACGTATATGAGAGAGAGTAAATGTATGTATGTGTAAGATATATATAGGGTGCCAGAGATATTTGAGGACATATTTGGGAATGAAATAAACCATTCTAATGTAACAAAAACCAAATGTATTTTAATAAATTTGTGCAGAAGCTCTCTTATAACATTCATTATCATCATCATCATCATCATTTAACGATCACTTTCCATGCTAGCATGGGTTGGACGATTTAACTGAGGACTGGTAAACAAGATGGCTGCACTAGGCTCCAATCTGATCTGGCAGAGTTTCTACAGCTGGATGCCCTTCCTAATGCCAACCACTCTGAGAGTGTAGTGGGTGCTTTTATGTGCCACCAGCACGAGGGCCAGCCAGGCGGTACTGGCAGCGGCCATGCTCAAATGGTGTTTTTTACGTGCCAGCTGTACAGGAGCCAGTCTAGCAGCACTGGCAACAACCTCACTCGAATGCTTTTTCACGTGGCAGTAGGGAAACACTGGTAATGATCACACTTGAATGGTACTAGTCAGCTGCTCTGGCAACGACCACACTCGGATGGTGCTCTTAACGCTCCACTAGCACGGATGCCAGTCATCGAATTTAATTTCAATTTCACTTGCCTCAACAGGTCTTCGCAAGCAGAGTTTAGTGTCCAATGAAGGAAAAGTATGCATAAGTGGGCTGGTTACACCCCTGGCATAGGCCATGGGTTATGGACTCACTTGGCTTGCCGGGTCTGCTTTTAGCTTCAATGATTGCTTCACTGCCAGACCAGGTTAGTTGACATACCTGCACTAAACGGACTTTAATCATTTCAGACATTATCTGAGCAGTGGTGGCCTTCAATGAAGTTATGGTGTTGTGAGATTGTTGGATAATCCATATTTCACCAATGCTCCAAACATAGTAATCCAAAAGATATAAATCTGGCAAGTTTGGATGCCACAATTTTGGTATTACAAGATTGTGAAGATTGTCTAACAGCCATTCTTGGGTTATATAGGCTTTGTGCGAAGATACTAAGTTTTGTTAAAACTTTGTGTGGCCTTCTACTGTGTATTTCATCCACCAAGGTCTTAAAAACTGTCTCTAGAAACTCACCATATCCAGCAGCATTAATTCCAAGACCCTATGGAAAGATGTGAGGTTGCTTGTAACTCATCACTCCTAAAACCATCACAGTTGTTGATGGAAACTTAGTGTGTATCACTCTGGGGACATTAGAAGGATCTGTACATAACTGTCATTTCACTTGTTAGACTTTTGGTCTTGATCAAAGTTTCTCTCATCAAGCAAGAATGAAAGTATACCATGTTTGTGAGGGATTTTAATCTTGTTAACTGTTGGGCACAGATTAAACAGTTTTCTTGTATCTTTGTAGACACGAATTGGCCTCTCCTCTGTACATATGACTTGTATCTAATACCCTCATGTACCGCAGTTCTGAGGTTTCTTTGGCAATAGCCTTCATTGATTTTCCAGGATTATCATTAATAATGTTTTGAACCTGATGGATAAATTGCTGTGTCCATATAGTGTCCAAACATATAGTTGGAATATTCTTGCCAGAGGCTTCCAATTCTATCTAAACTTTGTGTACAAAAGATCTTGTAATATTTAGGAAGTTGGCAGCTTTTAAATCATTGTGTTACAGCATCAATAACTACATATATTTTCAATTCTTGTGTTAGCATTTTACCTACTATGGCAGATCTGAAAGCCTTTTGGTTTGAAGAAAATAATATACTGATAACTAAATATCCTCACATTGTATATAGTTTGAGAAAGAGAGAGTGGGGGGAGAGAATAAATATATGTGTAAGATATATATGTATGTTTGTTAATCTATCAATGCTGCCATACCTGTGGTGTAACAACAAATATTATTGACATCTTTGTTGTTTTCTTTGCAATATTACTTCTTCCCCATTATTCTGTCAGTCTGAGTTCATATCAGCATGTCTGTCTTTTTTTTTTTTTGTGGTGCTGCTGTTGTTGTTGTCATTGTTATCATCATCATCATCATTGTTGTTATTTACCAATTAAATCTCATTACCATTCCTGCTGCCATGTTATTTAACATCATTCCATTCTCATTCTACCATTATCATCCTCCTCTGCCACATTTTCAGTTTATAATTTCATGTTATTAATTAAAATTTTATTTGCATTAACATTTTTTTCTCCTGCCATTTCTTCTAAATTTGACAAAAAGGAAATGACATATTCTGTGGTCAAAATTTAAAAAGAGAGGGAGGAAGAAGTGGTTAAAATTATTGTTTCTTTACTCATCTACACTACCCCAAACAGTAATTGTTACTGCTTCAACTTTTAATATAACAGACTTATGATTGAAGGCCAAGGAGTACATTGTCTTCTTTTACAGGACAACAGGGTGTGATTTGAGGACAATTTGGTTGTTGGTTTGACCTGGCAAAGTTGTAGTGTTAGTTCCAGTTTGTCCTCTGAAACAATTGTAGAGATCTATGTAGAACCAGTTCCAAGTCCAACATTAAACAGATGAGGACAAATCACTCTCACTTTCAGATGTTTTTCTCAGAAAAAGTCTGTTACTAATTCTGTGGTCCTGGGATACTATGAAATTTCTGTATCATTTATAACAAAATAAAAATTTTGAAAATTTAAAGATATTTTTCATGGTTGAGATAGTGTTTAATTAATTAATGCTCATGGAAATTTATATAAGTGAGGTAGGTAGTGAATATTGTTTTGACAGAAATTACTTATGAGGAAAGTTATTTGTCTGTAGGTATGAGAAGACTGTTCTTTGCTGATAAAGAATAAGAGTGGAATTTGGCTCTGCTGGCAAAGATCAGTATTATATTCCTAACAAACATTAAATTTTCTCTGAAATTAATTCTCAAATTCATTAAGTTATTTCCCCGTTCCTTTGGAACTTGTAAACAAAACTGCTAGGCTTTTTTTATTCTTCCTTCAACTGAAAGAAATTTCAGTTCATTGTCCCCCTTTTTTTTTTGTGTGTGTGTGTGTGTGTGTGTCATTTGTTACACCATTTTGTCACTGGAAAGTTTGAGTTATTTCTTTTAGCTCACACTGATTTGAAATCAGTCAATGGACAATTTCTTCCATTGACTCTGAAGACTTTTGGTGAAAATTAGTCAAAGAGACATAAAAGAAGTGAATTAGTTTGGCCAGAAATTGAAATCTGTTCACAAATTCATTGCTGTAGCGCTTACAACCAACATAAAAGTAAAATTAGAAGTGGGAAACGTCTCGTTGTTGTTCAGTTTGCTTAAAATGGCAACCAAATTTCTCTTAAATCACATGCTAACTAAGATGTCTAGAACAAAATCTATTATTAGGCTGAAAAAATTAATATTAATAGACTAGCTGGAATACTTTTGAATCAAAGTGTTTTCAGTAAGGACTGATCTAGGTGTAAACAACAACAATATTTGGACCCAATTAAAAAATTAACAATTTCAATAAGACAAAAATAATAAAATTCATATGACAAGTAACAGCAAATTTTCACCAAATATTTCCTCCTTTTTTTCAATGTTGCAATAATCCCCATCATTTATTTAAATATTTTTTGTTTTATTAAAGCTGTATCTTTATCATAATCATCATCTTTTCATTGAATGCTGGTCACTTGTTTTTGTTTTGTTTTGTAGTTTTTGTTTAAAGCTTTTTCTCCATGTTTGCCAAAATCCTTCCATCGAAGTCTCATGTATTCCTCCTCTACACATCTCTCCCTCACACCTGTTATTTATTATCATCTTTGAATGTTATTTAAAGCAGTTTCTAAATAAACAGTCAAATATTAGTTAGAATTATTCTTTCAAAACCAATCCTTCTAGTAAATCTAGAATACCAAGTTTATTAACAGATTTAGACATCAAAGTGTTTTTATTGACTTACCTCTAACATTATAATGCTTGTAAGTAGACCCTCTCAATATCTGCTATATTGTCATCAGGTGTGTTATTCATGGATACATACACAGTCTCAAATAGTACATGCATTAGTGGCTTAAAAATGCTACTTTCCTTATTTGGATCATGTCCGGTACTATGTGCATATCCAGGAATATAACATCTGATGATAATGACAGGAAATTAATTAAAAAGTAGTGCAACTATAAATAAGGTTTCATCTGTAAAGATTAATAATCTAAATATAATTGTATTAACAACTCCTCTTTTCATATATTTCGTCTTTCTCCTACTCCCATCATTCTCAATTAAATGCTTTAGAGAAACACAATATATATGAAATATTATCAGAAAGACAGGGTATAAATGTGTCAGTTATTCTTTCTTCACTTCTACAGTAAGGAATAGGCTGCGCCCATCACCCAGTTTAATACTGCCATCTTTAACAGAGTCTGTCAGAGGATAACTGACATTATTTAAAAGGAACTCATCCTCTTTGACCAATTAGTCATAGACATTTTAAATAAAGGGTGATTTACACTTTGTATCCTTAGAAATTTTTACCACACTTCATTGAAAAGATTGCATTATTCATGACTCAACATTAAGGCTATAGAGTCCCAAGTCACATGTTCTACATGTCCAGACATTGTTTAGAAATTATAACCTTACTCTATGGTGCTGGTCTTATTTAACCGCAGGCCAGCCTTGATCAAGCAGATCTTTGATCAAAACTGTTCAAGCTTTAACCAATCCATCATTTATTTCAGACATTTGTATTTGGATTACATTGTCCAATGTGTCTTTTTTTTAAGATGAAAGGGATATTTAGCTACTGTTTCTAATATATTTAACAACTCTTTAAGAGGAACCCATGCTGGCAAATGGAATATAGACACATGTATGTGTATATACGAGGAGGTACCCAAAAGTAACTGGAAACGTTCTCTGTGGGACAAGCCCATTGTAGTTCAGGCTTTCATTGCTAAAAGCCGCTTGATGCAACCCTCTGACATCAATCTGCCGACCAGCTGCATCAGTTGCAGTTGTACTGCCACATAATGTGTCTTTGTTTTATAGTACTTCTCCCTTGTTCATCAATTTTTGTGATGGCTGAAACAAAGGAAAAGCATGCTTCCATGAAATTCTGTTTTTTGCTGGGGAAAACCGCAACCAAAACAGTTGTCATGCTGCAAACAGCTTACAAGGATGCTGCCAAAAGCAAAACACAAGTTTACAAGTGGTTTTCATGCTTTAGGAATGGTCACTTGTCGTTTGAAAACCAACTTTGTTCAGGGCATCTGTTGACCTCCCGAACGAATTGAAATATCATGAAAATTCATGAACTGATCTTGGAGGACCACTTCTGAATAATTGACAAACTTTTTGATATGACTGGTGTGTCCTGGAGCTCCTGCCAACGAATTTTGAGCAAGGAATTGCGAATGAGAATAGTTGCAGCAAAATTTGTGCCTCGCTTGCTCACAGGAGGTCAAAAGTCATGACTGAATGTGTGTCGTGAACTGAAAGAACAGTTGGAAATTGATCTGAACCTTTTTTCAAAGGTCATCACTGGTGAGAAAAGCTGTTACTATGGAATTTGAAGATGTGGAAGAGATGAAGAAAAAACAACAGAGGCGTTAAAAAGCATCATTTTGCAAGAGTTCCAGCACAGCTTTGAATAATGGAAACTGTTTCTGGACCGATGTATTGTTTCAAATGGAGAATGCTTTGAAGGCAATAAAAGTGTAAACATGTAAAACCAAGTGAATAAAATAATATTGCAAAATTCTGGTTTCTTTTGGGTACCCCATCATATATATAGTAAATGAAAGAGAAGATACAAGAATTTTTATTCATCACTACAATTGTTTCAACTCATCTAGCATTGATCCCTCACAAGTGGGATACTTAATAACTGGTTCAGGAGCATCCAATGGTGCAGATGTATCTCTTCTGGTGATAAATAACTCGTTAAAATAACAGTTCCACTGTGTATCTCCTCATTCCATGTAAAGATAAGCAGCAAACTAAAGGATATATCTTCATTTATATAGGAGATCAATAATAGAATAACAGATACATTGAAAAAACAAACACGCAATACAGTGAGAAAAGTTTAGAGCTCCTTGTAGATTATCATATTCCAGTCTGTTTTCAGTATAGTGGTTAAGTAACTCCTATACTGAGTAGTATTACTAGTTATGAAATAGAGAGCAAATGTAGGAGAAATTAAGATAGACAATTTTGCCATTATTGCTGTTTAGAACTCGTCATTGGGTTACAGAGAAAACTTAATGTAATAAAGTATTCCCTGATGATCCATTTTGGTTAAGCACCCAAATGCTCTTGGAACACCCAATGAATGATTCCAAACAACCATAATGGTGAAACATATGTAGGAACTAATATTATAAACTTGTTGTTTATCTTACTTTCTTGTGTGTGTGTGTGTGTGTCTGTGTTCTCTCTTAATCCTGTTTAGTATCTAATTAACTCTTCTTCCTTTTTATTATCCTTTCATGACTCAAATCTTGAAGTGAGCCCTGAACCTGTTTCCTTAAAATCCAACCCAAAATGGTCAAGGAGGGTAAGGTATTGGATTACCTGTTCTAAGATTATCAGTTTGAAATTACTGCAGATATCTCAACACTATTCTTCAACAGTTGTGGCTGTTGAGACAGACTGTAACTGTGTTATCTATGCAATAGACTAGTGCCTTCTTCAGGAATAAGATTTTTTATCTATCAACTACTGAATTCCTTTCATCTAGCACTGAGTAAGCATTGGCTATTAAAAGTCACCCAGAATTTAGAAAGACTATATATTACTTTACATATGATGCTTTTAAATACCACTTGCAAGGAGCAACTGTCATTAATATGACTTGGAAGGAATAAACTACTATTAACATCCTTTCATTTTATTTCCCATCCACCATCATCATTCTGATTACATTCCACAACCTCATTGTTTCATCTTTCATCTTTCTCCCTCATTCTTCATTTTACCCCTTAAGTTCTGGAGGAGGAGGAGTTAGAAAAGTGTATAAACGATGATTTACGCAGAGAATTGTACAGAGGTTTACGAGGGGAGTTAGAGCATTACTTAGAGGAGCAAATTGATGGCGAGGATTATGATGAGGATCTCTTTGAAGATGCTGTATATTATGACTGTAAGTGTCCATTACTCCTTACTTCCTAAATAATATTATATGTATGTTGTGTGTGTATGTACGCGCATGCATATATATCAAATTCCTTCGAGTGTTTACTCTTTACTCCCTAAACAATACTCTCTCTCTAAAAAACTCACTGATGTCATTGAAGATCAATTTAACAAACCAACCATGAGAAACATGTTAACAGTTAACGTTGAATTGGTAACAATTTTTTTAAATGGATGAACGTAACTAATTTTATTTATCAACATGTGTGCGCGTATAAATGTTTGTGTATTTATGTGCATATGTATATATGTGTATATACATGTTTGTGTGCGTTGTCTACCTACTTATTTTAAACACTCTAGAACTGTTCCAATTATTATTTGGCGTTATTATTTGAGGATTGGAAAAGATTGGGAGTTGGGTAAAAGGGAACACATGTCTTATATCAAATTGGGAATTAGCAAATCCCTATCCTTTAGCAAACTCTTGCATTTGGTCAATCACTTTACAAAATCTACATCAATTTGTCTTTTTCTATATTTACAATTATATTGTCTAATGTTTCCTTCCTGCTGTAAGAGATAATTTGGTTGCTATTTCTAGCAGTTTTGCATGATCTGTTAGAGCCCCCATCATTAGATCCCACATTAAGTAATTAATAAATGAAGGAAACATGAAATGTTTTACATTTTCTGTTTGATTTTATTTACATTTATAGTGCAAGCACTCATAACTGAGTGGTTAAGAAGTTTATTTAACAACCAAATGTCTCTGGGTGCAATTTTAGTGTATGGCACCTTGGGTAAATGACTTGCAAAATAAATCTGGGTCAGTCCAAGCCTTGACTGGAATTCGGTAAAGAGAAACTGAGGAATCTCACCAGATGTACCATTGTCTTCAGGCCATTGGTTGTCTTTAATGTGGAAGTCATTAAAACCAGGTGTTACATTTCAAGATGACTCATGTGGTCTGGTGGTATTTTAATACATCTAACTTTTTTGCTAGTTTCAGCTCAAGAGCTGCAGCCATGCCTGGGCACCCCCATTGTAAACATCTGTTTACATTTTGAATTTAAATCCTACTGAGATCAATTTAGCCTGTCATCTTACTCATTATCATCATCGTTTTATGTCTGCCTTCCATGCTAGCATAACCATAAAATACTGAGGTTGGTAAACACTCCCTCCCTCTACTCCCTGCTCTGAAATTTGTGGTTTTGTCAATGTTAGAATTTATCAACATCATCATCACCACCACCACCATCATGTTTTCAACAATTTTATATGAATTTATTCTGCACCACTACCATCACCACTAGCAGACACATGTCTGTATTCTTGATGTGTGTAACATTATGTCCATCTACTACTTTTTGTTTTGTTATATTAATATTCTATGTTACATCAATTTGTTGACTGTCTTTCTAATGATTTTGTATGACTTGCAGTCAGGCAAATGTGATCTCTGTTGACAGTCTTTCAGCTGTAGCTTCTAATGATTTCATTTGCGTATTCTTTAGTATGTTTATGGTATAATCAGAGACATTGTAGACCTCCATTGGAGTGACCTCTCCAAAATACTTATGAAAGCAAAACAATCAAATGTGTGTACATAATCTCACTGCTTTGAGGTATGGCACACAGTCTATTTTATAAAGTAGTTGTGATAAATAATCTTTTCATATACAACACTTAGTCATTGATTTATTAATACTACTGCTGCTACCACTACTGCAACTACAAATGTTGTTGTGTCTGAGAACTTCTTTATGTAATGTAGTTAACAATATATCTATGCATTTCCTCAAATACTTGTGTGTGTGTGTATGTGCATAAATTGTATAGATGATATGATTATCTTAATCTAAGAATAAAGGAAACCATTTACACACGAAAAAAAACAACAAAAAAACTGAATATATTGTAGAGTGTGTGTGTGTTTGAAGAGAGACTTATATATTTGATTTCTGTAATATCTTAAGATAAGTCCTGGACACAGTCACCACATTATGTTTCCCACTCATCCTTCACCTCCTTCTCCTTATCATCACCACCATTGTTGTTGTTACATCTGCTTCAATACAAGGAGCAACTGTGCTGTGTTGAGGTTCCATTGCTATAATCAGTGAAGGACACACTACCAATAACACCTGTATTACTACCACCACCACCACCACTATTAGTATTACTACCACTATGACAATGACCACCACTACTTCTACTACACTTGTTGCTTTAACTCCATTCACATCTGGCAGTTCTACATCTCCACTCTTCATCTCTTAGCGTTGTGAGAGAAAGAGCCACAGCTACATAACACAAAACTGCTGCCTTTACATATAGGTGAGGTTGCCAACCAATAAATATGGTAGTGTTATCTGTCCGTTTTGTTTGCTAGTCACTGACTCATCTTTGGTTATTTCCAATAAATCAAGTATTTATTTTTCTCTTGTGCTCTTTATTCATTTTGCCTGTATATCAAACCATTCCATCACAACTATCTGCTCAGATTTAATACAAGTCCTTCAGATATGATGATGACAATGATAATAATAATAGTTTCAAAGTTTGGCACAATGCTTGCAAGTTTGGTGGGAGGGAGTAAGTTGATTAAATTGACCCCAGTACTCAACTGATACTTATTTTATTGACCCCAAAAGGATGAAGGGCAAAGTCAACCACAGTAGAATTTGAAGTCAGAATGTAAAGCATTTTACTTGTTACCCTAATGGTTCTGTCAGCTTGCTGCCTTAACAATAATAATAATAATCCTTTCTACTATAGGTACAAGGCTTGAAATTTGAGGAGAGGGACAAGTCAATTGCATCAACCCCAGTGCTCAACTGGTACTTAATTTATTGACTCCCAAAAGGATGAAAGGCAAAGTTGACCTCAGCTGAATTTGAATTCAGATCATAAGGGCAGATGAAAAGCCGCTAAGCATCTTGCCCAGCATGCTAACAATTCTACCAGCTCACTGCCTTAATAATAATAATAATAATAATATAGTAATCCCTCAACAATCACAGGTGTTATGTTCCAACCCCATCCCCCCGCGATAGGTTAAAATCCACAAAGTAGAGACAGTACTGAATATATATATATATATATATTATATATATATATATATATATATATATATATATATATAAATATATAAAGTTAATCCAAACAAGAAAACAAAAACAAAAAAACAACAACGCAAGGACGTGGAACAAATAAAGTATTATTGGACGCTAAGGGAAGAAGGAGATATATATATATTTGTAATTTGTATATATTTATTTTATTATAAATGCAAAACAACACCACAGAGTAATCAATGTAAGCTTAAATAATAAACTGTGATAGGTGAACCGTGATACGACAAAGGATTACTGTATTATAATAATAATAATAATAATAATTCTTTCTACTATAAGGTACATGGCCTGAAATTTTGGGGAGGGGCTAGTCAATTACATCAACCCTTGTGGTTAACTAGTACTTATTTTACTGACCTCGAAAGGCTGAAAAGTAAAGTTGACCTAAGTGGAATTTGAACTCAGAACATAAAGCTGAACAAAATGCCACTAAGCATTTTGTCAGTATGTTAACAATTCTGCCAATTCACCACCTAATAATGATTTCAAATTTTGATACAAGGCCAGCAGGTTTGACAGGTAGGGGCTAAGTAAATTCAGTTGACTCCAGTGTTCAACTGGTACTTATTTTATCAACCTCGAAAGAATGAAAGGCAAAACCTTGGGGGTCCATAAAGTTTTATTAAAATTTATGTGCAATAAATTGCTTATACTTGTACGATACACAAAGTATTAAACATATTTTTAATACAATTCTTAATAATAATTATGAAAATATAATAGGATTTTTTAAACATCTAATGGTTCTGAGGGTTCACCCAAGTAAAAGAGGAATCAAAGGGATCCATAGGCAAAAAAAAAAAAAAATAATAATAATAATAAATGGTCGAGAGCCACTGGTTTAGTTTTTAGTTTAATAGAATTCATCTGAAGTTGCCTCCCTTTAATCTGTTAACACTGTGTCGTTCAATAAACTTTGATCTTTACAATTCGCTACAGGCAATTTCCAGCACCACTTCAGTGATTCTCAACCATATGAAGGTCTGTATAAAATTTTAGACGAGAAAATAATAAATTGGGGATCCACAATAGTATTTTGAGTGCTCCTGAAAAAGTTTTGCTTTAGATGTATGTATTAGAAACACCTAGATATATTGCAAATAGTAATATAGGTGCAGATGTGGCTAAGAAGCTTGCTTAATGCACAGATAGTTTAGGGTTCACTCCTATGTTGTGATACCTTGGGCAAGTGTCTTCTACTATAATCCCAGGTTGACCAAAACCGTGTAAATGAATTTGAAATACGCTTAGTGTGCATGTGGGTATATATGTATGAGTGTTAGTGTCTCCTCGTCTTGACATCTCATAATGGTTGTATATAAGCATCGCTATCATACGAGCCTAGTTATTTTGTTTTTAGACTTCTATGAAAACATGTCTGGCGAAAGGGAAATATTATTGTGCTTGGAAACAGGAACGGCATCTAATCATAGAAAATTTGCCTCAGTGAATTCTGTTTGACTGATGCAAGTATGGGAAAGTGAACATTAAAATGACGATAGTAGTAATATATCAAGTTTGATATAATTTTAACACTTCCATTTATAGGCCTCTGTTTCTCTCTTTCTTATGTCTCCTTCAAAACACACACGAGTTCTGATATATATATTTTCACATTGTATCAATTGAATGTTGCTATATCAATTTGGGTAAATATCTGCACAAGAGACTGGAGTGACTTCATAATAGAAATGAAAGTGTGTGTGTGTACACATGTCTATTTATACGTATCCCTTTCACTCTTACTCCTGTTCATCCATGTACCTCAACAAAGTGACATTGTTTGCTCAATGTCAAGCAGACCTATGAGCAAAGTTATTCCAACCCTGACCACATCTTTTGTGCTGGGAATCCAGGACCACATTAGCTAATGTGTCCTTTTCTAAGATGGCAGACTGTCATTTGGTGGTGGTGGGGGAGCATAAAGATTTTCTATTATTTCTAGCAAACTAAACAACTACATAGAGGAGTTCTCAACCATTTTTATGTATAGACCCCTTTCATTACTATTTTATTCTGGTGGACTCCCGTAGCCTTAGTAATCTAGAATACCAATGAAATGACTTGTACAACATGACCTGCTGTTGAAGTCACCACCACCATTACTACCAAAATCACCATCACCACCACCACCACCACTACTACCACCTATTCTACATAGCATGGGCAAAAATATGCAGAATAACTACAGATATTTTAACATTGGAATCGCTGTGTTCTGCTTAGCTTAATAAACCTCAACTATGAAAGAGCTTCAGTTATTCATATTTACTTTTTTACTTCATATATTGCTTGTTTAGCAGAATCAGTAGAGCATCAGATAATACATTTTGTGCTATTCAACTACATTCTTTCGTTTGTTTTAGTTAAACGTCATCAAGATCCAGTTTAACTTTCTTCCTTCTGTAGTCAGTAAGTATAGGAGATTATCAATTATCGAAAGTGCTACCACAAATACAATAAGGATGAAATCCACTAAAAAGTGGAAAAAATAACGTCTGTATTGTTGGGTTAGAGTTAGTTCTAACTTTGTGGTATCCTTCCTTCAGTTCTCAACTCCTGATGGAATTATAGTCATTGTCACATAGTTTACCCTTGCTCTTTTAAAACCTGACACTGGCAATCCAGGTCTGGACACAGTTGATTCCTGGAGAGAGGGAGAGAACTGCCCCCTCCCCCACACACTCCAATACTGGACTGTATTTATCAACCCTGAAAGGATGAAAAGTAAAGTTGGCTTCTATGGCATTTGGACTCAGAGCACAGAGTGGAATATATATCACAAGACACACACACATACATATATTGACTCTACCATTTTATTGCCTTGTCGTGTATTGTGCATGTGTGTGTGTGTTTGTACACATACATAAATACCTAATATATACATAGATCCCAATATACATACATACATAAACTCTACAGGTGTATTGCATTTGGATGTATTGTTGTTCTATGGACTGGTAGATGATTCTAGATATAAATATCCATTTTAGGTCTTAACATCATCATCTTCCAGGCAACAAGAAGCTTGTGTAATAGTTTTAACTCCTTCCTTTTCTTAATTTTTAGTGACTCAGCATTTATCCCTTTTGCTCCATCTTCCTCTTTCTCATATCTTTAACTATCCATTCATCCATCCACTGTTCCATCCAACAGGATACCATTCCAGATCCATTCACTTATAAATCCATCTAGTCGTGGTTTCTATGTGTTGAATCTCCCATCTCTCTAGCAACAATACATTGACTCATTCCTCCAACACCATTCTCATAATATATATATATATATAATCTAGCTGACTCATCTTGGAAATGTAAATTCCCTTTTCTATTAATTCATTGATCATTGATCTGGTTGATCTCTCTTCCTCATCAAACTATTTATCTATCAATCAATTCATTGATTAATTAAATTTGTCAATCATACAATAGTTTTATAAAATTAAGTCAGTTTACTTTGTCCATTTTTCTCAGTTTTTGTATTTTGCTATATCTACCCATCCATTGACTCATACTCTCTGCATCCATTGAAATTCTTTTTCCGTATACCCTTTAATATATTGATTCTACTCTATTCTCCTTCACTCTGTATTCTTCTCTCTCTCTCTCTCTCGAACTACTTTCCTTCCTTCTTGTGTTACAGGCCCATTTATTCTATTGTTGTTGAGTCCTTGACAGACCAGAGTTATAATCAAAAACTTTCCAGTTATGACCATCACATCTTTTTTACACATTAGTGATCACATTGTCCAATATATTTTCCTTAATCTAGGACAGTAGGTAAGGTGTGATTTGAGAAAGATTTAACTGCTATGGTTGATTGACCATAGAAAGGCTCCCTCGGTGAGTTTCCTGATACCCAGCACAGGTTTCCTCAATCCTGTATTTTCAAAACACAGAGATGGATCTCCTAGTTTAAGAGAGAGGTGGGGATGCAACTTTATAGCTCTTGTAGAAGGATCTCCAATTCTACAGAAAGAGGATGGGAAGGAACCTTATTGTTCTTACAGCAGGATCTCCTAGTCTACACAGAGAGAGAGAGAGGAGACAGCTTTATAGTCCTTTTTTGTTTTTCCACTGACTAAACGTGAAACCATTCATTATTTACAGTCATGTGATTTTTTTTCTTAATGTCACTATGTCATTTCCTCTATCTAAATATCTTTCCTTCATCAACTCTGTTTTTCAGTCACCTTTGACTGTTTTCATTTTTATCTTATTCTCTATCCTTGATGTTGTTATGAAGGTATGGGCATTACAACAGAGGTCATAATTTCAAACAAACAACCTCTGTTTGTTGGGCTGCAACAGTTTAGAATGATGAACTAGCTTACATTCTCTGTGTGTGTGTGCGCGCACACACACTCATCTTTGGATGCATTTTCATAGAAATGACTTTTGTATTTCTCATTTTAACCCTGACAGACATACTGTTGCTCACTCTTTCAAATATACTTATGTTATGTACCTTCCTGTTCACACACAAACACACACACACTCATTCTCTCTGTACATACATATACACATGCCTGTCCCTACCCCCACCCCAGCCATCCGCACTCATACACTTTCTGTCTGGTCATATTTTTCTTCTCAGGAGTCTGGGTGGAGGGTGAATAATGAAGAAATAAAACAAAAAATATCACTGTGGTTTCCATAGCAGCAACTGTTGTGGTAGTGTATCAAGATGTGACTCTACTGTCCCTAGGTTACAAAAAAACTAAAGTCAAAGAAATAAAGCTTCCTCCTCACTCTCTCCCTCCCTCCCCATCTCTCTTTCTCTCTCTCTGCTTATCCAATCTTCTATAGTAGTGGATCTCTATCCTTTGATGATAACAATTCAATTATTTAATCAACTGAATTTTGTGCTCCTAAATTAACATATCAGTAGCTAAATATTCCACAGATGTTTGAATCTATAACATAATTCTCCAGCAGAATCAGCATGACAGTGTGTGTGACAAGGCCAAATCTCTTCAGTTACAAGCAAAATTCACCCAGCAGGATTCTAAGCTGTTTCATTCATCCCACTTTCACTGAGAAGGTATAGGTTGATCCAAGGCTTTAGAAAATTACATGTTCCCAAATACCGTACCCAGGATCACATAGTTGCTGAGTGAATTTTTTAACCATTTAGTCATTCTGAACCCACCCGTAAATACAAACATGCATATGCACACACACACATCCACATAAACATATAGATAATTAAACACACACACACTTATCATATTGTCCTACCTATGTCAGCTTGGAAAATGAATGCAAATTGTTTGGGCACTTTATGCCTTCAAAGTCCTTTTGAATAAGTGATCTCTTTAAGAGATCACTTATTAGGGTCAGGAAACTGCAAACACAGAAAGACAGACATAAAACCATGACCAAATAATTGAATTAACTGTCATACTATACTGTCAGTATAACTGCAGATGGTAGTGGTCCTCTCCTCCCTACTATGTCACACTTGCAGTTTAACTAGATATCACTAGACCTACCTGACTTCCTCATCTTTTCAACCCTCAACACCTCCCTCTTCGCTCTTTTTTCCCTTAGCTTTCTTGCCCATCTTGAAGAATCAGATCCAGTTCTGGCATTTGTGTAAGTCTCGATGCCAAAGTTTGGGACAAGGAATAGAGTTTTAATCTCTTGAGTCTTTCCCAGTAGCTTATATGCTGCACAGAGGCTATTTTCTTCATGTAGCTTCGTTGGATCGCCTCCAGTTCTGTGATCAACTTGACACTGGATGGTGACCATAGCTGAGAGCAATAGTCAAAGTGGCTTAGAACAAGTGTCCTCCAGAGGACCATCATGGTTTCTTGGTCTCTTGTTCTAAAGGTTCTAAGAATCCATCTGGCCAGCCGTCTACATTTCATTGCCAATTTAGCAACATGTACATGAAAGGTTGCGTCATCACTCATGTAAATACCCAGGTCACGCACTGATTGTGCCTCTGGGATTGCAATCCCTCCAGGTCCAGTGTATTCATTGGGTATTGCATTTAGTTTTGCATGCTGATAGCATAAAACTTGAAACTTTTCAGCATTGAACTGCATGCTATTCTTTTCAGCCCACTTGTATATTTTGTCCAGCTCACATTGCAGGTGCTTAGTGTCTTCAGGGTTCTGTATTGCCTGTGAAACTTTTGTATCATCTGCATAACTTGTGATCGTGGCCCTATGCGTGGCTGAGGGCATGTCTGAGAGGGCCATTATGAACAGTAGTGGTCCCAAAACAGTGCCCTGCAGAACACCGCTCACTATTTGCGTGTTAATGGAAGTGGCTACTACCACCTGACTTCTATCCTTCAGAAAGTCATGAAGCCATTCTCCCAATTTTCCAACTATGCCAAGATCACGCAGTTTGTGACATATCATTCCATGATCGACTTTATCAAAGGCCTTTGCAAAGTCGAGATATATCACTTCCACATTTGAGTGGTTGAGCAGTCATTTCAGCACCCAGTCATAGTGTTGTAGGAGCTGAGTTAAGCAGCTTCTTCCTGGTCGGAAACCATGTTGGGTGTCGGGCAGCAAGTCATTTTCTTCAAGGAAGGTGATTAGTTTCCTTCTGACTATTTGTTCCATGAACATGCTGACGTGTGAGGTCAGAGAGATAGATATATCTATATATGTATATGTATATATATGTATATATATATGTGTATATACTTATATGTATATATATGTATATATATATATATATATATATGTATGTATGTATATGTATATATATGTATATATATATGTGTATATACTTGTATGTATATATATGTATATATATATATATATATATGTATGTATGTATATGTATATATGTATATGTGTATATGTATATATATATATATATATATATATGTATATATATATGTATATATATATATGTATGTATGTATATGTATTTGTATATATATATATATATATATATGTGTGTATGTATATGTATTTGTATATATGTATCATCATCATCATCATCATCATTTAACGTCCGCTTTCCATGCTAGCATGGGTTATATGTATATACTTTATTTAAAGCAGTAGAAAATTCAACAAAACCTGTTACTCTGAGTTTCCCGTTGCCGTTCAGAGTAACAGGTTTCGTTGAATTTTTTGTTGCTTTAAATAAAGTATATTACTCTACCACTGGTATTTGAGTACTCTTTTTCCACCTTGTTTCTCATTTATGTGTTTACTCCGGTATATATATATATATATATATATATATGTGTATATATTTATGTATACGTATATGTGTATATGTATATATATATGTACGTATATGTATTTGTATATATGTATATATATATGTATGTATGTATATATATATGTATATATATGTATGTACATATTTGTATATATGTATATATATATATGTATGTATATATACATGTATATGTATATATATATGTATGTACATATTTGTATATATGTATATATATATATATATGTATGTATATATATATGTATGTATATATACATGTATATGTATATATATATGTATGTATGTATATATGTATGTATGTATGTATATATATATGTATGTATGTATATATATATATGTATGTATGTATGTATATATGTATGGATATATGTATGTATGTATATATGTATGGATATATGTATGTATGTATATATGTATGTATATATGTATATATGTATGTATATATGTATATATATATATGTATATATATACATATATTTATATATATATATATACATATTTATATGTTTATATATACATATTTATATGAAGTCAGTATGCTTCGATGGATGTGTAATGTCAGTGTTCATACTCGACAGAGTGTAAGTACCTTGAGAGAAAAGTTGAACCTAAGAAGCATCAGTTGTGGTGTGCAAGAGAGACGTTTGCGCTGGTATGGTCATGTAGTGAGAATGGATGAAGATAGTTGTGTGAAAATACTATAGAAAGTACCTTTATAAAAAGTACATGTCTGAATTACTACGTCCAAGATATCTTCACTTAGCTGGGTTGCATTGTCTGCACATGGCAGGAATATCAGGTACAAATACCTCTGCACGGAGTCATGATATTCAATATTCAATTAATATTGTTTGAGTATGCGGTTTATACCAATCTAACAAGTTGCCTCAGGAATCTTATATATGTGTGTGTGCATATGTATATACAAGTATACATACATACATACATACATATATATATATGTATATATGTGCGTGTGTATGTGTGTGTGAGTGCATATGCATACGTATATACAGGTATACATACATGTGTGTGTGTGTGTGTGTGTGTGTAGGCATGGCTGTGTTTAAGAAGCTTGTTTCCTTACCATGTGATTTTAATTTCAGTGCTAGCACACATTACCTTCTGCAAGTGTCTTGTACTATAAGCTGTAGGCCAATGAAAGCCTTGTGAGTGGATATGGTTGACAGAAACTGAAAGAAATCCATTATGTATATATATGTATGTACATGTGTGTGTTGTGATTGTCCCCAACACTTCTTGACAACCAGTATTTGTTTACATCCCTGTCGCTTAGCAGTTCAGCAAAAGGGGCCCATACAATAAGTATTAGGCTTATAAAGTACTGGAATCCATTTGTTTCAAGAGTCCCTTGAAAAGAGTGCTCCAGCATGCCCACAGTCTAATGACTGAAACAAGTAAAATATTAAAGATAAGATATACTTACATAATATGTACATATCATCAGTGTTATCAATATCATCATTTAACATAATTTTCCATGCAGGCGTGGGCTAGATATTTAGACAGGATTTGGCAAGCCAGAGGGCTGTGCCAACCTTGTGTCAGCTTTAGCATGGTTTCTATGACTAGATGTCCTTCCTAATGCCAACTACTTTACTGTACAGACTGGCTGCTCTTTTTTATGCCTCTGGCACGAGTGGGGTTGCTAAGTAATTTGCAAGATGGAAAGAACAGCGAAAAGGTGAACCAAAAGGAGGAGATGGTTTTATGCTAGGTGTTGAGAGGTGTATAATAGAAGGGACAAGCATAGAAAAGATACATGGCTTCACATTACATAACATTTGGGTGGGAGTTGTTAGGAAGGAGATAAAGATTGTAGTGACTGGAGTTAAGCAAATTCGCAAGGTGAGCATATGGACTGTAGATGGGTGAGTGAGCGGGTTGGGTGTAGTTTCATAAGAATACAAGAAGAGTGTAACAGATGGTTAGAAATGGGAGTAAAGCTGAATGTACAGAGTGGAGGAGCAGTTGATGGAAAATACTAGTATAGAAAGTGTGTTAAATGAGAGAGAAAGAGGGTGAGAGAAGTAGCTCAAGAAGGAGGATAGACCAGAAGGAAGAGGGGTGATGTGCAAGAGTAAGTGAGGAAGGAATTGTACATAAATGTAGTTTTAGTGGGGTCTGGTGGCAGATACGAGAGGGTGTTGAGAATGACAGCAGATATGTGAGGTGATAAAATGGAGTATGGTAGAAGAAAGAGATAACTGGAGGCACCGGAAAGAGGTGATCGGGCAAAAATAGTATGAGATGGGGAGGATAACGAGGATAAGGGATAGAAGTGGATCCAAGAGGAGGGGGTACATGGTATTGCAAAGAAAGTGGAGAAGGAGAATGATATGTGCCTATTCTGCTCTTATGTGTTTAAAATCAAAGAATAGTGCCATAGATAAGAGTAATGGAGGGTTAAGTATTTGGGAATGCTTGGTGGGGCAGAGTGGATTACAAGCATAAACAATGCTTTTAGGACATCCTATATATATGTATGTGTGTATAACATGTGTATTGCTCTCTCTCTCTCTGTATGTGTGTGTGTATATATATTATATATATATATATATATATATATATATATATATATAATATATATATATATATATATATATATATATACACACACACATACACACATGTAAACACGCTTACAAATAAACATATACGCATATATATGTGTGTGTACGCAGTGTTTGCAGGTTCAAATGTCTCAAACGTATTTCGGACTTATTTGAATGATCTAAAGTTTGTTTATTTCTGTATATGAAACGCTTTACCCAAAATATTTCCCTATTGCTTCTAATGACATCAACATCTAAATTTGTTTTATATAGGCGATGTTGGAGTGTAACGTTCTGTTTTCTTTTTCAGCCTCTAATATTTGCAAAACTAAATAAAAGATTATGTCTATTCCTAGATTGCCGGAATCTAACCTTTAATTGTCACTGATAAATAAACTTAACTATATACAAACAATGACAAAGTCTAAAAGAGGAAAGTGTCTCTCTGTTTTCGATGAGCACATTATTATTTGTCCATTATTATATTTAATTATAATTATGTTTTGACAGACAATGCATAGAGAGAAAGGACATGTCATGCAGAGTTGTATGAGAGAGTTTGTGACAAATCAGGATTTGAATGAAAAGAATGAATGGAGAGACAAAAGGTATATTTATTGAAGAAAGGGGGCGGTTCATAAGAGAGAGGGGTACAGAGCAGCGGTAGATGTAGATATTAATGTAATAGTAGTTGTAGTACTGAAACTACAGGAGAAGGACTGAATCTGAACCCTGTTCAGACATTCAACTCCAAACAGGATTTATTTCATTCCAGTTAAACTTTTTGTTTATTTTTTATTTATTTAGAAACATGTCCACAGGTAAAAATCCATTTCTTTCTGCATTTCATCATACTTTAAAGACGTCGAAAGGACACTACAATGTTGACTTGTTGCTTCTGTTTTTTAACTCTACAACATTGTCTTCTTTACTCCTGTTTCTTCACCATTCCGGCGGATTGTGGCAGCAACTGCTGGCTTCCGTCTTTTGTCGCTTCATTGAATTATTGTTCTCCCTTCTCACAACCTCGCTGGCCATTCTTTCTTTTTTTTTTTCGTCGGATTTCATTAATGTGCGATCACAGCGCGCACACACGTATGATACAGACATATGATATAATGTATGTGTGTATATATCGAAATATCTGTATTGCTCTTTCTCTACACAAATATATAACATACTGACATACGTATGCAAGTATGTTGAAATATATACACTTGCCGTTTTACTTGGTTCTGAAGCTATGTTGTCTCTCTGGGAACTGTAATGGCTCACTTTAAATAATAATGTAAATTATATTGTGGGAGCAAATTGTTTGATTATTTTATGTAACTTCAATCGTAGTTGTAATTCTCATAAATTTTAGGCCTTCTATCAAAAATACACACATCAATACACAATCATATGTACGCGCGCGTATGTGTTGGTGGTGGGTGAAATTTATAAATATAATTTACGAATTTTACCGGACCGCTTGAAATATCCCCCCACCATTATTTGCTTGTCCCATTCAGCAAGGTGCTTCATGAAACAACAAAATAAAAATATCTTTTATTTCACTGAAACACCCACCCCGCTTCATGAAAATAGTTGAAGAGGCAGTTTCAGCTCTGCAACAATTTCTCGTTTATTTCCTGCATGAACAATAAGCCAATCTCTATGTGATTACAGGATCTGCTAGAAATAGCAGGTAAATCCTCCACTGTCTGATTATGGGCCTTCTTAATCAGGACTGAGCTGGGACCAAACAACCAATACTCTTACGCCTATTTTTACATTGTTTCGCAATTATACCATAATCTAAATCTTCTCAGACTCAGTAATAACCTGATTTTATAAATCTCTATATATAATCTCACAATATTTTCAAAATCTTGCATTTTTCCTTCTCTAGTTCCCTCTTCATTAGCTTATATAATTATTGGAGTGAGTATGTATGTTAGATTGAATGGTGTGTACTGAAGAGAAGTCTGTATGTTACACAGTTACCATCCATTTGGCATTCATTTAGTGTTTGGGAAGAGTCATAAAGAATCTTGCAAACTAAATACAAAAACGATATATATATATTATTGAAAACCAATATATAGGTTTGGTGATGCAAACAAGAAAAATAGAACTCAAAAACATGAGTGTGTATGTGTGTATGCACACACACACACACACTCACACACACACACACACACACACACACACATATATATATATATATATATATATATATACATACATATACAGAGAGAGAGAGAGTATAAGTAACAGTGACTCAAGGGGAGAGAGTTTCGTGCTTTAGCACTTATCAAACAAATATCTATGTGTGTATTTGTATATAATAATTTTTCTACTTGTGAGATCAGTGACTGTGTGTCACTTTGAAAAGCACACACATATATATAGTTGTGTAGTTCAAATTCACAGAAAACAAAAGATGACAGGTGAGGGAACAAAAAGTAGGTGTATTAGTTTGATGTCCTGGAAGAAAGTAAAAGTTTTCGACAGAAAGGATTGAAAGGAAAAGATAGAGAGAGAATATATATTTATGTCCATTAGTGTGTGTGTGTCCATCCATATATCTAGCCCTATGATGAGCATCTTCAAATACAGTCGCTGCATGCAAGACTGCTACTCCATGTAGGCCTGTACAACCACTGCCATCTGCATCTGACACTGTGTGTGTGTGTGTGTGTGTACATAAGAGTGACATGGTTCAGAATTCATTTCCTCTGTGCTAGCAGTCTTCTATAGCCCCAGGCTGGGAAACTGAAAAAAGCCTGTTGTGTGTGTGTATATGATTGTTTGCACCTCCTCAGACAACCGGTATTATTTTTGTTGACATCCCTGTAACTTAGCAGTTTGCTATTAGAAACCGATAGAATAAGTACCAGGCTTAAAAAAATAAGTACTGTGGTTGATTTGTCAATATGTATATGGGTATATGCATGTACTGCCATATATATATATATATAAGCAGAGATACCCGGCATTGCTTGGGATTAAATTGGTATTGTTTTTTATTGTTTTACTTCAGTCATGTGACTGCAGCCATGCTAGAGCACCACCTTTAGTCGAATAAATTGACCTCACGATTTAATCTTTGTAAGCCTAGTACTTATTCTATTGGTGTCTTTTGCTGGAGCGCTAAGTTACAGGGATGTAAACACAGCAACATCGGTTGTCAAGTGATGGTGGGGATACAAACACAGACACACGCACACACGCAACTGGCTGACCAAAGCCTTGTAAGTGGATTTCATACACGGAAGCTGAAAGAAGACTGTGGTCCATATGTGTGTATATTTGTATCCCTTTTATTATCCTTAACTGAAGGATTGCCAAATATTTGTGTGTGTGTATATATATATATATATATATTTTTTTTTTTTAAAGTTTCAGCTCAGAGCTGATGCACCGCCGTTAAATAATTATTATTATATATATATATATATATATAGTCCATTTGTCACTCTTAAATATATATCTTATATTTTTCCAAGGGTTCCACCCCACCTGACCCCATTTTCCAGATCCCAAAAAGGGTTTTGTGGTATATTAGGAGGTCGCCATAATTCATTCTGCAGAAAAAAAAATTTCCAATGATTCCAGGATGGGGGGGTTCCCCCCTCACCTTTTTTTTCCCAAACAAAAATAAGGGGTTTGCGGCATAAATAAGGAGGTCCAGGTACTTGATTTTGCACAAAAAATCTTTTTTCCTTAGTGAAAATCGTGCGGGTGAAGGTATCAAAATTTTCTGTTTAATTTACATTAATTATAATGAGTTGGGTGGATTCAGTAGTTTGTGAGACAGCAAAAAAAAAAAAAAAAGTAAAGAAAAGAAATCAGTAAAATAGCAAAGCTATCAAATTACGCTGTACAGATGAACGCATTTACACACCTGTATCTGTGTCTTTGCCTGTCCACTTGTATGTCTAACCCTGTAAGTTTGTGTGTGTGTATCAGCGGTTGGAGCAGAATTAGTAACTGGGGCAAAATGAGTAACTTCTGATTTCTCATTATTTTCTCCCTCCTGTTTGAAATTGCATCATTATTTTGTACTGTTGCATCATCTTTAGCAGTAAAGTTTTTTTGCATTTCTGGTCTTTCTGATGTCTAGGGATGGATATTGATGTGTATGACTCATTTTGCCCCAGCCAAAATTGTCTTTTACATGCTCAATGGGAACAGCAATAATTTTCTGAAAGTGATCAGATTATGTTTTAAGGCATTTAGGGACAGTCATTTTCTTAGCTGATGTAGTTTTTGTAAGGTAGTGAACATTTGTAAAAAAAAATATATTTTGTCTCAAAGTGAAAAACGCAGTAAAAACACCTCCATCCCCCCATATATATATATAAGTGGTGGGAGCAAAGTGAGTAATTTTTGATTTCTTGTTTTCTCTCTACCTGCAAGTATTGCATCATCTTTTAGAGGAAAAATTGCTCAGCATAGTTGTTGAAAGAGTTTGAAGAATACTCAGGTGACTAGTACTATCTTTCCAAGAAATTTTGACCCAATTGTAATTGAGGTCTATAATAAAACATCTGGATAGTTTTTGGTGTTTAACAATCAATATCCTTTTCTCTGTTGAATTCCAAGTCAATTTTTTTCCCACACTAATGTTTAATTTGATAATTTTCAGTTTTCAAAAAAATGATGTCTAAACTGGGGCAAAATGAATAATGACTAATTTCAATAATTTATTTTCTTTAAGTGCATGGTGCATCAGTATATTATGAAGTAAGCCACTACAACAAATTGTGAAGAAGCTATAGAGAATATTTTATGTTGAGTCTTGTTAATTTCACATCATGTGCCATTTTCCCCTGATTCTCTTTTATTTTGAGGGAAAGTAAATTATTTAAATCACATTTCATAATAAAATTATTGATTTATTATTAATACTCAATTTGTTCTGTTATGCACACCACCAACTTTATCATCCTACAGTGTGTGGTTTAATTTAAATATAAATCAGTTATTAGAAATCAAACTTTTTCAACTTCTGCGGCTACAAAAATAATTTTACTGTGATTATTCTTAGATTATTGTCAAAATAATAATTATTGTTACAAACTTAGGTATGGTGGGGTGGTGGCTTTAGTTGAATCAATTGATTCAGTAATTGACAGGTATTTTATTGATCATGGGATGATGAAAGGCAGATAATAAAAATTGCAATTTTATTTAGAGGTCTACTGTCTGATTGTGGTGGAGTAAAGTAACTTTTTTATTTGTTTATTTCTTTTGTGTTTTAGACTCATGTTTTCCCCCATAATTAATAAAACAGATAATGTCTGTTATGGTGTTGAGCTTAGGACACTGATGGTAGTTGGTGTGGTTTGTATAGATAACTAAACTTGACCAAACAGGGAATTTTGAGGAAATGGGTCCAGTTATGTCAGTGTAGTTGAGAAAGATGCCCCATAACTATATAGTTCCCAGTTCAATCCCAGTGTGTGGCACCTTAAGGAAAAATTGTATTGTATTCTTGGTCGACCCAAAAGTACATAACTTTGTAAATGAATTTGCTTGATATAAAGTAAAATAGTTTTAGAAAGAAGGGTTGATAGTTGGTACAAAGAGAGATTTGGTGTACAAATCCAGAGTTGGGGTAGCTGAATCAAGTTTGTTTAATATTTACTTTTTGTCTGTCTTTACATTCTGAGTTCAAATTCCACTGAGGTCAACTTTGCTTTTCATCCTTTTGGGGTTGATAGATTAAGTACCAGTTGCATACTGGGGTTGATCTAATTGACTGGCCCCTCTCCCCCAAAATTTCAGGCCTTGTGCCTAGAGTAGAAAAGAATATTTACTTTTAAAATTTGTATTGCAGGGTAGCTGTGGCCTGGGCCACATAACAATCTTTTAGGTAGAAGAAAACTAGCTAGAATTAAACCTGGCTTTCTCTGTTTCATACATTCTATTTTTCCATCACGCTCCCACTTTTATTAATAAGTTAGTTGTTATCTCTGACCTATCAGCTTACTTTGTGTTCTATTGTTAGTGGCGGGGATAATGCTTTATCATCATCATATAATGGGTTTATGGTGAATCTTCTGTTCTCAGATAATGTCGGAAATGATTTACAGCTGGTGGGAGAGAATGAAGAGAAAGAATTATTCTTTATGTAAATAAGGTTAGGCTTCTCCAATGGGATTTTCTTAGAACCTTTGGAAGATGTCATAAATATGAGAAAATCTTTTGAAGTCCTTCATTTACTTCCAGTTGCAGCTGATATTTTCACTTATTCATTGGTTGTTTAATATTGTTTTGTCTCAGATTAGTCCTGGTTGAGAACCATAATCAAGGACATTCCAGATGTGACCTGCTCGTCTTTTTCATAAACACAGTCCTAGGATTATATTAGTTATTATGTCTTTATTTTCTAAAGGTATATGGTGTAACTTTTGCCCTAATTGGCTGCTATTTTTAGTCACCATGTTGATGTATCCTCTTTGACTTGTCATTCCCATTGGCAGGTATAATTGTTTAATTTAATCAGCTTAAAATACAATATTTAACTTCAGTCACTTAGAAGTTGTAAGAAGTATTAACACTCATGTCACTGAAGACTATCTTTGAATTTGCTTATTCTTTGTTAATTGTAGTAACATCTGTAATTTCCCTTTGAAAAGTTCAGCTGCACAACTCTCTCTCACACACACACACACACACACACAATATTGCATAAAAGCCTGTTAACATATTGGGATTTTTATGGTTTTAGTTGTGTGTTTCTTGGGGTTAGCTGGTACTCTGCAGAATTATAGGTGACTTGTAGCTGTTGTTTGCTGGGGCTAGATGGTACTCTACAAGAATAAAGATAACTTGTAGCACTTGTCTGTTGGGGTTACATGGTCGTGTTGAGGAGTACATGTGACATGTAATTTTTCAGCAGCTGGTACATAATTGTCTAATAGTTACAGGATTGGAAGAGGTTCACTAGAGGCCACTGATTTCCCATCTCTACTGTTCATTCTGCGTTTCAAATTCTGTCTGTACATACATAGAATTCACTCACCACACCACACTCATCAACACCATGTTTCCATTTCTTTAAGTTCATCTCTTTGAACTCCAGCTAATGCAAGACTTCCATTCTCCATTACAGACCTTTCTCTTCACTCCCTGCTCTCTGGAGTTCAGATATTTTAATGAACACAACTTCTCTTTCTTCCCTCTTTCCTCTCACAGTGGCTTTGCTGATCATGTTTTCTATCTTAATGTCTCTGCACCAGTTAGAATCCTTCCCTGTCCCTATCTCTGACCAACGCATCAACTCTTCAATTACTTTTGAGTTCTTCCTCACATTGAAACACCATCTTTATCCAGCTATTATTGTTTATGTCCCCATAGCACCTAACCAAGGTACTCTACTTCACATCTCATGTCACTTTAACAACCTTTCTCCAAGCCTTTGCTACTTAGAGAAAGCTAATTAATCAACGGTTACCTATGATTCTATACTGGCTGCACTTAGCAACACCAAATATGCTTCATCATTTACTTATTTGAGACCAACACCATCCGTATTGCTGTGTCCATTACCAAGACTTGTATATTTAGAAAACCACAAGTAAAGGACTCTGTGAGTTAATTAACCATCATAGCCATATCTGCTGTATGCCCATGGTTTCACATATTACACATCTCTGCAAGCTGTTTCACCTCCCATATTGTAATTGGGCTTTCTACTTTCCACTGATATAGCAGACAGATCCCTCTACCTACAACCTCTAAACTGGGATGATTCTGAAAATAGCATTATGTTCATGGTACACAAGTTTCCTGTCAGACTACTGTGTGACAGCATACCTTGACATGACTCTCCTTGATCCACATTCTAATAGCCCTGCTGTATGATTAAGATGGTCCTCCTTCTATACATTAATGACATATACATACCCCTCAGTTTTTCCTTAATATCCTATACAAAAGAGATTACATAGTGGACACTTCACCCTGGTGACTTAATAACCTTAATGCTCCCTATTTTGCACATGAATGATAGAATCCCAGATATTAAATTTTCTTCTTCATAGTCAGAAAATATTTCATCTTAGGTGTGATCCACAATGGAGTGTTGCTCTTATTTTGCAGATGTCTCTATGACAAAACTCACCATTCGCTCACTGTCACATTATATCAAATAGCTTTGTTATTGTTTGACATAAAGAGACTTAATTTGACACACCAGTTAAAAGTGGTAAATGTAAATAGACACATGCACATACACGTGTGTGCGCACGAGTCAAGTTTCTACCTATGAAATCCCATTTACAAGACATTGCTTAAGGCAAGGCTTGAGCAAAAGCTACTTGCCCCAGGAGACTTGCAATGGGATTGGAAAAACAAATCTGTGTGTGTGTGTGTTTAGTCTTAACTGTTTTACATAAACATTTTCCAAATTTCATTTTTATATTTATTTTCAGATGTGCCTATGTTTAAGAGAGAAAAACAGAATGTTTTATTTAACACAGATATGAAATATATTGATAAATATTTACATGATGTAACTTCTAACCATACATATTGCAGAATTATTCTTTTTTGAAATTGAAGTACATATAAAGCTATCCAAAAGGGTTTTCAAACTCAATATAAATATTGTTTATAGCTTTATCTGTACTTCAAGATCCAATTCCAAAAGAGAATTATGCCACGTTCTCTCAAAAGTTTATAAATTCTTATAACAGCTACAAATACATATTGTATTTGTTGCAGTTTTAGTCAAAGTTTGTATCTCTTTAATATTCTGAGAAGCAGAGAGAGAGATTGTTACATTGTTGTTGTTTAGAGTAGTTCTTTTTATTAGTGCTCATAGAATCAGTGATGCTAACATGGTGTTCTCTATGCCCGTTATGCCAGTTAAGAGAAACGATAATTTTACTAAGTTGGCATTGAGTGTTTCTTTAATGTCTTTGCCAACACTGTTAACAGTTTGTCACATTAAGTGGTTAGAAGGAGGACCACTACTCAATTGTTACATATATATATATATATATATATATATATATATACACACACACATTTTTACTTGTTTCAGTTATTTGATTGTGGTTGCTGGAGCACCGCCTTTAGTCGAGCAAATTGACCCCAACACTTATTCTTTGTAAGCCTTGTACTTATTCTATCGGTCTCTTTTTGCCGAACTGCTAAGTTACGGGGATGTAAACACACCAGCATCAGTTGTCAAGCGATGTTGGGAGGACAAATACAGACACACAAACATATACATACACACACATATATATATATACATGACGGGATTCTTTCAGTTTCCATCTACCAAATCCACTCACAAGGCTTTGGTTGGCCTGGGGCTATAGCAGAAGATACTTGCCCAAGATGCCACGCAGTGGGACTGAACCCGGAACCATGTGGTTCGTTAGCAAGCTACTTACCACACACAATATATATATATATATCTATATATATAAAACTCTAGTTGTGTGAGTGTCTGTCCCCTTCGATTTAGATTCCTAACTCCTCTCACATTTTGCAGTGCAGTTTAACCAAATTCGGATATCTTATAGTCGTGATTCATATCGAGCCCGTCTGACTATTAGCGCGCGTCAACGATGAGTCTACGCTTTTAAAAATAATTTAACATCATTTTTTATTCCATTTTAATGCATAAAATGCATCGTGTGTCGATGGCGGCGGAGTTGGCGTCCACGCTCACAGCTGCACCTGTTTGCTTCTCCCCCTTCTTCCCTCCCTCGTGAAGCTGTGGGGAAGGGAGTGTAAAGAAATCAACGTCGTAATGCGTTGTGAAGGAGACCAGCGTTCTTTTAGAACAACGACTTCATGGCTTGAAGACACCAAAACAAAAATGGCTAAGAAAGCCCGAATTTATAAGGGAAGTAACTCTCTAAAAATGCTTATATAGTTATTTCCCTTACAAACCCGAGCAACGCCGGGCGATACTGCTAGTCTATATATATAAAACTCTAGTTGTGTGAGTGTCTGTCCCCTTCGATTTAGATTCCTAACTCCTCCCACATTTTGCGGTGCAGTTTAACCAAATTCGGGTATCTTATAGTCGTGATTCATATCGAGCCCGTCTGACTATTAGCGCGCATCAACGATGAGTCTACGATTTTAAAAATAATTTAACATCATTTTTTATTCCATTTTAATGCATAATTTTTTGTGTATCGATGGCGGCGGAGTTGGCGTCCACGCTCAAACACCTGCACCTGTGTTTGCTTCTCCCCTCCCTCGTGAAGCTGTGGGGAAGGGAGTGTAAAGAAATCAACGTCGTAATGCGTTGTGAAGGAAACCAGCGTTCTTTTAGAACAACGACTTCATGGCTTGAAGACACCAAAATAAAAATGGCTGAGAAAGCCCGAATTTATAAGGGAAGTAACTCTCTAAAAATGCTTATATAGTTATTTCCCTTACAAACTCGAGCAACGCCGGGCGATACTGCTAGTATATATATAAAACTCTAGTTGTGTGAGTGTCTGTCCTCTTCGATTTAGATTGCTAACTCCTCCCACATTTTGCGGTGCAGTTTAACCAAATTCGGGTATCTTATAGTCGTGATTAATATCGAGCCCGTCTGGCTATTAGCGCGCGTCTACGATGAGTCTACGATTTTAAAAATAATTTAACATCATTTTTTATTCCATTTTAATGCATAATTTTTTGTGTGTCGATGGCGGCGGAGTTGGCGTCCACGCTCAAACACCTGCACCTGTGTTTGCTTCTCCCCTCCCTCGTGAAGCTGTGGGGAAGGGAGTATAAGGAAATCAACGTCGTAAAGCGTTGTCAAGGAGACCAGCGTTCTTTTAGAACAACGACTTCATGGCTTGAAGACACTGAGTCAACGATTTAAAAAAAAAATTATCATCATTTTTTATTCCATTTTTAATGCATTTTTTTGCTATAACTCTCTAAAAATGCTTATATAGTTATTTCCCTTACAAACCCGAGCAATGCCGGGCGATACTGCTAGTATATATATATATATATATATATATAAATATATATATATATATAACTCCTGAATTATTTATAGACTAGTTATGGTTTAAAATCGTCATCAAGGGATTGATTTTGAGAGTCAGTCAAAGCTAAATATTAAGGTGTACTTTTATATTGGGCTTGATTTTAAGTATCATTATTTAACCATAATGAATATTTCGGATTTCAGTTGGTAAAATAGTTTAGACCAATAATTTTAAACAATAGATTTTAGTAGCTCTTAATGAGCACGCTTTTAATCGATCAACTGGTGGTTAATTGTTGGATAAGTTTCTATGTTATGACACTCATGTTTCTAGATCGCCTGAAAGCCTTAACAAGTTTCTAGAACATCCATAAGTTTTTGCTACACAGTTTCTAATCAAAACAAACAACTTTGCATTGACAATTTGTCATTGTTCTAAATGTGACCTGGTAGAACCTGTCTCACTTCAGTGAGAAATTAGATGTGACTGATAGCAATGATGTCTGTAATAAAATTTTGAATTCTGTTATCATATTTCATTGTTTGCCATCAATATCATTTATCCTTATATTACCACAGGCTTTATCATTTATTTTTCATATATTTGGTTATAAAGATATAATTAGATAAATTAACTTTCCACAAATGTCTTAAAAATTCTACTCACTATAAATATGTCTACACAGTTTAACAGACAAGGTGTGGTCAACAATATTTACCAGCATTCCTGAAACAATGTGGATATGTTAATTATTGTCTTTGATTATCACAATAGTAATTAACTGAACACCTTCAATCTATTATAACAACGTGTGAGTTTATTAATATATTATCGGATATAACCCATGTTATCATGCTACTTCTTGTGTTCTGTCAGTGTCTGTTACGCAACAACAAAAACAGATAAAAGCTCCAATTGTTGTGAAGGTTTCTACAGCTTGATGTTCTTCCTACCATCAACCACTTTACAGCAGGTATGGTTTCACTTTATCATGCCATGCATACTAGAGGCAGGGATAAAGTGACACTCATTTTTACCTTGTATCAATTCTGATTCAAAATTACTTTCTAAGACAAAGTTTTGTTATCACTAAATTAAGAAGTAATTTTATCAATAATTTCTTGTGGAAACAAAGTGGTACGAGGTTATCTCCATTACCGGAGGAGGGAGGTCTTACTTGGTATTTTCAGGTTGTCGGCATGACATAAGGTGAGGGTGGGAAAGTAGCTACCATGGTGCCAGGGGGTGGGGTATGTAATTGCAACTGAAGCTATTAGAGGATTTGTAGCTGTGTTGTTAGGATCCATGGAGGACTGCAAACATTCAAGAAAAGATGGGGTAGGGAGAGAGAGAAAAATCCTAAAGAAGTTTATCTTTTACTTGTTTCAATTATTTTGATTGGTGCCAATTTTAGTCAAATGAATTGACCCCAGGACTTTAAAAAATTTTTCTTAAGCCTAGTACCTTTTCTGTCAGTCTCTTTTGCCAAACTGCTAAGTTACAGGGACATAAACAAGCCAACATCACTTGTCAAGCAGTGGTGGGGGACAAACACAGACACAAAGACAGACATACAGATATATACATGCATACATACATATATATATATATATAAAGTTAATCCAAACAAGAAAACACAAAAAAAACAAAAAAACACAACAACACGAGGACGTGGAACAAATAAAGTATTATTGGACGCTCAGGAAAGAAGGAGGGTTTAATGTTTCGAATGGAGCTCTTCGTCGGAAACATAAAGAAGCCCATTGTGTATATATACACACACACACACACACGTGTTTGTCCCTCCCCCCAACATCGCTTGATAAAGCGAAAGCCCATGCAATGTCTTTAACCCCAAGAATATATATATATATATATATATATATATATATATGACAGGTTTCTTTCAGTTTCCATCTACCACAAGGCTTTGGTCAGCTCGAGGCTATAGTAGAAGACACTTGTCCAAGGTGTCACACTGTGGGACCGGACCCAGAACCATGTAGTTGAGAAGCAAGCTTCTTACCACACAGCCATGCCTGCACTTTGTTCATTAGATATAGACATTGGGTTATTGCCTTTCAGCTTTAATTTGGAGATATTGTCAGCCATGCAGAATTTATGTGGTTTTGTGAATGTACAAATATCACCTATGGGAGGTGGATGTTTGAGGGACAGACAGACAGTACAAATCACATAGTTATGTGGCAGCAAGCTGAGTTAAGATTTTTGATACGAGTTCAAATCCTAGCACATTGTTTTTGTACCTTTTGATAGGCCACAAGAATTCTGCTCCACTGACACACACTTTGCAATTAAGTGGTTAATAATGTCTAGATGATCATATTAAAATTGATTAGTCTAACATTGATCAAGTGTAAGAAAACAAAAATATCGAGGGCTTTGTTGTTTCCCATAAAACCTGCATAGTAGCTGGGTTGGAGGGCAAAATAATTGCTTGTTTTGCTACCTTATCACATCTCTAACTAGATAAAAATATTCTTCTTGTTACTTTGGTCAGTCTCTGACAGGAAGTGTCTTCTGCCCACTCAATCTGTGATCATAATTGTTCCAGCCATAACTCTCTATTATTCTCAGACACAATGTCTCAAGAACTATATTATGTGAATTTCCTTTGATAGCAGGGTATGTTTTGAGGGTCATTTAGCTGCTATTTCTATTAGGTTGAAGGACTTTTATGAATGTCTTTTTTACTAAATATCAAATGATTTACATCATTTCTGTTTTTCAATGAATTTCCAAAGTTTATCATGTTTACAAATATCCAAAAATGTATGTAACACATGGACAGACATTTATTCCTTTTGTTGAAGTAACAATATTGTTACCACAGCTATTCCTAATGTCATCGTTGTTGTCACTATCAATATCATTACCATCATCATCATCATGTTAATATTTCATCAAAGGTAATTTCATCAGTTGGAATATTGGTGAGCTGTGGTGAGATTGGAAGTCGGCTGTCATTGAATTTGGTCTCTCCATAAACCATTTGAAGACAAAGACCGCAGTCTTTGGTAAAAATGCTGTTGTGTGTTATCTTACACTTCCATTGGGGCCCATTGAGTCAACTGTCAATTTCTGCTATCTGGGCTCTTGTATTTGCTGACCCAGTACATATGTTAACATTCATAAAGCAATAACATGGTCTGCATCAGACAAGCTATGGACAATTTGTAAAGCACCACAACTGTCACACAACCTAAAACTATGCCAGTAGAATCTGTTCTGCTTTATGGCACATACACTCAACTTCTGCACAAGGCCTTTAACATCTCTTATGTCAACCATATATCAAACAAGTCACTATATGGATCTTTACACCCATCATCCAGATTATCAAAGATGACTAAAATTTGCAGGCCACTGTTTTTGTTGAACAGATCAACCTGTCACTGCATTTTATTTTTCTATAACCCAGTGGGAATATTCAACCCTGGTTGTCAGGTCTGCATGACTTATGTCTGTGAATTTATATGAGAATCAAGACTGCACTGTCTCAGAGTTGGCAAATCACCTGGAGGGAAACTGGTGTCAAGTTGGAGTTGATATTACCACTATCACCATCATCTACTGCCTAATATCTACAAACTAATTCAGATAATTTACTGCTTTAGTTAAAGAGGTGGGTAGTATCATTTGACATTTTATAAAATCACTTTCTATGCAAGCTGTGAGTATTAAAATGTTGCCCTTCATATAATAGATATCCTCCATCCATGACCTTTGTTCATTATTCTACCAAATAATACTGCGATATATTTTAAATAATGTCACCAAAATAGAAAGTTCTGAAGTTTTCCCGTTTTCCCTCAGTTTCCCTCATTCTAATAATATTATCTATAGATTTCCTCCCTGCATTTTTCATGATGATGATAATGATATTGATAGTGACAACAACGATGACATTAGGAATAGCTGTGGTAACAATATTGTTACCTGAACAAAAGGAATAAATGTCTGTCTGTGTGTTACATACATTTTTGGATATTTGTAAACATGATAAACATTCCACAGCATTTGTTCTATCTTAGAAGCAGTCTTGTGGATATGTCTATCTTAGAAGCAATCTGAGCTTCCTTACATTAGATACTTTCTTCATTGGTTCCCTCTTTTTACTACTTCCTCTTTGTGTTGTCTTTTCATTAAAGCCTAATCTATTATTAATGAGATGATGTTTCTCACCTGGACTGTATTATTAAATTATCAGGTAGGCACATTACTACTGGTTTTTCATAGTTCCATTGTTCAAGTCACCCAGTGGGTTGAATTGTTTCAACAGCAGACAAAATGCTTTGTGTTAATTTGTTACATCCCTTCATGTCCTGGAGTCATCTTTGCTTTTCATCCTTTCAGGCTTGATAAAGTCCCAGTTAAATAGGAGTTGGGGATTTAATCTTGACTTTATTTCAGTTTCCTTACAGAACTTTAACATATGGTGGTTTAAAAGTAGTTTTTGATGTCAATGTGAACAAATATATCATCATCATCATCATGTAATTGTGAATTAATAGTTCCTTTCACTTGTTATATGGCTATTAGTTAGAAGATATGTTGGGTGGATTAGCAGTGACTACACAGATACACCTGGCAATGACTTAGCTTTGGTTTTATAAAACATCAAAACAAAAGGAAATATTCATACTTAAAATGCATTAATTAAAAGTCCTTTTCAAAACACAAATTCCTTAAATTTATTGAAATGTTTACTGTGTTTGTTTTTGTTCTTTTTGATGGTAGCGAAGGGCGCAGTCATGAACTATTGCTATACTGGGGTATCACTTCATACTGACCCCTCTACTTTATTGTATTGGCCTTGAATGATGAAAGATAAAGTAGAACTGGACAGGATATGAACTCAGAATGTAAAAGAATGTGGCCAAATAACAGAAGGTATTTTATCTGTTGCTCCACTGATTCTGTCAATCCTCTGAATGTAGAGATATTTTTTAGAAGAAAGGTAACCAGTTTAAGCACTAATTTTAAATGTCTAGCCACCAGTTACAGCAGAGAGAATGAATGTATGTGTATATGTGTACATATGTATGTACTAGCTGACATACCCGGCAATTGTTTCGCTAATCCAATAACAATGATACAAAGTATGTAGCTCTTTAAATGGTTTTTGTGCATTGACAGAGAATACCAAACTGTCTTACACAGGATCTTGTTTCTAGGAATTTCCAATAAGTTATGAATACCCAAATTGTGAAGTCAACGTAATAACATGAAATTAGTTACCCAATATTAAGAATTCAAATAAAGTAGCCCCGGAACGGGCTTTAATGCATTCCCAGAGTATATAGAACTTAGGAGGAAATACTAAGGTAAGTATACTAAAATCGTGAAGCATGTTACATAATAACAGGCTAATCAGATTCAAAATAAATAACTCTGAAAAAGGCTTTTATGCATTCCCAGAGAATATTACCCTCAGCGGTGCTAGTCGTGGCATATTCGTGAATAAGTAACTAACCAAAATAAGTGGATCTATTGTTTAAAAAAATACTATTTACTTGTTTAAGGATTGTACTGGATAAATTGTGAAAATAACCCTAACAGTTCAAATACTAAGAAATAAGCATGCTCGATTTGATTTATACCAAATTATTTAGGAAAATGAATGGGTTATTTTCCTTGGCTGTTAAAATGAAATATATTAGATATATACATATAAGGATCCCTTCCAGGGGCCCCACTTATTTTATGACTGACAAGGGAAGCAGGCTCTCCATAACATTCGGGCATAGTCAGATCACCAGTGATTTCACATTTCATTAATGATCATCAGTGGCTCTTACTTGGTAGCCTAGGGTTAAGCTTGCTCATCTTGTCAGTTTATAGGAGTTACCGTAGAAATCCCATGCTGATTTCATAAATGGTAAAAGTAAAAATTATAAATAATAAAGGTGTCTTATTTGCAATTTAACAACCAAAAGGCAGAACTATAAACATCACTAAAGTGACTAAGGGTACTACTTAGCACCAGCATTGCTAGACAGCGAGGTAAGAACCACTGATGAGCATTAATCAAATGTGAACTCATTGGTAATATGGCTATGCAACAGACGTTGTAGGGAGCCTGTCTCCCTCCTTGTCAGTCATAAGATAAGCACCTTATCATGGCTAAGAGTTGTTTTGACTCTTATTTCTTGCAAGGCTGGTGCTAACTAGTTCTCTTGGTCATTTTAGTGACATCTATAATTCTACCTTTCAGTTGCTAAATTGCGAACAAACCACCTTAATTATCTATAATTTTCACTTTTACTATTTATGAAATCAACGTGGGAGTTCTGTGGTATCTCTTGTAAACTGATATGGGGAGTGAGCTTAACCCTAGGCTGCCGGGTAAGATCCACTGAGGAGCATTAAACAAATATGAAGTCAATAAGATAAGTATGTTCTCATGACTAAGAGTTGTTTTAACTCTTATTTCTAACAATGCTGGTACTAACTTCAGTCACTTTTGTGATATGATATATATATATATATATATATCGATCGTTAGCCACTACACACATTTTTTCTCTCCTTGTTTTTTCTGTGTCCCTTTCTGTAGAAGAGCGTAGGCTTGAAACATAAAAGACTTTTTCTGTTCCTGAGCGTTATACTAATACATCTGTTTGTTTTGTACACCACCTGTCTTCGTCTTTTGTTTTTTTTTCATAAACTCTCCCTGTATATATATATATATATATTATATATATATATATATATATATATATATATATATATATATATATATATATACACACACACACACACACATACGTATATATACATACTTACATCTATATGTATATATGCATATGTGGGCACAGGACATCATGAAATGTGTACAATAAAAAAAAAGACAAAGCACGAGTACATGGAACATGAACTATTCTTTCAAACAACAAAAGACAAATGGAAAACAAAACAAACCAACAGCATAAAGAATGACCCTTCATCAGTTGTTGGCTGTTTTTCTAGTCTCTTATTTTGAGCATTTAACAACAATATCGCTTTCGATAAAGCAGTTGCTCCTGCAAAGCAAATTAAATAAAATTTGGGATTTTGTGGAGGGTCAAAATTGGTAACACAAACAGGAAGGGCTGCTAAGCCTAAACGAGGTTGTTGTGGCGAATGCGTGAATCAAGCTAGGACAGGAGACAAATAAGAACATGTCTTCCTTGTTCCAGCTACATACTTCACCCTAAGTCATTAATTGGTTCCAGGAGATGCGACTTAAGTCAAATTAACTCTAGGCTAGGCTAGGATGAATTTACTTGCCTCTAGGCTAAGCCGATAATAACCATTCCGAGTTCTGTACTTTATTTATGAATGCATTTTCAATAATACATGGTTATTATAAACCTATTTTATTCTTACAAATAAATAGTTTTTATTTTTTAATACAATACAGTAAAAAAAAAAGCAATCTAAATTTACGAATACAATTTGGTGGTGTTTACTGTGCATCACAGACATTTTATTTATGAATGTGGTTTGTAACATGGTAAAATAAAAGCCTTTTTTAAGCTTAAAAAACAAATTCAGTAATTATTATTTTGCAATAATAAAAAAAACTAAATTATTTTAAATTTACCAATATGTACATACAATTTGATGGTTTACATGGCGGATGTAGATGGCTGTGAATCGTCAACATTAACAGCTGACTCTGGCTTTTCTAGTTGTTCAATGTGCTTAAAAAACTGGTTGAGAGTTCCTTGAACTGTATTCTTTTCCTCAAGGATTACATTATAAGGAGCAAAAGCTCATAACAAGCCCCCATAATCTTGGAAAAGCATTGAGTATTTGGATCCATATCCTCAAACATAGAAAGACCTTTTTTGATATATGCAAATGCTTGCTGCATTTTCTTAATGGTAAAGTGATGTGGCTCAGATTCGACTTCCTCTTCTTTACTTTGCTGTTCGGGAAGCTCTATCAAATCCTCATTCATCAGGAGCCGCTTGTCTTTTACAAATAAATTTGTGAAATCCTCCTCCTCCAAATCCATTTCTAGTTCTTTGCTTGTAGTCACCAACATTTTGTTGATGGCAGCATTATCAAATCCCTTAAAATCATTCACGAATTGCAGGCATAGCTTCTTCATGCACCATTCATAGCCGTGCCCTGTACATCATTTTATGCCACTGCTATGTTCTGCTTTGTAGATATATCGCTTCCAAAAGTAACGAAGTGTGATAGACTCATCAAGATCAGTTTGCTTGCCACAGTGTATGCTTCATATAGTAATGCTTGAAGATAGCAATTATTCCCTGATCCATTGGTTGCAGAAGAGATGTGGTGTTCGGAGGGAGGTATATGATAATAACGTTGGGGTCAAAATCTATGATGTTTTGTGGGTGGCCAGAAGCATTATCTAAGATAAGTAAAACCTTAAAAGGAATCTCTTTCTCCTCACTGCTGCTAGAATAAAGTGATTGAAGAACCAATCTTTAAAAACAACAACAGTAACCCATGATTTTGAATTAGCCATCCATATTCCAGGGAGAGATGCCTTGGGTATGTTCTTCAGGGCACGGAGTTGTGTGCATGATACACAAGCAATGACTTTAACTGAAAATCTCCTGCACAATTACCTTCCAACATAATGGTCACATATTCTTTTGAGACCTTGTAGCCTGGAATAGTTTTCTCCTCCTTGGAAATGAATGAACAGTCTGGCAATTTTTTCCAATACAATCCAGTTTTGTCTGTGTTAAAAATCTGTTTGAGAAGAAACTCATTTTCTTTAATGCATTAGGAAATGCTGCTGCTGCTTGTTCATCAGCTGATGCACTTTCACCTTGCTTCTTAATGGAGTGATAACTTCTTTGCTCCTTAAATCTTATGAACCATTCTTGTCTTGCCTTGAACTCTCCATCTTTTTCATCTGGATATTTTTTCTCTTCAGGTCCTCAAATAAAGACAACGCTTTCTCTTGAATGATTTGTTGACTATTCAACCTAACAATCCAAAGAAAAAGAAAACTTTCCATTTCTTCAAAGATTTTGCCTCTTTTCTTGATGAGAGTGTTCTTCATCCCTGGGGTTTCAGATTTGATAAAATCTTGTCCTTATAATGTACAATCATCGATACAGTTGTCCAACTCATCCCAAAAGATTGTGCTTTTGCTACCACTTTTTCACCTTTTCAATGGCATTTTATCATAGTCAGTTTATCTTCCAGCATTATAGTATGACTCTTAACACTTTCACTATGAATTTTCTTGGGCACCATGGGGGTAAAAAATAAAGTCAAAAATGAATGAGAATGAGAAAGTAGTCAATAAACAGATGTAAACAAATCTGAATTCAAAACAATAGTGGGAATCACAAGTGATAACGATGCCAAATGGTAGATATTAGAACTACAGTGCAATATGAGCTCTGGAAAACAACACAGCTGATTTCATGATTTCGTTCACTAAGCTACACTACTTTATAGTGTGTATCTTAACATTTATTGTACGAATTTTAATGTGATTTCATATGCTTTTATTTATATTTATTGTACAGTAACGTGATTTTATGTGCCTTTAATGGTTTTCTAATGATTTTACGATTCCAATATTTGTGGCAGACAGATGTAAAGTCGAGTAAAATGACTTGACTTGATTTTTATTTTTCCATTTATTAATTTTGAAAACTAATGTATAATTAAGAATGACTTGAAATGACTTAACCTGAGGTATGCCTGTATATATATATATATATATATATATATGGTGTGGGGGGGGGGGTATACATATATATGCATGTGTGGGTGTATATGTAAATGTGTGCATATATATATATATAATATATATATATATATATATATACATGTGTGTATATATATATATATATATATACATGTGTGTATATATATATGTGTTTGTGTGTGTATATTTGTATATATACATATATGTATGTGTGTGTGTGTATATATATGTGTATATGTATATATATATGTGTGTGTGTATGTTTATATGTATATATTTGTGTGTGTGTATATATATATATTGTATATATGTGTATGTATATGTGTGTGTGTGTGTATATATGTATGTACATGTGTATATATGTGTGTGTCTGTGTGTATGTATGTATACATATGAATATATGTTTGTATATGTGTATACAACCTTAATGACATACTTAATGTGTTAGCCACTACACGTTATTAGAAATTTTCTTTCTTTCAGAAATATCCATTTAAAGTGTATAGTGTTAAAAACCACAATATACTTCACTGCTAGGTGAAATGGTATTTTTCCTGAAAGGCATCATGCGAATGAAAGATGAGTATTTTATCACAGGTGTATGCAGATAGTGTATAAACTAACCACTGGTTTACAGTTGCATTGCAGAGGCAGTATAGGCTCAAATTATACGATAGAAACAATTCTGTAATACAACATACTTAATTATTCATGTTGCTTAAATGATAGTTGTAGTTTCCATTTTGTGAAACTTTTGTATTAACAATTGCTGACAAAACTGACCATTACTACTCCTCTGTTTTATTTGAATATGAAATATTGTTGTAACCAAGGAATTTTCTTATATATGCATGTGTTTAGTTTTGTCAGGCTGTTTTAACAACACTAATATTTGTGCTTTAAAATTGCAATTGTTTAAGGATGAATGGGAACTACTACAATGGAAAATTGGATTAAAAAATTCCATTTGTTATGAAAAAGCAATCTTTTGATTTCAAGAGAAATAAAATACATGGTTGGGTTTTTACTGGTTTGTTTTAGAACATTGATTTATAAATATATAAGAATCATCTTATATAATGTGTTTCATTTGATCCACTCTCATCTAATGCTGCTTCACTGATCTGCTGCAAGTCATTGAAGTTCTTCATTATGCAGTTTCCTTAAATTGATTATAAATTCTTTCATTATTTTTAATTACATAGAAATTACTTCTAAACATGTTTCTTAACTTCACAGCCATGTCTGCATACACACATTGGTGCACAGCTTCTATTTTAAACATTTATCAAATACACTACTGGTCTAGTTTTTATCTTTGTATTAACTTTTTTTTTCTTTTTCATTTCCAATAATAATTATTAATTTTTTTGGAATAATGAAGTTCTGAAATTCATCATTGTTTCTACACCTTTGTCCACACACACACACACACACACACACACACTCTCTCTCTCTCTCTCTCTCTCTCTCTCTCTCTCTCTCTCTCTCACACTCTCACTCTCTCTCTCTCTCAATATCTCCAATATTTCTGTTTAATACCATTTCTGAAAATGTTTTGAGAGTTAGCTATAGAACCTTTTAATAATACTCTTGCTCAAGAAAAAACTTTCTCCTTCTTAGTTAAATTCTGAGGTAGTTCGAGGTCTTTTCATTAATCAGTTATTTTGGTAATTTAGTATCAACAACATAAAAAACCATTCCTATATCATTTGCAATATCCATTTCTTAAAAAATTTCTAAGTAAAATTGTAACAAATTTACTATTTTTTGTTTTTCTTTTTTCATTTCCTTCAGTCTTGGATCTCATCTACTGGAGAGATGTCAAGAAAACAGCTGTGGTCTTTGGCAGCATGCTCTTTATTCTCCTCTCCTTGGCAATCTACTCAGTACTCACTGTTATTGCTTATCTGTCCCTGGCAATTTTGGCAGTCACTCTCAGTTTTCGTGTTTACAAGAACATCATGCAAGCAGTCCAGAAATCTGGTGATGGACATCCTTTCAAGTAAGTTCCTCATTATTTTCTTATTGCACTATCACCTACAGCTGTGGAACCCTAAATACATAATCAGAGAGGCAACTATACATTACATAGATGTAGCTGATTTTTATTGCATCACAACTTGACATCTTAAAGAAACAAACAAAGTAAACCCAGATTTGCAAATACAGGATGGTCGTGGCTGGAGGTCTACATATTCAGAGCAGTCCTAGGGCTAACAACCACCACAAAGAAACACTATCCTTGTATATTATTGGTTGAAATAAGTTTGCCCATAAATTTGCTCCATGAAGAGCTAACTGACTATTGGTTTGTTAATTTGGGAAGTGGTTTGTCTGTAGGTCTGATGGAAGAAATTAAAATATGCAATCAAATGAATCCATCTGTTGTTGTTGTTTAATAACTTTGATCCAATTTTCATCCATGATCAATGGCATTCCAGTTTAATTCATGCCCTGTCCTTTTTATGTTGTAAGACATCACCCCTGACCTATGATCAAAGGCATTCCAGCCAAGACCATCCAGCTTTATTTTCATAGTGCATTTGGGAGTATATTTTTCAGTATATGCTTCCATTTGAAAACATCATGAATTGCCTGTTATTTCTCACATGTATTATGTTGGTGTATGTATGTGTACTTGTGTGTCTGATGTTGTTAATATAATAAACATTAGTTAATTAAAGAAAGCATGGTCTGAAATGGATACTACATGTATATTATATTAGACTCTAGAAAATGTGGCTGGTTGAAAGAGTTGAACTAGACCTTTAGACAGCCATCAACGCCTAGAGTTGATAAACTAGAAATTTGAGCTGGTGAGAAGCTATTGAGTATGGAAGAGCTATTGAGTATGGAAGAATGACTGTAGATTTTGTAACTGAGGTCATCTGAATAATAAAATTGAAAAAGATTGGTAAAAATCAGTTTTTATTCATTTGGAAGTTGTCTAGGAATTGGCTTGATCTGAGACTGAATGTTGAAACTGAATCACCTCTTTCATGGAACTGTCATTTTACCCTTTTGGTACTCACCTACTTGTGACTACACCTAGTTCTATGATACAAACTTCTTAGAGTGGCAAAAAGGGAAGCTAATTTTGTTTACCAGTAAGCTGTAGATGTTATAAGATACTTGCAAGGTTTAGAGAAGGATTAAATTTTGATCAATTCTGGGATTCGTGGAGTGGGAAAATATAATAATGGATGTGTTATTGGACAGCTAGAAGGGTTCTAAAGTGTTACACTAGAAATGTGTTCAGTTATTCACTTTTTATGAAGTGTTTTTATCACCAATTATGTAACAGCAGATATAGTTGTTCACTGAAATTACCATTTGGAGAGGAACTATGTGGTGACAAGGCTCTCTATATTTCTTAATTATTTGCTATCACACAGTCCATATTTAGCAGTTAACCTTCAGCTTGTTGGGAGCATGTTTGTTAACTGCAACTCAACTCTGACTCTGCAGACCATATGTTCAAATATATTCAATTGTTGAGATTCTCTCATTAACATATGAACACTTATCTGTTGTCTTCATTAACAACAGTCAACTATTCATATTTTTCAATCCACATAATCAGGGAAGTTTTTTTATCATTATTATTTTGATTTTGTCTATTTTTGTACCTAGCTAATTACTTATGTTTCATACACCTCTCTGTTTCCATGGTAATGTATTGATAGATAAAAGGTCATTTTATTTATACTGGAAGAATATATTAAGAGTCCAATTGAAAGCTGGTAAACTTCATAACAATGGTCACTGTAGATTGTGACCCAATCTTCTTAATCCACAAGTATGGACTACATATGTTGTTGTTTAGACCCAGGTCAGCCAGCCATGATTCAACAGATACACAGTCTCAAGTGAACACAAAGATGTTCCAGCTATGATGATCCCTTTCAACGTGTCCTTACACTTAAAGATGGTATGGTATGATTTGAGGGAAATGCGACTGTTATTTCTATCATTGAAATAACTTTTCCTTGCTTGCAAGGGTTGATCAGAATTTATTGAAGGTGATTTTTTAATGACAGGATTTGAATTCAAAATTTAATGAGTCAGAAGATCCAATCAGATATTGCAAGCTTGAGAAATGATTGGAGATGGAGAAAGTTGCTTTAATTTCTTTTCTTTGCTTTTTCATTTCTCTGTTGTAAATGTTTTTTCATTAAATTTGGAAAAAAAAATCTTAAATTTTTAGGGAATATCTTGAATGTGACATTGAGTTAAATGACCAGAAAACACAGAAGGTTGTCAAGCTCATCTTGAAGCATACCAATTCTACTGTTCAAGAACTGCGACGACTTTTTCTTATTGAGGATCTTGTAGACTCCCTCAAGGTGAGAAATGTTGCTTCCTCTCCCGTTTTCATTCCACATTGAATTATTTATTGTTTACAACAAAGAGCTTCTCCAGCTCTACAACTACAGTAACAAACACCATTGTAATAAACTGCAAAATATTGGTGGTTAGATGAGAAACCACTTAGGAACCCATTTGAATGTGTTATTAGCTTTAATATATATATATATATATATATATACACACACACACATATATATACTTTATTTAAAAGCTGCAGAAATTTAACAAAAGCTGTTACTCGGAGCTTCACGTTCCCGTTTGTCGGACAGTTTTGTTAAAATAGAACTCAGATGACAATTCAATCAACACTAGTATAAACATTACACCTTTAAAAATGGATTTGTTTGATTGGTCCTTTCAAATAACAGTCATATGTGAGCGATAAACAAAACAAATAAATGAGTTCGATATAAAATTATAAAAATTGACATATTGTCATTAATTATGTAGAAAATATAATTCGATTAATACAATTAATACATAAAAATTGAAATTAGAATATATTAAAGTATTTCACAACAGTATATACTCATACTAAACCATCAATATACATGTATACATCAAAATACACAGATAGATGTGCGCAGACCACATACATATACAGACATATAAATGCAACACAAATACATGTACACATATGTATACACAATCTTGCTAGCATGCAAAAATCACTTGGTGTATACATATAGGCTATAAGTAAAACCCAGGGAGGGGGAAGAAACAAAAAGGTAATTATCTTATAAGCAACAGAAAGCTAAAGACGTGAGTAAGAGAGGGGAGGGGGGCGTAAAGTTACAGGACTCTATACAAGTAACGAATAGAGAGAGAAAAAATGAAGGAAGAAAGAAGAAAAAAAAGAAAAAAATCTGACTATACTTAACATATGTTCACAAGATAAAATTACGTATACATGTGTATATAAAGTGTATGTGAGCAGTAAATACACATATAAGATCACATATTTAAATATATAGAGACAAGTATGTAAAAACACATCCACACAAATCCAAGTGAATACATGCATACATATACATCCATGTATGTATCTGCATATGTACAAACATACATGCTCACTTACACATATACATAAACGCATGCTTACAAATACATATGCATGCCAATACAAATATTCACATAAAAACATGTCTAGGATCTGACGTATATACAAACAACATTATTTTTTAAAAATTGCTGAGTGCATAATAATAAAAATTTTAGATAAAAGACATGCAAAATATAACACCCTATATTGGATTATCTTAACAACCGATGCTGGTGTTTTTACGTCCCCGTCACTTAGCGGTTCGGCAAAAGAGACCGATAGCATAAGTACTGGGCTTACAAAGAATAAGTCCCGGGGTTGATTTGCTCGACTAAAAGGTGGTGCTCCAGCATGGCCGCAGTCAAATGACTGAAACAAGTAAAAGAGTAAAGAGTATATGTATTGTTTGTTTTTGTTTTTGTTTTTCCAGTTTCAGCTCTTGAGCTGTGGCCATGCTGGGGCACCGCCATTGTGGTGAAAGAGTACAGCAGGGATCACCACCCCCTGCCGGAGCCTCGTAGAGCTTTTAGGTGTTTTCGCTCAATAAACACACACAACGCCCGGTCTGAGAATCGAAACCGCGATCCTGCGACCGCGAGTCCGCTGCCCTAACCACTAGGCCATTGCGCCTCCATTATATGTATATAATGCGCCTCCTAATATGTATATATATATATATGTATATATATATATATATAATATATATATAATATATATATATATATAATAAAGTGGAGTTGTGGGGTACCGCACGAATGGAATTATATACGGAAGAAGGTTTGAAAATGCAATTTAAAAGATGTTTATTTACTTTACCGGTTTCACTCTTGGAAAAAGATTGTCAAAAGTAACATGTGGAAGTTTGGTTGCGTTAATTATTGGTTGTTGCAAATTGCTACATTACATATATATATACAGTCTTTGGTAACAGGGACATGTTAAGGACATAAAAAAGTTCAACAAGTTCCTTAAAATATTGGGCAAAAAAGATTACATAAATAATCGTTCTCAAGGACATACTTAAGATAGTTTCCAGAAGGAATTGATATTGGTACTGTATCTGTATATTCAAACATGCACAGAATATTGGTTGACACAGAGTACTATAATCCATATAAATATACAGTCTTTGGTGACAACAGTATGTTAAGAATATAAAAAAGTTTAACAAGCTCATTGAAAAAATGGTCAGAAAAGATTAAAACAAATATATTATACATCTCAGGGTAATTTCCAGGAGGAATTATTAAAAAAAGTTCAGTATACACATACAGTATATTATGAGTTCAAAAAGATTTACATTATTGTAGTGGTGAGGTTGTCACTAACCTGTCCGTTTTAGCAGAAATGTGGAATTGAAAAGAATGTACCCGTTTTTTTTCTTTTTTTGGCTCTCCTTCAAGCATCAATGATTTTGGGGTTAGGATGAGGTGAATGTGTGTCTCTGTGTGTATGTGTGTGTGCATACATATACATGTGGTGTGAATAGATGTGTCTGTGTGTCTGTAGTATTTGGTCGGATGGTGTCTGTTTGTCAACCGTGTGTGTGGTTGTCATGGTGTTGTGTGTGTGTGTGCATGTGTACGCATGTATGTGTGTAGATGACATTTGACATAGTGCTGCGTGTGTATATATGTGCCTGTATGGAGGTGAGATTGGTGTGAGTGTGTGTGTCCCTGTGTGCGTGCACATACACGTATACATGTGTCTGTGTGTGTGTGAGGGCTGTTTTTGATTGGTTCCAGGGTGGTGTAAATGTGTGTTGTTTAAAGAATTTTCGGGGGTAGGATGGTGTGTGTATATGCGTGCCCGCCCGTGTGCGTGCGCATCTACGCGTGTGTGCAGGCCATACACACACTATACATATACACACACACACACACATATCATACATATACATACCACACACACATCTCACACACACACCACACATACACACACACATAGACACACACACAACACATATACACACATAATATACACACACACACATACATACAGAACACACACACACACACACACAATGCACACATAATACACACACACAACACACAAATATAACGTATTTATATATAATATACACACATATAACACACACACACAACACACACACACACAACACACACAACACACGCACACATACATACATAATATAAATACAACACATATACACCTAACACATATATACATACAATACACATACACAGCATATATATAATACACATACATAAATATACCACATATACACACAATATACATACATACAATGTATACATATACATATACACATACATATAACATATATACACAACATACACATACACAATGCATACATATATATACATATAATGTATATACATGTATTCATGCATATACAACACACATACATATAATATACATATACACAATGCACATACATATAATGCACATATATATATGTGTATATAGATATATATATATATATATATATACATATACACACATATATATATAATGCACACACACACAAAATACATACATATAACGTACACTCACATATATATATACACACCACACACACACACAAACAATGCATTCACATATACACATATACAATGCATACACACACACACACACAACACACACATATATACATATATATAACACATATACACATAAATACATACGCACACACAATGCACGCACACACACACACACACACAACCCACACAACACACACACATACATAACATACATATATATAATGCATGCGTGTGTGTGCCACGTATGTGTGTGGTCAATGCCTGCTAGTGCGCCGTATGTGTGCTGATGCGTGCATGTGTCTGCTTGCATGATATGGTGCGAGTGTGCATGTGTCTTTGTGTGTTTGTTCTGGATGTGTGCCTGGGGGGTATGTTAGAGTATGTTTAGTTGTGGTTTGTATTTTTGAATAAGATTACTTTCCCTATTTATTCGTGTTTGGTCTGTGGTGTTGTCCGAGCATTGGTATAGTGGGAAGACTAAGAGTTTGGGGGACTTATTGTGTGCACAAAGGTCTAAGTGTCCACTTAGTGGTATCTGTCTTGTGGAGGGGTCCCTCAGTTGTTGTCGGTGAACTGTCATTCTTTCTCTGAGGGTAAGGCTCGTTTGCCCTATGTAGTCTTCGTGGCACCCTTCACAACTTATGACGTAGAGTAAATTTTTTGATGCGCACGTGAAATTATTTTATATGATGAATGTGTGTCCCGACCGGAACTTGTATGTCGATCCCTCAATGAGGTGGATGCAAGTCCTGTGTCAACCAATATTCGTGCATTTTTGAATATACAGATACAGTACCAATATCAATTCTTCAGGAAACCTATCTTAAGTATTCCTTGAGAACGATTATTTATGTAATCCTTTTGCCCAATATTGTTAAGGAACTTGTTGAACTTTTTTATGTCCTTAACAGTCCCTGTTACAAAAGACTGTATATATATAATGTAATGTAACAATTTGCAACAACCATAATTAACGCAACAAACTTCCAAATGTTACTTTTGACATCTTTTCCAAAGAGTGAAACCGGTGAGTAAATAAACATTTTAAATTGCATTTTCAAACTTCTTTCGTAATATATATATATATATATATATATATATATATATATCATGGTATATGTATGTGTAAAATATGTATGTATAATGTTGTATATGTATATGTATGTATATATATATGTAGTATATAGATGTAGTATATATTATATGTATGTATATATATGTATGTATATATATATGTATGTA
>NC_043007.1:52091856-52169356 GCF_006345805.1 Octopus sinensis | reverse complement strand
ACGTCCGCTTTCCATGCTAGCATCGTTGGACGGTTCAACTGGGGTCTGGCAAGCCCAAAGCTACACCAGGCCAGTCAGATCTGGCAGTGTTTCTACAGCTGGAGCCCTTCCTACCTCCCAACCACACTAGAGAGTGTAGTGGGTGATTTTATGTGCCACTAAACACAGGTGCCAGACGAGGCTGGCAGACGGCCAAGCTCGGATGGTGTCTTTTATGTGCCACCGACACAGGTGCCAGACGAGGCTGGCAGACGGCCACGCTCGGATATGGTGTTTTTGGTGTTTTTCTTATGTGCCAGACGAGGCTGGCGAACGGCTACGATCGGATGGTGTTTGTTACGTGCCCACGGCACGGAGGCCAGTCGATGCAGTACTGGCTACGGTCCCGTTCGGATGGTTTTCTTATGTGCCACCGGCACTGGTACCACAAGGATACAAATTCCATTGATGTTCATCTATTTTGATTTGGTTTGACTTGATTCGATTTGACTTTGATTTGACTTGCCTCAACAGGTCTTCACAAGTGTCACAAGCAGGAAGGTATGCACAGGTGGACTGACTACGTCCCAGGTAGGGGCCACGAGTTATGGCTTCACTAGTCTTGCCGGGTCTTCTCACGCACAGCATACTTCCATAGGTCTCGGTCTCTAGTCATTTCCATGGTGAGACCTAACGTTCGAAGGTCGTGCTTCACCACCTCGTCCCAGGTTTTCCTGGGTCTACCTCTTCCACGGGTTCCCTCAACTGCTAGGGATTGGCACTTTCTCACACACCTATCTTCATCCATTCTCGCCACATGACCATACCAGCGCAATCGTCTCTCTTGCACGCAACTACTGGTGCTTCTTAGGTACAACATTTCTCTCAGGGAACTAACGCTCTGTCGAGTAAGTACACTGACATTACACATCCATCAGAGCATACTGGCTTCATTCCTTATGAGCTTACGCATGTCCTCGGCAGTCACAGCCCAGGTTTCATTGCCATGTAGCATGGCAGTTCGAACACATGCATCATACAGTCTGCCCTTTACTCTGAGCGAGAGGCCTTTAGTCACCAGCAGAGGTAAGAGCTCCCTAAACTTTGCCCAGGCTATTCTTATTCTAGCAGTTACACTCTCAGCGCACCCACCCCCACTACTGACTTGGTCACCTAGATAACGGAAGCTATCAACTACTTCTAATTTTTCCCCCTGGAAAGTGACGGAAGTTGTTTTCTGCAGATTTTCGGAGGTCAATGCTCCCGAGCATCTGCCACATATAAAAACTTTCTTCCCAGTTAGCCTACCTTTGACATTGCTGCACCTCTTATGTGTCCATAGCTTACACTGGGTACATCTTATAGAGTTTCTACCTACACCTTTTCTACAGATCGAGCAGGACCATCTTCCTGAGGACATTTGTGGATTGCCTACCTTTCTACTTATTAGTACTTTGGTTTTAGCTAGGTTGACTCTAAGGCCCCTCGATTCTAAACCCTCCTTCCACACCTGGAACTTCTCCTCCAGTTCTGATAGTGACTCAGCAATTAGAGTGAGGTCGTCAGCATAGAGGAGCTCCCAGGGGCAACCTGTCTTGAATTCCTCTGTTATTGCCTGGAGGACTATGATAAATAGGAGGGGGCTGAGTACTGAACCCTGGTGGACCCCAACCTCTACTTTGAATTCTTCTGTGTACATGTTGCCAACCCTAACCTTGCTTACGGCATCTCTGTACATGGCTTGCACAGCCCTCACCAGCCATTCATCTATCCCTAGTTTCCTCATTGACCACCAGATGAGGGATCGGGGGACCCTATCAAAGGCTTTCTCCATGTCAACGAAAGCCAGGTACAGGGGCTTATCTTGGCTAGGTATTTCTCCTGCAGCTGCCTTACCAGGAATATAGCATCAGTGGTGCTTTTCCCTGGCACAAACCCAAACTGCATCTCATCTAAACTAACTCTCTCTCTAATTAGTTGGGCTATGACCCTCTCCGTAACCTTCATTACCTGATCCAACAGCTTGATACCTCTGTAATTATTTGTATCTAGGGCATCACCTTTATCTTTGTAGCAGTTGACTAGTACGCTGCTACACCAGTCATTGGGTATGACTCCTTCGTGTATCACCTGGTTGACTATACGGGTGACTAGGTTATAGCCGACACTGCCAGATATTTTGAGCATCTCTGCAGTAATTCCTATATGTATATATATATATATATATGTATATATATGTATATATATATATGTATATATATATATATATGTGTGTATATATATATATATATGTTATATGTGTGTATATATATTATATATGTATATATATATGTATATATATATGTATAATATATGTATATATATATATATGTTATATATATATATATATATATGTATATATATATGTATATAATATATATGTATATATATATATGTATAATATATATGTATATATATATATGTATATATATATATATATGTATTATATATGTATATATATATATATATATATGTATGTATATATATATATATATATATGTATATATATATATGTATATATATATATATGTATATATATAATATATGTATATATATATATATATATATATATAAAATCAAACCAAATCAAATAGATGAACATCAATGGAATTTGTATCTTTGTGGTTCCAGTACCGGTGGCACACAAGAAAACCATCCGATCGTGGCCGTTCGCCAGCCACATCTGGCACCTGTGTCGGTGGCACATAAAGACACCATCCGAAGACCCGGCGACGTAGACAGTCCACCTGTGCATACCTTCCTTCTTGTGACACTTGTGAAGACCTGTTGAGGCAAGTGACACTTGTGAAGACCTGTTGAGGCAAGTGAAAATCAAATCAAATCAAAACAAATCAAATAGATGAGCATAAATGGAATTTGTATCTTTGTGGTACCAGTGCCGGTGGCACACAAGATAATCATCCGAACGTGGCCGTAGCCAGTACCGCATAGACTGGCCTCCGTGCTTTGGGGACGTAACAAACACCATCCGATCGTGGCCGTCCGCCAGCCTCATCTGGCACCTGTGTCGGTGGCACATAAAAACACCATCCGAGCGTGGCCGTCTGGCACATAAAAACACCATCCGAGCGTGGCCGTCTGCCAGCCTCGTCTGGCACCTGCCAGCCTCATCTGGCACCTGTGTCGGTGGCACATAAAAACACCATCCGAGCGTGGCCGTCTGCCAGCCTCGTCTGGCACCTGCCAGCCTCATCTGGCACCTGTGTCGGTGGCACATAAAAACACCATCCGAGCGTGGCCGTCTGCCAGCCTCGTCTGGCACCTGTGTCGGTGGCACATAAAAACACCATCCGAGCGTGGCCGTTCGCCAGCCTCGTCTGGCACCTGTGTCGGTGGCACATAAAATCACCCACTACACTCTCGGAGTGGTTGGCGTTAGGAAGGGCATCCAGCTGTAGAAACACTGCCAGATCTGACTGGCCTGGTGCAGCCTTCGGGCTCCCCAGACCCCAGTTGAACCGTCCAACCCATGCTAGCATGGAAAACGGACGCTAAATGATGATGATGATGATGATGATATATGTATATATATATATCTTACAGGTTAGAAAGACCCCTCCATGGGGACTTAAGACCCACAATTTTCTCATTTTATCTAAGCAAAGATGAATACACTTGTACTCTTGGAAGCTGTAGGGTTACTCGTGCATAAAAAATGAGCATTATTTGTAATTCAATGGTACAACAGTGTAACAGTTTGCTTTGACATACACTTACATTGTGATTTCTGCAATGTGGTGCATAAATTGTCAAGTAAATGAGAGGCACCCACCCCCAACAGGGGGCCTTAACTTTCACATTTTAGAGCACCATGACCTTCATTTTTCAGGGGCAAAATCCTTTTAACAGGTTCAATAAGAATGGAAGTTTGGAATATGCACATAAAAATCAGTAGTATGGGATACATGTGGCATGATTACAATTTTTTTAGGGTGTGTAAAGAGGGAAATAACCCTCATCTGAAATATAGATGAAATTCAAAACATAGATATTCCAGTTCATTACAAAAAAGTTTAATTCTTCAATTGCATGTAACACGGGCAACACCGGGTGTCCCTGCTAGTATATACACACACACACACACACACACCACACACACACACACACACACACACACACACACACACATATATATATATACATATATAAGTTACTGGTTAAAATTATTAATGTTGTTGAATGCTAAAAAGATGTTTGTGTTTGTCAACTATAAATATATTATATTTTGGTGAAAACTAGTTGTATTTGTTACGAAATAATCTCAGGTTAGCTCTGATCAAACAGAGCTTAATTTTTTTTATTTTTTCAAGTGTTTGTTTTGAGGGATATTTGACTGCTATTACTAGCATGTTGAGCAACCACATAAGGGTACACTTGTTGACTGTACAAAACTTTTTCCCGATGTTAATAGTGAGTGCACAATGAAAATACAGAATGAGATAATGACATAACTAGCATGGCAGCCACTTGGTTTTAGGTTCAATCCCTCTATAAAACACTTTAAAAAAGTGTCTTCTACAATAGCTTTAGGCTAATCAAGAAGCTAACTTCTGTGGAAGCCCATAATAAAAAATATCTTTGCTTTGTGGTGAAAGAATTAATCCTTCACTTAGTTTAATACCACCGTATGACCAATAAGTGTCTTTACTGGAGTGCACTTATTTGGACCATATCTAAGCTCCTCCTTTTTTGCCTGCCAATCTTGGCACAACTGCCAATTTGATGAATGCTGATATTCCTCTTCTCACAAAGCCATTTAGAAAAAATACAGAATGAAATCTAAGACATAATCTGTTAAAGGTAAAACAACATATTATTTTGTGTATTATAGGCAAGATAATTGACTGATAAATACTTTAAATTAAGTTTGATTTATCATCATCATCATCATCATCATTATTTAATGTCTGTTGTCCATGCTGGCATGGGTTGGATGGTTTGACCAAGATTGGCAAGCTGGAAGGCTGCACCCAGTCTGATTTGGCATGGTTTCTGTGGCTGGATGCCTTTCTTACTGACAACCACTCCGAGAGTGTGATGCCACAACTGCAATTTTACTTGGCTTGATGGGTCTTCTTCTCAAGCACGATATAATGCCAAAAATCCTGGTCATTGCCTTCATGAGGCTTGAAAGGAGCTTTTCACGTGCCACTGGTATCAGCCACTTTGCCTCCATAAGGCTCAATGTTCAAAAGATGCTGACATTGCATATTTAGCAAAGCATACTGGCTTCATTTCATTCAAGCCTATGCATATCCTCGGCTGTCACAATCCATGTGTCACTGCCATGTAGCATAACTGTTCACACACAGGCATCATATAATTTGCCTTTCATTCTGAGAGAGAGGTCCTTTGTTGCCAGCAGAGGTAGAAGCTTTCTGAACATTGCCCAGCCTAATCTCATTCTCACAGCTACACTCTCAGAGCATCCATCTCTGCACTTATATATATATATATGTATATATATAGGTGTAAGTGTGGCTATGTAGTAAAACGCTTGCTTCCCAACCACATGGTTCCAGGTTCAGTCCCATTGTGTGGCACCTTAGGCAAGTGTCTTCTACTATAGCCTTGGGCCAATCAAAGCCTTATGAATGGATTTGGTAGATGGCAGTTGAAAGAAGCCCATCGTATATGTGTGTGTGTGTGTGTGTCTATTTGTTCCCCCACCATTGCTTGACAACTGGTGCTGGTGTGTTTATGTCCCTGTAACTTAGCGTTTCAAGTGACCAATACAATAAATACAAGGCTTACAAAGAATAAGCTGTGGAGTCGATTTCTTTGGCTATAACCCTTTAAGGCAGTGTTCTGGCATGATCACAGTCAAATGACTGAATCAAATGAAAGAATATGTGTGTGTGTATTACTAATATTGTTTTGTTTTTTTTGTTTGTGTTTTTTAAGAATACACAGTTGTGTGTATGAGTATTAAAGGGCAGTTACTGAACTTTGTTCACTGGAGCTATAGGTTCAAGTCCAGTTATGTGCACTTTTCTCTGATATGAAAATGTAGATGTAATACTGTGTATTGATTTGTTAAAATCTCACCAATGTCTTTGAACAAACAAACAATAGATTATGTTTGCAATTTCATTCCATAATTAAGATCATTTACTTCTTGAAATAAAGATGAAAATAAAACAGCAACTCTTAAGGTGGGAGTGACAAGTATATAACAAAGAATATACAAAGATGTGCTCTCTTTTCAAAATAAACTTTCCACTGGATACTGTAAGGTACATATCTTCTGTTAATGCTCCTTGAACTAATGAGGAAAGCTATTTCCCCTACTACCATGCTAGAAGGAGTTACTAAACAATGGTTTGTTTTTTTTTTTTCAGTTTTGTTGAGTGTTTTATTATATACTAGAATGATGACTCATAATAATTATATAATGATTTATTAGAGATATAATTAATTCTATAGTGATTAGGAAGATGTAAGGCAGTGAGTTGGCAGAAACATTAGCACACCGGGCAAAATGCTTAACAGTATTTCGTCTGTCTTTATGTTCTGAGGTCGACTTTGCTTTTCATACTTTCAGGGTTGATTAAATTAAGTACCAGTTGCATGCTGGGGTCAATCTAACTGATTAGCCCCCTCCCACAAAATTACAGGCCTTGTACCTAGAGTAGAAAAAAATTATGAAGATGTTATGAAGAAAAAGTGCTTATATATTTATTCCTACTACAAACCTAGTGAGTTCATTTTAAAACAAGGTGTGATATGAAAATTTGGCTACTCCTGTAATTTCTGTCTGTAATTAAATGTAAAATGTAATTATGGCATTAAGTGTTGAGCTTGGTTAGAATCATGATGTGTATAGTTTCAGATTGGGTATCAATTTTATCAGCATCACCATTCTGGGAGGTTGTGGGCACTGACTCACTCTTCCTCCTGTTAGTTCCAATATAATCTATTTTATCAGACTTGTGAAAAGACAGCAATAGATCTTACCCATTCTTTTCATACTTAGTCAAATTTGTCTTAAACAGGATTTTAACTCAACATATTGAGTTAGAAAAAAAAAAGCAATACATTATCTGCTGCACATCTATATCAGCTTTTGCTCTCAGATTGTTGAGGAATTTAATGAGAAATATGTGCATCATAGGTACTTGTTTATTTCTTTCTTTTGTACTTCTTCTGTTTTGATAGGTAGCCAGACCTTGGTCTTTTTCCGGGGAATTCCTTCATGTTCATGACTTTTCAATATAGTATTGGTTATATATATATCAATATAGTATTGGTTAAGGAGAGTGAGGTTGATGTTGGTGACAAATTAAAAGATAGTTTTTGCAACCACACCACAGACATTGTTCTCCTACTGCCTTAGGTTGACTAATTTCTTGTTTACCATCTTAATCCTGTTCCATCTCTTCTGCAAAGCTAAAAGTTGTCAGGTTCTATCCACTTCTTGCTAATAACCCAAGAACTATGTTTTTCACCCCCAAATCTATTTGAACCAATGTCCTCTTTGATGTTCAGTCACTTTCTCAACTCACACACTTACACACTCAACCAATCAAATTGATTTTGTGGTGCCAAACTGACCTGTTCAAACTTTTATAGAATTTAGAATAAATCATAGCTCTTTGGCTTAGAGAAGGAAGTAGTTAATAAATTCATCAAACATTAATATCTCTGTTCAAAACACATTAACTCTTGAACTGTAAGCACTTGTGATCTTTGCCTGAGCACCTTATTAAATGTAATTAAGTAGGTACAGGCATGACTGTGTGGCAAGAGGTTTGCTTCCCAACCACATGGTTCCAGATTCAGTCTCATTGTGTAACACCTTGTGCAAGTGTCTTATACTATAGCTTTGGGATGACCAAAGCTGTGCAAATGGATTTAGTAGATGGAAACTAAAAAAACTCATTGTGTCAATCCCCTGTCAGTGTATATATATTGTGTGCTTCATACAGCATTAAGAGGTTTAACTCTTATTTCTTACAATATAGGTGCTTTGCCACCCTCAGTCACAATTAGTGACAATAAAATTTTTCCTTTGTGGTATATATATATATATATATTTATGTGTCTGTGTGTGCGTGTATGTGTGCGTTTTTGTGTTTGCCCTTACCACCACTTGACAACTGGTATTGGTTTTTTTATGTGTCTGTATCTCAGCAGGTCAGCAAAAAGAGATCAATAGAATAAGTGTCAGGCTTCAAAAAATGTTAAGTATTGGAGTCAGTTTGTTTGACTAAAGCCTTCAAGGTGGTGCTCCAGCATGGTCACAGTCCAATGACTAAAACAACTTTGCAGCCATTGAATTTTTATTCTTTCTCATTTCTCACATATTTTTAATGAAATGTGTGTGTCAAGACAAAATATCTTTTGAATTCTTTTGATATGTATAATGAACTCCCCTCTCTCCTTTCCACCCTCTCATACTACACAAAACACAGATCTTATCAGCAGATGTTTGTCTAAATCAACAGCTGTTGCGCCAGTCTACAGGTTTTAACTATGAACCTCTCTACTCATCTGTCTAAATTATTCAGCAATAGAGTTGAATGCACTTTTAATTAATTCATTAAACTTTAAAAGAATACTAATTTACGAGGTGTGATCAATAGGTATCTGGATTGTTGCCATAGTATTGTAGCTAAAGCATGCAGAGTAAAGCTGCTTGGCACAAATTGACCTTGAACTCTGCTGTGCATGCGCACAAAGTTTTAATGTTCTAGCTCACTTCTGCTGTTTACAGCAGTGCTTGGAAGAAAGGTGTGTAACGTGTGATTGTCGCATTGACCATGACAGAGGAAGTTGTCATGACAAAGTTGCAGAAAATGTATGGAGAGGAGTGTATGAGTTGCACACAATGATGCTAACATTAATGACAAAACTGCTTTCAGCTGACCAAAAAGACATTTGGGTTTCAGTTGCGCAAGATCTCCTTGATTGTGTTGAGAACAATGGAAACTTTTTGAAAACTTTGTGTAGGCCTCTGAGCAGGTATCGTCAAGCTTTTGGCAAAATTTGATGCAGATTCTCTACTCAACTTTCTCTATCATGGTCAATGCAACAAACACATGCTACACACCTTCCTTCCAAGCACTGCTGTAAACAGCAGAAGTGAGCTAGAACATTAAAACTTAGTGCACATGCACAGCAGAGTTCAAGGTCAATCTGTGCCAAGCAGTTTTACTCTGCATGCTTTAGCTTCATTACTGTGGCAACAGTCTGGATACTTATTGATCTGACCACATATATATAAATAAATTTGGAAATTCTTAACTGTTTTACAGTCATATTTCTCATGAAGAATATTGGTTATGTGTTTCAGTTTACTTTGAAAATAATTCAGGATTTTGAGGGTTTAATAAAATCACTTTTTCATTATTAAGTTGATATTTGGAATATGACAATATATGCTTCTGGACTGTCTAAGGTGGCTATAAAAATATTGAAGAAATTTTCATTGATCTATACAGATGTACTTGCAGCATTATGACTTTTACATACATACACACATTCACACTCTCTCTCTCTCTCTCTCTCTCTCTCTCTCTCTCTCTCTCTCTCTCTCTCCTCTCTCTCTCTCTCTCTCTCCTCTCTCTCTCTCTCTCTCTCTCTCTCTCTCTCTCTCTCTTTTCATTAGTGGTATAAAGAAATTAGCAACTCCATGCCATTGATTTGACTTGTTACATGCAAAGTATCAGTGATTTTAGATATTTTCCAGGTTCTGTTGGTGGAAACATTAAATTTGTCACTGTAATAGTTTTACCTGTTTTGGCCAAGTTTTTTTTTATTTCTGATTGGAACTTGATTAATTTTCAAACTGACAACACTAGTTTCCTTTTCATACATTTTGGCTTATGCCTAGTTAATAATACACAAAATCCAGTGCCTTTGTTGGGTCTACATAGTGTGTGTATACACACACACACATATAAGCATGCAAATAATAATAATACTCTAACTCTCCATCTTTTGCAGTTTGGCCTCCTCCTGTGGGTTTTGACTTACATTGGTTCCTGGTTTAATGGAATGACAATAATTATTAACAGTAAGTAATATAATTATTTTTTTGGAAGTTCCTTATGTGATTTTATTCAGTTTGGCTGAAAGAGGCATTTAGGATTAAAAGTATAATCATAATGATGAACATATAATTATTTATTTAATATCTGTTACAAAAGGGTTCTAGAAATGAATGAATAGTTAAGTTCACTTCCCAGTTATGTTCCCTGGCTGGATCTCATTGTACAGTAAGTCACTCTAGCCTCAGGGTAACCTAAAAACATGTGAGTGAAAATTGTGCAAAAACCTATTGCATAAAGTCTATCTGTAACTGAAATGGGCTGGCTTTCTTACACTTATTGAACCTGTAATTCAGATGGGTCGGCCTTGTCATACTTATTCTGCCCAAACCAACAACATTTTATCATGCTTTCACTAAAATAAAATTGTCTTCTCATTTTCTCATGAAAATGTGTGCTTAAAATATTACCTATCTGTATCTCGCCCCCCTCTCTCTCTCCCCCTCCCTCCCTCCCTCCCTCCTCTCTTTATTCACTTGTATGTGTGCACCATAATCATCGTCAGTTTTACATTCACTTTCCATGCTGACATGCTGGATAGACTGTCACAGTCTGAGTCTGTTCTTATTAAAGAGTCATTGCTCTCACAGGCTGCCGCTCGTTTCAGTCTGGCTTCGTTTCTAAGACTTGATGCCCTTCATATCACCAGATTTATCATGCTGCTAGCACTATAGACAAATGAATAGGAAGTTCTTAAGATTGAAACGACCTCTCAAGTTTATGCTTTACTTGCCTGCCACTCTAGAGAATGCACTGCTTGCATTTCAACATGGCAACAGCACAAGAGATTTTACCTGTACACTATAAGGGCAAAGAGTACTTGTTACCCTAAGACATATATGTTTGCTTAAGGTACTGTGACCAAGGAGGAGTAATAGTCAAGAACATGCAAATAGCAGAAGGGCCAGAATAGGTGCATAGGAGTAAGAATATGGTTGTAATGACAGTGATTGTGGGGAGAGGCTTATGAGTGTGTATGTATGTATATAGTGTATATATTGGTGATGGATGTTTGTGTGTATTTATATATGTTCATCATTTTCTTCTTTTTTTTTTCCTTAGGTGTTGTGATAATTTTCACACTCCCAAAGATTTATGAAACATACAAGGTACGTTGTTTTGAATCTCAGCTTCACCATCCTAATTTTGTCTGGAATTTATTCCTTTCAATTTCTTGTTTAGTAATAACTATCTGAAGTTACATAGGAGTATTCCAGTTGCTTTTAGTTGTGAAGTAGCTAGTTGCATCTTGTTGCATGGGCTTTCAATTTTGGTAGCAAGATAGAAGCTCTCTCTTTAGCTATGTGTACAGGCTATCAGTCTAACCTATTGAGCAACAGTACACATGTATATATAATCACTCTAACACATTAGGCAACCATACAATCTGGAAAATTATCCAAAAATACAAATATAAAAGAAAAGAAATGATTTCAAACTACCAATTTCTTTCTATGCATAAAAGTGTTCTCCCCAGGCGAGTCTTTGACATGAAGCAAATGAGAAATAAATCTCTTCCTGGATAAGTTGCTAGTCTATTACATACATATAACATTCCCTGATTGATGTCACGCTTATTCTTTAACACCACATCCTGTGTATTGGGTGCCTCTAATGGAGTTCTGTCTGTTACTAGGCATCAGTTCCATTAATCTCACTAGTATGGGAGGGCTTACAGAGGCCATGAACACTGCACTTTACCCCTATAGAAATAAACATACTGTAAAATAAAGATATCCCCCTGACAAGCTGTGTCCCAGGTGATACATTATTCTAGCCACTCAATCAATGCACCTCTACCTATATAATCTACCACAAATGAGGGAAAGATATCCTTCAGGATAAGCTGCCACGTTATTACAGAACATCAAATACATGTTCTTCACAGTTTGATGAATTGAGGTGGGAAGAGTTAAGTGTTTGTCTAAACACACATAGAGTTGCCTATAGTGGACTTGAACTCCAGACTTTTCACTTGTTAGTCCAATCACTTTTGTTAATGTACATTGTTCTGGTTGTAACTATACAGCAAAAGGTGTATAATTAATGAAGACCAAAACATATATAAAGGTATATATATATATATATATATATATATATATATATATATATATATATATAATTCAAATTTACAGAAAACAAAAAGGCAAAGACAGGTGAAGGAACAACAAGCAGGTGTATTAATTTAAAGTTAAATTTCCACGTATAGTTTTTATTTTCTTTTTGTAACATATTTCTATTGTATTTCACTACACGTGAGATTGAAAATGTCAAAACTCTCAACGAAGAGACTCTTTAAGAACTGAAAGAGATCAACATGAATTTGAGACTTTTAATTCGCAAGATCAATGAACTCGCTTGCTTTACACAAGAAAGAACAATCTCTGAAACAGCTCAATCAACATCTGTCTGAATTATGCGCCACTTTTCACTTTTTACCTCATAATAATTATTTAAATGAAAATCCTCCTACAGATGATACACAAGATAGAAACCCCTCCATGCTTACACTATCTTATTAAAAACCGCATTATCCACATATGGAATTAAAAATTTAATGTCAGAAAATTTTCTTTCTGGAATACAAATTATAAACAACCACAAGGCAGAAATTTGTGAATGGTGGCTAAATTCTACACCAATAATTTTGTCTCATAAATTACAAATTAAATGTATTCCAAATGAGCAGGACCAACAAAGACAATTAAGGGAGAAACTAAAACTGGAAAAAATGAAGACAGAAATAGAACTCCTTAAGCTTAGAAAGCAATGAACAAAAATTTAAAAACAGATGAGGAAATCTACAACGAATTAAAGAAACATTTAGATGGTCATCGCTTAGAAAGTGTTTTTAAACTGTGGAAAACAACTTACGTTGCTGATGAAACTAACTCCTTACAACGCTTGGAAAAACAAGTCAATTTCCTTATTAACTATGAAACACAGTTCAACATAGAAAATGCATCAGATAACCCAAAAAACACACACAGAAATGACCCCACGTTTACATAACACAAACTACAGACGATATAGGGGACACAACTCCACCGGCCTGACCTCTTTTACACCCCCAAATAACTTTCGAACAACAATCAGGAATTCAACCCACAATAGAAAATCTGGACGTAATCCTCAAGGCATCCTACATACAAATCAAGGGTTCCATCGAAACCTCCAGACTAACCTAAACTTTTGGGAACTAATACCTACCGATCTACCCCCATCATCTCACAATCAATGGAAGAATTTACCTCCAAGACTAAACCCTCAACACGGATACTTCAATCATTCAACTAGACACAACCTAACTAGACAACATAACCTCTCCCTTCACCCACATTACTATTTTAAAAATAAATTTAAACCCAAACCACATCAACCATAGATAATATAACAACCCTCAGTACAACCAAAATCCAGTCCGCTACACAGCCACTCCACCACAAACATACTACTACAGCAAACCAAACACAATAAAGACTTTCCACAACAATCCACCTACTACAACCATTTTTTAGACATAAACCAGAGAAACAGAGATGTGAAATGGAACAAAATGTACAAGAACAACCGAAAATGATCAACTTATCATAGAAAATCCTAAGTACCACATAAACTAAAATTCTAGCAAGAGGTTTAAAGTTTACTCCAACCCCTCGCAGATCGAACCTGAATGAAATTAAGGATAAACATTATGGATTTCTGCTGAAAATTACACCTCACAGAAACACTTCACAACTACACCAGCGAAGATGACTCAATAATAAAAAAACAAAAGTGAATACTATCCTACAAAAGGCAGAAATAAAGCACTTGATGCTTTTTGTGAACACATTACCAGTTTTCCTTTTAATACCCTACAAAAACAACGAATTAAATTCAACCTTAATGTAAATGAATGGAAAGACCTAATTGAGTTAAAAAATGATAAAAACCTGGCTGACACAGTAAGTGCAGTAGTGGTGATGGACACAGAGTACTACAAGAATTTAATACTCTCCATGTTGGAAAATAGTATTTACTATGAGAAGATAATACAATACAACCCATAGAAGACACTTAAAAACTTATCCTCCTTACTTCAAATACATGGAAAGGGTCTCACTAGACATGAAATAGACTTTTTATCCAATTTTAAATGCAGTCCTAGTCTATTCTACGAATTTCCTAAAATACACAAAAATCCACATATTTGTAAAGCCTGCAAAGTTTCTCCAAGCCTATGCATTATTGTTCCTCTCCCTACTGACCTCAAACTGAGACCCATCATTGCTGGCCCTTCTTGTGAAACCCACTGTTTGAGCAACTTCCTTGACATCTTACTTAAACTGTTTCTAAAATATGTGAAAAGCTTCGTCAGGAATGACTTAGACCTGCTGAACCATCTCCTGAAGACAATAAATGAAGGAACCCTGTTGGTATCATTTGATGTGGTGAACCTGTACACCAATATCCCACATGGTTATGGTATAGAAGCGATCGCCTTCTGGCTAGAAAAATACCCAGAAGAGATCCCAGGACGCATTAACCACAGATTCATAATCGCAGCACTCAAATTCATCCTACTGAACAAGTATTTCATGTTCAATATGGTTTACTATCAACAAAAATGTGGAATTGCAATGGGGACTCAAGCTGCTCCAATGATTGCGACACTTGTAATGGGTTACCTAGAGTTTAAGTTATATCAATCATCACTATAAAAATATGGCACCTCATTTCATTGCTATTTAGAGGAGAACTGGAAGAGGTATTTGGATGATTGCTTTATACTTTGGAAAGACAGCATGGACAAATTCCTTGATTTCAAAATAATGCTTAACAATATTAATAGCAACATACAATTCACCATGGAGCACAGCAGTAAACAACTCCCTTTTCTTGACATCCTAATTAAAATAGTCAATAACCACATCGAAACAGACATCTTTTATAAACTCACAGATTCTAAACAATACCTATTGTTCAACTCATGCCACCCCAAACACATAAAAATTAATATACCTCATAATCTAGCGAAAAGAATCTGTACCATAGTTTTGGACACCTATACTCGTGAACGAAGACTCTTTGAACTCAGATCAATACTAATCAAAAGACATTACTCAATATCATTCATAAATGATGACATTAAACGAGCTATGGAAATATACGAACATTAAGGAAAGTCAACCGAAATACTAAACCAAACTTAAAAATACTCCCGTACATCTCCACACATAACCCTAGAGACAACGAAGCCTTCAACATTATCACCCAAAATCTTCCCATCCTCACAGGAGATAAAACAATGAACAAAATTTTTAAGCTCATACAAAATTATCAAAAGCAAAATGCAACCTAAATCACTGAAAAAAATATTAACCAGCACAAGATTATATCCATTAACAACAGAGCCAAAAGTCAAAAAATGTGGTCGACCTAACTGTGATACATGCCCCCACCTTTTGGAGGGTTCAGAATTCCACTTTAAAGAAGGTGAAGTATTTAAGATCAAATCAAGTTTCACCTGTGCCTTGGAAAATCTAATCTATGCCATTACATGCTTAGGGTGTAGTAATAATTATATTGGCCAAACAGGAATATCATTCTATTGAAGAACCACTCTCCACAAAGAACAAATCCACTGCCCACAATACAGACAGATACAGGTTAGTGAACACATAGAAAGGTGTGCTAGGAATCTTTATCCTAATTTCCTAATTTTCCCCTTCTATCAATGTTCACAGCACACCTTAGTACAGCAAAGAATGAATAAAGAGGCAACTTTCATCAATAAATATCTTGCCCAACTCAGTATGAACACAACATAATACAGAACACTACTAACCTTTCAATTAATACCACTAACCCCCATACATCCCATACACCATTCACATTTACAGATCTATATCTACCCTAATTGCACCAAATCCAGAACTACTTACCTCCCTTACACATAATCTTTTTACTCAGGAACTAGTAGACCTGACACCGTTTAGTAATCGGTGTTCATTCAAAGCAATGATTAGTAATTTACGAAACCAGTATGCTTTGAAATCTCTTTAACAATTCGCAATAATGACTTTTATTACTTTTATTCTTACCTCAGTTCATCTAATTGTATATATCTATGAGGGGCGTTCAATAAGTAATGCCTCTGACCCACTTCCCATACCAGTAAAGCAACGAAACGTAGCACAGTTATTAGTCTTTTTCTACATAGGAACCACCTAGAGTCACACATTTCTCACATCGTTTCATGCAGCTCTGAAGACCGTTTTTGTAGAAGACCCCAGCTTGGTCCTCCAACCACAACGTGACTTCAGAAATCAAGGCTGCATCATCTGGGAAACGCTTTCCTTTCAAAAACAACTTCATGGCTGGGAAGAGGTGAAAATCAGAGGGTGCAAGGTCAGGAGAGATGGGGGATGAGTTCATAGCCGCACGCCTGTGCTTCTGATCTGGCGACACGCGAGTTGTGAACCGGAGCGTTGTCCTGCAAGAGGAGGATGCCTTTGCTGATCTTGCCCCGCCTCTTGATTTTGATAACTTCTTTTAATTTCCTCAAAAGTGAAGCATAATAGGCTCCTGTAATTGTGGCACCCTTTGCCAGGAAATCTGTCATCAGTACTCCGTCCTGGTCCCGGAAGACTGAGCATGACCTTGCCAGCAGAGGGCTGCACCCTTGCCTTCTTTGGAGGAGGTGAGTCACGGTGTGTCCACTGCATTGACTGGGCTTTGGTCTCTGGATCATAGTGATGGACCCAGGTTTCATCCTGTGTAATCAGTCTTTTGAAAAATTTTGACTCATCTTCTTGGCACATCTCCAAATTCATCCTCGAGCAATCGACACATTCTTGCTTCTGGAAAGATGTGAGCAACCTGGGAATCCATCTGGCAGACACCTTTTGCATATGCAAATGGTCATGAATAATAGTTTCCACAGACCCGGTACTAATCTTGACCTCATGGGCTATTTGGTGAATTGTTATGCGTCGATCTTCCAAAATGGCAGCCTCAACATGACGGACAGATGCCTCATCAATGGCAGAAGGGGGCGACAAGATCTGGGAGCTGTTTCCACAGAGTTCCGACCATGTTTGACTTCACGATGCCAGCGTTTTACAAGGTCATATGATGGGGCTTCATCACCATAAGTTACTTTCATTTCATCAAAAGTCTCCCGTGGTGTGCGTTCTTTCAAATACAAAAACCGGATCACTACTCGACACTTAACAGGCTCCATTTCACACTTGACTCAGTTCAAACACCTGTAAATCAGAAACCACAATTAGTTCAGAGCTGTAATTTGCCACTTAATCTATAAAGATATAAATAATTGTACATGCAAAATTTCAGCTAGATCAAATAAATGCAAGTGGGTCAGGAGCATTACTTATTGAACGCCCCTCGTATCATTACTTTTCATAAAAAGCCTTTACTTTCTTTTTTTTTTCCAATGTGCATTTTCACTTATTTTTCAATGTGTATTTTTTTTTCTTTTTGTAACATATTTCTATTATATAGTGAAAATAAATCTTCTAAGTGTTTTATGCAAAAATTATAAATTCACTTACATGAGTGTAAAACTAACATCCCTGATCATCAATGTTAGCTTTTCCTTTCATCACATCAAATGTTGAGCAGTTGTTGCAAGAAAATATGGTCATGTCGTAGTTTAGCTGTATAAAAGTTGATTTCAGTCCATTTATAATACATTTAAATCCATAATTAGTATTGCTTTAATATTGATTTCAAACTTTGACACAAGGCCAGCAATTTCAGAGGAGTGGGTAAGCCAATTACATCAACCCCAGTACTTGTACTTACTTTATCGACTCCGAAAAGATGAAAGGCAAAGTCAACCTCAGTGGAATTTGAAGTCAGAACATAAATATGGATGAAATGGTTCTAATCATTTGGCCCAGTGTGCTAACAATTCTGCCAGCTCACCACCTTAATACTGTTTTAATATCAGCATCAGAATATTTAGTGTGTTGATTCTAGCATGTTTATTTTGTGATTAATTAGTAATACAACTTTTGCTTCAAACCATGTTGTAAATTTTTTTTTTTAAATGTTGATACAGAAGAAGACGTCACTTGCTATTCTTATTTGTTGGGCTAGCAGGGTCATTAGTACTCTGGACATAATGCTAAATGACATTTCGCCTGGCTCGTTACATTCTAGGTTCAAATCTGCCTTTCATCCTTTCAGAGTTGATAGATTAATTGCCAACTAAGTACTGGGGCCAATGTAATCGACTTGCTTCCTCCTACAAAATTTCAGACCTATAGTAGAAAATATACAAAACATATTAAATGTCTGAGAAGAAAATATTTGCATTTAGCTTGAATCAAAAATTTCAGTTCCCTCTAATATCAGGTTTACCATTTAGTTGGTTGTCTATTATGTAAACATCAATGCCCTGACTCCATGGAAAGTACAATTCTTCCACAAAAACAGAAAATACAATGTGTTGATGATATGATTACTAGTATACTGATTATTAGTAGAACTAATTAATTAAATATTGTTTTAAACATCTGCTTTTGTCATTACAGGTTCAAATTGATAATTACTTGGCAATGGCGAGGAGTCAATTCAATAAAATATTGCAGCAGTAAGATATTTCATTTTTACTTTATGACATCTCCCTATTAACCATGATCATGCTTTATAACACACACACACACACACACACACACACACACACACACACACACACATTTACATACACACATGTACTCTCCCTCCCTCCCACCCTTCTCAGGTGACATGACCTAGTAAAAAGTTTACCTGTTGAGAAAGTTTATTGGAATGCTAAAATCTTTGTAGGGCTAGCTGCGGGAGGAGGAGGAGGGTGTAGTGACTATAACAAACTGATAAACTGATATGTCAGTCTTACCAAATCAATTTTATTAATATAGACTAGACTACCTGTGACTCTTTGGGTCACTGACGGCTGAAGTTATAAAACACTGAAGCTGATTTCAACATTGCATTGAAATGAAAGTAAATTTTATGATGATTCAGTTAAATATTTCAATTCATTCGTGTCATCATAGGTCTGGTTTACAAGTTCATGTTTAAGGTTTTATTGATTCTTTACAACTTCCATAATTAACTTGAACTCCAGTAACAGCATTTATTTATGGCATATGTGCACACTTCTACAAAAATGCAAAAGGAATTTTTAATAATATAAGCATAAAATTAGAGGAAACAGTTCTCTCATTTCAGGGTTATGTTACTTTCGGAGTATTTTCTCATTATGCACCTTTTTGTTATTTATGAAGGTACCCCCCAAAACCATGTATCTCGGGAATCCATGGTCCAATTTATACGAAACTTGTTTTATTCTGTTTGTATACACATTTCAGGAATACCTAACTTTTAGAGTATTTTCTCATTATGCGCTGGTTTGGCTCTATTAAATTACAGACAAGCATGCACGCAAGCAAGCACATAAACAAAACTGGCATAACTCTAGATGTATATTCCACCCCCACCCAATTTTGTTACCTCATAACTTCCAAAAAAATGAATACTTTTTAACAAAATTTTCAACAAATACTGCTTAGGTACTGTGGATTCAGAGTATATAGGGATTTATGGGAAATAATTTTTTTGATGGGGTAGGGTGAGGAGTTTCAGATAATTCACACAATCCAACTTTTTACCCTCATAACTTTCAGGAAAATGGATATCTTTTAATAAAATTTTATACAAATACCTTTCAAACAGCATAGATTACGATTATAAAGAAATTTGTATGTAAAACTTTTTCCAAGGAGGTGGGAAGAGGAATTTCAAAAAATGGAGTCCGTTTTTATGGGAATTTTCCCCATTTTTTTAAACCACAGCCTTCAAAATGATGTGGGTGGGGAACATCTTTTTATGAAAAAATGTTTTTAAAATTTTTTTTTTACAACCCCTTCATCATTCCTCTCCAGACCAATTTTGGCCAATTCTTTTTTGCACTTCAAAACCAGTAAAAAAAAAAATATCAAGAAAATTGTTAATAGTTTCAGAGGGAAAAGTGAGTGATTTAAGGGAGATTTGGCAGTTGTTTCTAGCACATTCCAAGACAACCCTCCTCGTTTCTTTATCACTCTCGAATGTATTGATGTTTTTCAACATTTTACTCCTCATAAATACATCTATATGCTATAAAAAAAAAAATGTGAAAAATTATGGGTTTTTTTGCAACCCCACTCCCTGTCCCTGATTGTTTATGTGAAACGCCATTTTTTTTGGAAACTCAACCCCCCACCCCCTCAGAAAAAATTTTCCCCACAAATTTCATTAAAAGAAATCCATTTTCCGAAACTCCTCTCTCCAACCCCTCTGAAAAATTTTTTTTCCATAAATCCCTATATATTCTGAGTCCATAGCATCTAAGCGGTATTTCTTTAAAATTTTGTTAAAATGTATCCATTTTTCTGGAAGTTATGAGGCAACAAAGTCGGTGGAATATGCCAACAAAACTATGTAGGTGTTCACAGTAAAGTGCAATAACTCCAGCTTTCACTGCTTAAATTTGTGGAAACAACCTCCCAAAAAAACCCCGTATCTGATATACGCGAAACTTGTTTTATTCTATGTATATTCACATATCAGAGGTACTTTACTTTCAGAGTATTTTCCCATTATGCACTGGTTTGGCTGTATTAAATTACTGACAATTGCTCTCACACAAGCAAGGGAGCAATTACAGTTTTAGTAGTTTAGAGATGTAAAATTAGTTTCCATCTTCTTTATTTATTGTGTACCAAAGGAGCCCCTCACACACACCCACATTTCACTCTGACCTCTACTCATATCATCTGTTGTGTGTCACAGGGGAGGGTCTTTTTCTCACACCAACAATGCCTACTTCTATACAATTGGTACCAATCCTACATTCTCTTCAAGTCACACAAACATCATTGACACCTTACACTAAACCCACCCTAACTCCATGATCAGAGACCATAAAAACATTCTCTGGTGGGGATATGTCAAATCTTGTCTCCTTACATTAAGTCCAACTCCAGTAATACTAAATTAAAACTCAAAGTTATTATTAATACTTTGCTTCACCATAATTAATGATCTCTTCTGACAATCTCAGATTCACAAAAAACTGTGGATTACTTCTCTATCACATCAAGGAGGGTCAGTGCTGCTACTGACTAGCATCAACTCACTAACATCTGATAGACACATTGTGTCTACTCTCTGTGTTTATTGCACTGCTACTAAAATAGTCTCTATTCTTCACTACCACCACCCAAATCCTCTCCCCTGCCTCAAAGTACCACATTAACCCAATCCTTTTTATTTGCAGTGTTGTCATTCCTCAACCTGTGTTTACTCTAACTTTGATTTATTCAAGGTGAACATAACTACTTTGACCTCTGGAGGTCATAGGCCACTGCCCCTTCTTCCTGATTAAACTTTAAAAACAAAAATTAGAATATTTTGATTTTATTTTTCACCAATTCATTTATTTCTTTGATTATATTTTTTAATCTTTTATCATATTTGATATTTCAGTCCTTGGTAAGTTTTTGTTTTCTCAGCAATTTCAAATTTTTATTCTTGATTTGTTGCTCTTAAGGTTCTGGGGTACCATTTCTGCGTCTGTGGTCATTGTTTGTGGTTTCATAGTCAACATTGTGTTTTCATAGTGGATATTGAAAGGTCAATAGGAAGGAGATGGATGTGATAATGGCTGGGTGGTTAAAGCAAGTGTAACCACCCCAAAACTGGTTTAGCCTATCAACATGGCTTTCACACAGTTTCTGTTCTATGCAAGGCTAGGGTAAAAAACACTTGCCTATAGTACCAACTATGCGATTGCTATGTGAACATTTTAACATCACAGCCTTACTTATTCACACATTATGCAGAAAAATCATACTGTATGTTCTGGATGGAAACAAATTAGATCTTATTGTGAACATTAAATTAAGGAAAGTAATTAACCAAACATTAAGCAGTTGTGATTTTAAGACACTTTAGACACTACTCAAGTTTAATTAAAAGGTCACTTTTTGTTTGGGTTTTCTTGCCCCACCCAGAAAAAAATTCTAATTTAGTGGTTCTCAACCAGGGTCCATATAAGATTTTATGGAGTTGACACCAGCAAAATAATAAATTGGGAATCCACAACAGAATTTTAAATGTTTATGAAAACAATTTTGCTTTATATGTATTTATTGCAAGAAACAGCTATGTTTCTTTCTCTAATGTTTTACATGGTTTAACATGTTTCCTACCACTGAAACATGTTCTTTCAGTGGGTGCTATTGCAAGCCAACACAAGTGAATGGGGTGAAAAGCGAGAAAGAAGTATCAATAAAACTGGTTTTTAAACATGAAATGGCTATGGGGATCAAGCAGAATAAAATAACGATCAAAGGGGTCCATAGGTAAAAAATGGTTGAAAACTCACTTATCTAATATATTCCTCTTTTTTAAAGATGAGCTTACAATCATGAGGTTGTGAGTTTGATTCCCGGACCAGGCTGCGTGTTGCATTCTTGAGCACGACACTTTATTTCACGTTGCTCCAGTTCACTCAGCTGTAGAAATGAGTTGCGACGTCACTGGTGCCAAGCTGTATCGGCCTTTGCCTTTCCCTTGGATAACATCAGTGGCATGGAGAGGGGTGGCTGGCATGCATGGGCAACTGCTGGTCTTCCATAAAAGCAACCCTAGGTTGTGTGTTTGCTGGTGAGGCAATTTTCCACCCAGACTTGTACCTTGGAGGGGAACCTCTTAGGTGCACCCATGGTCAATCGTGACTGAACAGGATTTAGCTGCTATTTCTAGCGGGTTAAGCAACCACTTAGGTACTCCTTTATTGACTCACTCCCCAAATTATTGAGTGATTATGGAGTATTGATTGTTACGTAATTGCTTTCATTATAATTTTTACATAGTTTTAGTAATTTAAACTCTCTTGTTTCAATATAACAGTTTAAAAGAGTGAACATATTTGTGATTAAGTGAATTATGCCTGTTAACAATCCAGTAAATGGTAATAGAGGTCTGTTTAAACCTGAAGAATTCGTGTTTCAGGCTTCTGAAATATGGCAAAGTGTTACTATAAACCTGAAAGACTTGACATAGTCTAATTCTTGACTACAAACTCCTCTGCACTGCTGTCATTTGTCAATAAGAAAAGACAGGGTTGGCCTTAATCAGAAAGTCACTGAAACTTTCTTAGCCTACTTTTGTAACTAGAGCTAACTGCAATGTTAGATTAACTTTCACTTTTCTGTTCTTCTGACTTGTATTGAGTTAAGAATATGAGCATGTATATGTAAAATAGTTAGATCGTGAATCCTTCAATACCTAATTTAATTAGTGCCTAATTTATGTTGTCCAACACAAACAATGACCATAAACCAATGTTTCTCATAATTTTTCCTTGGTCTTTCTGTTTAGTTTGCTTCTTTTTTTATTTAATCTTTTATAATAAAAGCAAAAGTACATGAGGAGGTGGTTGGTGGCTGGGTTATTTTTCTTTTCTTTAAATTGTTTATTAACAAAAGTTAAATTCTAAGTTAATTTTTAAGACTATTGAAAGGTTTTTCAGTATTTTCATCTGCATTACATTTCAATCAAATCAAACTGATTGAACTGTAATGTAAATATTAAAACACCCTTGATCTCTAAAGTTAGAAAATTTATCATTTTATTAACAATTTTCCATTAATTTAGATAATCAAGATTCATAATTGTTTTAATATTTGTTCCCGAACCTGTCTTGATGTTTCTCTTCGATTTTTTTTTTTTTTTACCTCTCTTATTTTTTGTCTACTAAATTATTTAATATTGCACAACCAGACAAGTATATTCAACTTCCTTCCTTCCAACCAATCATACAACTTCCTATCATTCAACTTCACACATGGAAACCTTTTGTTTCCAAATGGCTGAAGATTCATTAAAAATTGTCATGTGACCTTAGTTATCTTGTTTATTACTTTAAGTAACTCAATCTGCTAGAAATAGCAGCCAAATCTCCTTTAAATCACACCTCTTTATCTTGAAGAAGATAAGTTGTTCTGTCTCTCAAGATAGGATAGTCACAGTTAGCATGTCTGGTACATATTCTCAATTCAGTTTGACCTAGGCTAAACAAGCCAACCTGTGTATGTTCATTTATCTGCTACAAGCAAGCAACTAAATCTCACTAAGATTACACCCACCATCTTAAAAATGTAAAGAGCATAATATATATTGTAGTCCTAGACAGGAATGATTATTACTGAACTGTCTGATCATATTGGCCCATAACTGACATTGGCCCATAACTCTAACTCCATCCTTTCCTCAGATATATTACTTTTTATACGGTGAAACAATAGTTCTTCTCCTCTACCATATGTTCTCATTACCAACATTAACATCTTTCACAAGACAACTTCTTAGTGTTAACAAATTCAAAATGTTTTTATTCTCTCACAATTGACATTTGTTGTAAGATTTGTTGGCTGTGGTGTCATTAACTACTGTACATATCCCTATCATCATCATCATCATCATCGTTTAACGTCCGTTCTCCATGCTAGCATGGGTTGGACGGTTCAACCGGGGATCTGGGAAGCCAGAAGGCTGCACCAGGCTCCAGTCTGATCTGGCAGTGTTTCTACAGCTGGATGCCCTTCCTAACGCCAACCACTCCGTGAGTGTAGTGGGTACTTTTTACGTGCCACCTGCACAGGTGCCAGGCGAGGCTGGCAATGGCCACGATCGGATTGGTGCATTTTACGTGCCACCGGCACGGAAGCCACTCAAGGCGGCGCTGGCATCGGCCACGATTTGGATGGTGCTTTTTACATGCCACCGGCACGGAAGCCAGTTAAGGCGGTGCTGGCATCGGCCACGATTCGGATAGTGCTTTTTACGTGCCACCGGCACGGAAGTCAGTCTAGGCAGTGCTGGCATCGGCCACATTCAGATGGTGCTTTTTACGTGCCACCGGCACAGGGATCACAACTGCAGTTTCCATTGATTTTGATGTTGGTGTACTTGACTCAATGGATCTCCTATATTCTATATTAATGCTACTTGTCCCTTTATTCAACATTAACACTATTTGTCCTTATGTTTCCCATTAATATACTACATGCCCCTATATTCTACATTAATGTTTACACCAGTTTCCCTTTTTAGAGTTTTGGTAAGTATACTAACTATTGTGTGAAGTATCTATTTAAATAATGTACTCATAGATGATGTACAATTCACAAGAGCAGTAAGATTTCCCTTAACCCACTTCCCAAAGTTTGGGATAAATGAATCTTGGCATGATTATTAGTCCTTCTCTACAAAGCCACCACCAATGGTGACACACTTCTCCCATTGCTTTATGCAGCTGTGAAGACCTCATCTGTAGAAGCTGGTAGGTTGCATCTGGAGTCAAGACTTTACCTCAGAAATCAGTTCATCATCTGAAAAGTGCTTCCCCTTCAAAACTGACTTCATGGTTGGAAAGAGGTAGAAGTCAGATGTTGCGAGGTCAGGAGAATAAGGGAAATGAGGGAGGATTTTATAGCCACAGGAATGTGCTTTCATCTGGGCAACATGCACTTTGTGAACTGGAATGTTGTCTTGGAGGAGGTGGACTCCTTTGAACAGTATGCCACGCCTCTCTACTTTGATGGTGTCCCGCAATTTCTGTAGCAGGGAAGCATAATATGCCCTGTTAAGTGTGGTGCCTTTTGCCAGAAAATCCATGATCACTACTCTGCACTACTTGCCCCAAAAGGCTGAGCATCACCTTGCCTGCTGAGGGTTGGACACAAGCCTTCTTTGGAGGTGGTGAGTTATCATGCTTCCATTGCTTCAGTGACTTTAGTCTCAGGATCGTAGTGATGGACCCATATTTCATCCTGTGTGATAAGTCTGCCAAAAAAGTTCTCATTTTCTCAACACATTGCCTAAAGAGCCTAAGTGCAATTGACTCGTTCCTGCTTCTCTAAAGGTGTGAGTGTCCGTGTAATCCATCATACAGCCAACTTCTGCATGTGCAAATGGTCATGAATGAGTTTTTCCATGGACCCTACACTTATCTTCACTTTTTGGGCTAGTTGCCGAATAGTTATGCAATGATCCTCCAAAATGGTGGCTTCCACTTTATGGATGGTGTCATCATCAGTGGCAGAATGTGGTCGTCCAGGAACAGGAGCAGTTTCCACCGATATCCAACCACATTTGAACTGGTGATGCATCATCACCATAAACTTCTTTCATCTCATTGAAAGTCCCTTTTGGTGTACAACCTTTCAAGAATAAAAACCTGATCACCGATCTGCATTCATCTGCCTCCATTATAACACCTTAGTCCACTTCAGCAGCCGTAAAAGACAAACGAATACTAGTGGAAAGCTGCAATTCATATGACATGTAGAGACATGTTTGAATATACCTGTACAAGTTCTGTTTCCTGCACTAACCAGAAGTGAGTCAGGGGAAATTTTTAATGAACACCCCTCATACAGGTTGATTATAACTGGAACATGTTGATTATAGGCTTGCTGAATCACGGCTGACCTGGAGCTATACAACAGCCTTCTATGAACATGCAAAATTTTTTTGTATGGTAAGAAGCTTGCTGCCCAACCACATTGTTCTGGGTTTAGCCCCACTGTGTGGCACCTTGGGCATGTACGTTCTATAACCTTAGATCAACCAAAGTTTTGTGAGGGATATAGTAGACAGAAACTGAAAGAAGCCCATGTTGTATTCACTGTAGGAGGCATTTTCCCACAATACCTCGCAGTAGGACTGAACTTGAAATTACATGGTTGAAAATGAATTTCTTAGCCACACAAAAATGCCCAGTGTGAATAAAATATATTTACATGGAAGTAGTCAAGGAACAGTTGTTTTTATAACACATAATAACCAAAAGAGAGCTTGAAAATTCTCACTTTTCATTTCTTGCATTTCTGTAAGAAAAAACAGTTAATGTGTGTGTGTGATAATATTAATGTATATTGTTATAGCTAAGAGGGTTTTCAGTTTTGACTGTCATCACATCTATACAATTTTGTTATCTGTAAATACAATGTTTTTGTTTACCATTTATCTTGCACAGGGTCCAATCCAAGTTGCCATTCCTGAAAAAGAAGGCTAAAGCCCAGTAAAGCAACTGTTTTTCTTAAAGCTTCTGTTAATCTGTTGAAGATCTCAGCAACTCTGTTCCATGCTAATATGTGAGTGTTTGGCCAAGAAAACATCAACAATTTTCTTTTAAACAACAACAACAGCAGCAAAGAATTATTGAAATACAAAACAATCAAAATAAATAATCCTTGTTAAATTTTCTTTTTAATTTTTTTTATGTCATTTTTCTCATTTCAAAGAGAGAAAAAAAAACTACTTGTTTTACACTCATACACAAACATATTATATATATACACACACACACAATTCTTCTCAAGACTGTGTTGTTGATTCTGTTCAAAATATTTTAATCCAGTTTTCTTTCTCTCACTCTTTCACTTTTTCTTTCCCAAGAATTATCAGTATTGGTGGTGTCCCTAGACATAAATCTTGTCTGCAAAATAAATTGTTTCATCACCTGGCTCACCTATCTATTATTATTATTATTATTATTAATTAGGTTATGAATAACAATACTTTGAAAACCCAAACACCAAATGTTGTATATCTAGGCAGAGACTTTTTTGTTAGACATCCTAGCAATTAAAGAGAATTGGAATAAATACTTGACATTAATGCCTTCACCATCTTTCTTTCTGTTACTGTTTCTTACAAATCACAAGTTACAGTTATAATCCTTTATTCATATTCATATCACCCTGCACAGAATGTGGATTAAAGTGTTTCGTTCCTTTTTTAAAATAAAGAGTTTATCTTATACACACACACACACACACACATATATAAGTATTCACACACTGTTATTTATTTGTATAGTATTAATTTATTTTCCACTTTGGCTTCACATCCTGCTCTCAATTTTGTGGCCCTTCAACTAACCTGCCCCCTCCCCCTTTTTTTATTAATACATATAATTTGTTATATCCAAGTGTACTGTTATTAAGTCACTGGAACTAAATAATAATTGATCCTAATTCTTTGCAATGATGGTGTTCTTGCAACTACAATAAAAAATGTTTGGTTAATTCTTCTTCTTCCTTTTTACCCCCATCTCTCTCTCAATTTATTGCAAGTATTTCTTCATTTTCTTTTCCATAAACATTTAAAGTTTTCTAGGTAACACTAAGTTTGTAATTAAACCTAGTATATAATTAGAAATACTGTTACATTGCACACATCCTCAAGATATTAAAAAAAAACTCATTAATTATATCCAACTTCTTCTCTCTCAAATTTAATCATTGTATGAATATCATGCAAAGAATATAATCCAAAACAAAAAAAAATATCTACCTGTGTGTAGTTTATGATACTACACTTGTCATGTTGCTGTTTTTTACAGTATGGTATATATATATATATATATGTGTGTGTGTGTGTGTGTATTTATTTATATATGTATATACTTTTGCCACAGGTCTTGCTTTGGTATACTAATTTTACTAGTGACTGCTCATTACAGTTGTTACTACTGCCACCACCGCTGCCAACATCACCACCACCATAATAGTGATAAGTCTATATTATTAATATTAGGTTGACTGAACATTTACATATGTATGAACACATGCATATATATAAATGTGTGAACACTCACATACAAATTCGTTAGCATGTTTTTGATTAAAAATAACCTTTGTAATCAACACTTCTGTTTACCTTTTGTGAAAAACATAAAATTCTATAAATAAAAAAAAAACTATTTAAACTATGATTATATTTGTATAATTTGCAAAATTTAAATTTCCTATGACAAGAAACAAAACAAAAAAATGTCCCCTCTCCCTACAGCTTTCATGAATTTGACTGATTGTTTTGTTATTGTTGAGTCTTATTTCTTCCTTGAAAATCAAAAATTATATAATAGATCTTATTTTTATTATAACTACTCTAAGCTATAACACTTATGTATTTATGTAATGGTGACCACATTTATTTCTTTATCACTTGGTCGGTCAGTCAGTCAGTGTGTGTAGGAGACTATAAACCTAGCCACACACAAATGTTGCAGTTTATAAACAAAAGAAGAAGGTAGTACCCAATACATGGCATGGAGTTTATTCATACATATTTCAACTGAGATTCTGGTCACTATTCAAATATACATGCTTAGTGATTGTTTGGGCAACTTTGAAACATTACAGAGTGTGAGTTTAAAGCAGCATCTAGCCATACTCTTTACACCAATGTATATATATATAATATAGCCATCAGTTAAAAACGAATATCAATAATACCAAATGATATTGGCTTGTTTTGTTTATTATTCCATTCTGCTTCAGCTAAGTGTACTGTGGTATTGTTGTTGTTTTTAAGCTGCAATGTCTGTCACTAGACTTGCAAAGACAATTGTAAAGTGTATTAACTATATTGTTCAAATATTCTGTTGTCTTCAGCTTATCTATTTCTAACAGGTTGTTATATAATGATTGCCAACATTATATTATTTTGATTTTGTCAATAGATGAGCTTTGTTTGCTCACCTGTTGTGGCTTTTTTCAACCTTTACTACAACATCAGTCATGTGTATATCTTCAATACATTTTTGCAAATGGCCACCACTGTTGAAATTATTTCATGTAGTGGTATCAGCAGAAAATTCCTTATTTGCAACTATAGAATTATCCTTTTTGACCCCTCCCCCAATTTGTTTCTGTTATAAATAATTGCACTTTGGATCACAATTTTTTTTCCAATTTTAAAATTGTGGCTTGTGAAATATTATTTCCATTATGGTAAAATATGGGGTTTGAAAACTGTTAGTAAATTTTGTTGGGAGTGGGTTGTAGTTGTGTATATAAATATATATATATATATATATATATATATTTACTGATATATTTCAGTTGCGTATTATATTAAGGACATCATGAATATTACAATATCTTAAAAGGGTGGGAATTAAGTGCCAGAGGTGATAAGAAGACCCTCGTTATTGCATTGCCTGTTGTCGTCGATTTGTGTAGAGAAACTTATAATTTAAAACAAAAAAATTGATAAAATTTTCCATTTTGAACGTTAGAAATTCCACACATAAGAATTCAATGGCTAAAGCTGGAGTAAAAGAATGAATATTGCTAATAAAGGAAATTAAACCAAACTTGACTGATGCTTTTGTTGTTTTTTGGGGTTTTTTTCTTTCAGTGTGTCACTTTAATTCCAATAAACATATCTATCATCAATCCTACCATGACCATCCTCTCTTTAAGATAATGGCCAGCATTATCTGATGCTCCATTTCCTTAAGATGACATATTGCTTTTACATTTTTACAGGTCACACAACTATGGAAGGATTGCCTCATCAGTTCACGCAAAATGACATAATGGTAGTTCCATTGAACTAGTGTTGTTGTGAATGTCACATTTTAATTGCCAGTCTGGGTTAATTTTATAGTTTGATGGTGATAGACATCAAAAAAATGGAAAGTCCACTGCCAAGAAAATATTCCTGATGATATTGAGTGAAGTGTTGGCTGGTGAGGAGTGAAAGCTTAGTTATCTCTCAAAAGTATGGCCTGGCAGCTTGTATCATACAGTTGTGACCCAACATGGACAACTTCTCACCATTCACCCAATTATTATTTCTTCTACAGTACATTCTTGGAGGTCCCTTGGCTCCAAGGAAGATGACATTCCATCAAGTTGGTGCCAAACACATTTGGTGAACACAGTGATGTGAGCAGAAACCAAAAGCTGAGCAGCAGAGTCTTTCACAGGTTGAACAGGGAAGCAAAGAGCTGGACGTTAGAGGTGATGTAGCAGCAGCAGCAAGTCTTGTTAAGCACTCATCGAGCCACTGACAATGCCTTGTCTCACTGGTTTCACAAGCTTGATGGCAGATGGTCTACCATCTGCTTCAATCTATAGGGAAGGAGATACAAAGACCAATGATTCTGTTAGTCCAGTATGTTTCATTTAATATAAGTACATGGCCAGAAATTCAAGGGACAAGTAAGCTGAATAACTTGACCTCAGTATGTGGCTAGTATTTTATTAGCCCCAAAGAGATGACAGGCAAAAATTGACTTCAGCAAGATTTGAACTGAGACCATGAAGAACTGGAACAAATATTGCAATGCATTTTGTCTAACACTCTGATTCTGGCATGGTATTAATACCATGAAGTCCACCGCCAGTACTTCACTTCAGAACATAAAGAATAAACAGAACTGACACAAAGCATTTTGTCCAATGCAGTAACAATGCTACCAAACCACTACCTTAGTAATGGTTTCAAATTTTGGCTCAAGGACAGCAAGTTCAAGGGATGGGATAAGTCAATTATATCAACCCCAGTGCTCAACTGGTACTTATTTTATTGACTCCAAAAAGAGGAAAGGCAAAGTTGACCTCAGCAGAATTTGAACACAGAATGTAAAAATGGCCGAAATGCCACTAAGCGTTTTACCCAACTTGTTAATGGTTCTGCAAACTCATTGCCTTTACTACCTTAGTATTAATAAAATAGGTGTAATATCAGCTACAATCCAACCAACATATTTTAAATAAAGGCATTCTAGCCATGATCATCATCTTTAGAGCTTCCTTGAAGACATTTACAGTAAATAACCAGCACTGGCAGCTTGATAGCATCACCATTAGTAATAAAATCATTATTTCATGTTCAGTTCCATGCTTGCTTGGATAAACCAGTATCTGTTGAGACAGATTTCCTATAGCCAGATGCCCTTCCTGTTGCCAAAACTCACCTTTTACAAGCAAAGTAATATTTCCCAAAGCCAGGCATATTTTTCTATGAAAGACTGAAAATTGACAACATCACTTGTATGAGTGATGCTTATTCACAACCAACATGTCATGTCAGGATAAGGGTTTACACACATGAATACTTATTTTTATTTATATATATATATATATAAGCTTCTTTTAGTCTCTGGCATGTGCTATATAGTAGAAGACATTTGCCCAAGGTGATGTACAATTCAACTGAATCCAAGATACCTTGGGCAAGTGTTTTGTACTATATGTAAAATAACAGAAATAGAAATTTAAAAAACATCATTTGTACATTATTATTGTTTATGTAACTTGGTGAGCAAGTTCAAACCAGTTAAATTTTTCTCAGATTTAAACTATTGAAACTGTCTAAAAGTATTTAGTATTGTCCCTAACAACTTGATGGCTGATGAGGCTTACTTAGCAACACATGGCATGGAAATTTGAAATCATGGTGATGCTACTCATTTTAGGATTTGTTCACGAAGTTTTCATAGAGGAATAGTTTCTTAAAGACAACTATAAATGGTCTGTTGATAAATTTGAACCCAGTATAAATAGCAAACTACATTTGTGAAATCAAAACCTTTTCTGAAATCAAAACTTAACAGCACTTATTGGTTTTGATAAGGGGCTGGGACCCTGTGAAAGCCAGTGGCATTGTGGTTAACATACCCATTAAAAGTTAGTTTTTAATATTTGTATTTCAATGTCCCAATTGCTTTAAAAGTTACTTTACTCATCTCATAACTTTATAAATACCAATGTGATCATATTAGTGTCTTATTTTATTTTTTTTGCATGAACAAGTTAGACAGAAATTTATAAAGACAAGAAAACATTTTAAAATTTACATTTTCAAAGTAAAAAACTCAAATATGAAATTTTATATTTTTCTTTTAATCTTTAATTTTTATTTAAATTTCATTTCAAATAAACTGAAAATCCCAAAATAAAATCCCACCAAGATTAATTATATATTTGACAAAAAGTGATCAAATTTAATTACAACCTATCACACAAGCATGTGACATTATTACTTGTAAACACAGTGTCTTGTTGTGAACATTTGTTAGTCATGGTAGGTAAAGCCCCAACTTAAAACCATTTTGAAGCCACTTCAAACTCTCTCTGGGTTCAATATATCACATCCACTTGAGTATAGTGGACCCCTTACAAATATTACTACATATGATAATTGTTTAAACATAGAAGACTATTGTCTGTGTCAATATACTTAGCTCTTGATACTGATTCACCTTGTTTCAGTCAACAACACACATTGGTGGCAGAAGTCTGCTCTGATTAAGCACACCTATGTTAAGACATTATTATTGATTTCATGAACTAGTGTAACCTAGGAATCAGCAGCAGAGACATAAAATTAAAACCAATGGTTATTCCACCCAAGGAGGTTCGGGTAAATGTAATACAGTTAGTTAATTCATCTCGAAATTTGAAAGGCAAACAAATGCATTAAGAAAACAATAAACAAACAAACAAAATTGTAACTCATTTTATATATGCTGCCACACCAAAACACCACCACCACCACCACTATGATGGGTGAACAACCCCAAATATTTTCTCAAAGACTGCTTTACCATATTTCAAATTAATTAGTGTTGTTATTGTGTTTCTTAAATTCCACTATTCTTGACACACACCCTATCCTTTATATGATTGCTGGGTGGTGACAGAACCCTTCTTGGTGTCCCTGATAAGTGAAAATTCTGCATTAGCTGCAACTTGATTACTTTCAACATTCACTACTACTACTGGTTCTTTGTCTTCCTCTGCTGTTGTTGCTGCACATTCTGCAATTATTAAAAAACTGATTTCACTGAAAGTTTTAAAATGAGAAGAAAAAGATAGCAAATACTAATTTTTGTTGAATAGGCACAGAGGTAAACACATTTATAACAAAAGAATGCAATATCAATAACATCCCAGTATGGTCATAACTACAAGGGTAAAATCTGTGCAACAATAGATATCTATACACATGTTGCAATGGCTGTTACCTACAAATTAACTTTATAAAGTGAAAAGGTACTCAATACATTAGAAGAGGAATAATGTATAAATTAGTTGTAACTACATCACACTAATATATGGCTGCAACACATTTTATTTAAAGCTGTAGCTTCCTTTTGTCACTTCTTGGAGACAGAAGAGAAAGAAGTCACCGTGGAATTGCAATAAACATCTGCGAAAATGTCACATCAATAATCCTGTTATTACATTCAAACAAGATCTGTCACACACTAATTGTGCATTTAAAGCAACTTGATGTGGTAATATGTACATTATATTGCTCACCTGGTGCCTCAAATCAAGATAGCGAATTTGAGGAAAGCTTTACAATGATAAAAGAAGTAATAACAAAACAAGATTAAAGCGTTAATATACTTCTGATGGGTGACTTCAACTTCTCACATCAGATGGCTTAAAGGCAACATAATCTTAGAAATGGAATACAAAGTGCGCAATCAAGCAGAATCTCTACTTGATCTCACTAAAATGCTGTTCATAGAGCAAACCATACTTTCCCCAACCTTGGACGATAAGATATTAGACTTTTGTTTCACCATCAGTATGAATCTTATCCACAATGTGAAGATATCACCAACAATCTTCTCAGACCACAACATGATAGAACTGAGGATGTATAGCACACAAGACCTATCCAGTCTGAACTTCTACAAGGCTGAGTGGAAGTCAATTGAAAAAAGATACACCAGCAAAATTGGCTTAAAAGTGCCTCTATGCAAGACATTGATATGAATCTTAAAGAATTCATGTCAATAATGCAAGCCATATGCATTAAATTTGTTCCAGAGAATGACTACAGACAATACTATTCACCAAGACAAATCCTAATAAGATAGAGGATAAAGACCTCCAATCACTTAAAAAGACAACTTAATGACAGCAAAAAATCCCTCCTCAAAGAAGCACTTTTAGAGATTGCAAATAATTTCAGACTCTCTCATGAAAAGGAAAGTGTAGAAAGAGAAACCAGGGCAAAAGAAAACATACAAATTAGTGCACTAAAAGATAGGGTCACTGAAGAGAGAAGAAAAAGAGAACCAGAAAAAAAAAAGGCTATCATGCTATTCCTATAAAGAACTTTCATTCTCAGTCATCTAGACTACTGCTCCCAACTGTGATCACCACAGAGCATCAAAATGGTGGCGGAACTTGAGGCAATCTAGTACCATTATACAAAGATGGACTTGGTGAAACAGATGAGCTACTGGGAGAGGCTGTACTCCTTGAAGAGTGGGTGAGAAAGGTATGCAGTAATATACATATGGAAGGTCTAGCTCCTAACTTTCAAACTGAAAGCTATATCAACCATCGAACTGAACAGCCCTACATAACAAAGCTCCCATCTTCTCCATCTTGAATAAGGACCCAGTACTGAAAGCAGGGGATTCAGGGGACCACAACTGCACAACATCCTGCCAAACAGCCACAGAGATTTGCAAGGAGTAGGCGTTTCAGTATGCAAACTGACATTGCACATCCAGTGGAGCATACTGGCTTCATTCCTCAGCCGTCATGGCCCATGTTTCACTGCCATGTAGCATAGCTGTTTGTACACATGCGTCATACAGTCGACCTTTGTCACCAGCAGAGGTAAGAGCTCTCTGAACTTTGCCCAGGCTATTCTTATTCTAGCAGCTATACTTTCAGAGCACCCTCCCCTGCTACTGATTTGGTCACCTAGGTAACGGAAGCTATCAACTACTTCTAGTTATTCTCCCTGGAATGTGGTGGAAGTTGTTCTCTCCACATTTTCAATGTTTATTGCTCCAAAGCATCTGCCACATACAAAAACTATCTTCCCAGTTAGCCTTCCTTTGATATTGCTGTACCTCTTGTGTGTCCATAGCTTACACTGGGTACATCTTATAGAGTTTCTACCTACACCTTTTCTGCCGATCGAGCAGGGCCATCTACCTGAAGGGATTTGTTGTTTGCGTGCCTTCCTACTTATTAGGACTTTGGTTTTAGGTAGGTTGAATCTAAGGCCTTTCGATTCTAATCCTTGTTTCCACACTTGAAACTTCTCTAGTTCTGATAGTAACTCAGCAATTGGAGCAAGGTCATAGAGGAGCTCCCAGGGGCATCCTGTCTTGAATTTCTCTGTTATTGCCTTGAGGATTATGATAAATAGGAGGGGGCTGAGGACTGAACCTTGGTGGACCCCTACCTCTACCTGGAATTAATCACTGTACTTGCTGCCAGCCCTCACCTTACTGACAGCGTCCCTGTACATGGCTTGCACAGCTTTCACAAACCATTCATCTATCCCTAGTTTCCTCATTGACCACCAGATAAGGGAATAGGGGACCCTGTCAAAGGCTTTCTCCATGTCAACGACAACCAGGTACAGAGGTTTATCTTTGGTTAGGTATTTCTCCTGCAGCTGTCTTACCAGAAATATAGCATAAGTAGTGCTTTTCCCTGGCACGAAACCAAACTGCATCTCATCCGAGCTGACTCTCTCCCTAATCAGTTGGGCTATGACCCTCTCCGTGACCTTCATTACCTGATCCAACAGCTTGATACCTCTGTAATTATTTGTATCTAAATCGTCACCTTTACCTTTGTAGCAGTTGATTATAGTGCTGCTATACCAGTCATTGAGTATGACTCCTTCGTGTATCACCTGGTTAACTATGCGGGTGACTAGGCTATAGCTGACCACTGCCAGATATTTTGAGCATCTCTGCAGTGATTCCTGATGGGTTGGGGGCTTTCCCTGTCTTCATACTCTTAATTGATATATCTACCAAGGTACTGTCAACTTGGATAGCTGGTCCCTCTGTTGGGTCGACATTCAGCAGACTCTCTTTCTGCTATTCATTTTCTTTATTGAGCAACCTTTCATAGTGGTGTCTCCAAACCTCTCTCTTTGTAGCCTCATTTAGTGCAAGCGAACCATCATCCATGCGGACACATTTCTCTCCTACAATATCACGATTCTCTCTCACACACTATATTGCAACACGAAATACCTCAAGTCTTTGGTCCTCGTGGAATAGAACATTGGCAAAGTTTTTCATATCTGCTCCCCCTCTGGCTAAATAAACCTGTCTCCTAGCTTCCCTTCTGGCAGTCTGATACAATTCCCTTCTTCCAGTCCTTCCAAGCCTGTTTCTTTTCTCTATAGCCCTGTCAACAACATTGTTCCACCACCACGTTATTTTGGGTCGAGAGGGGACTTTGCACCATCCACAGATCTGGTCAGTGGCCCTCAGCAGGTTGTCCCGTAAAAATCTCCAGTTGTCTTCTACATCGTGTGAAGCTATATTCCCTTCTATTTTGTTAAAGGCTTTGAGTAATATGCCTCTAAATCTCTGTCCATTTGCAGGATTTTTAAGCTTCCAGACCCTTCACCAAGCTGGTCGTCTTCTGGGCTTTCACTAAGATCCTGAAGTCACTAATTACCAGTTTATGTTGTAGTGCGTGCTTTTTACATGCCACCGGCACAGGGCCCTGAGGAGGCTGGCGATGTCCACGATCGGTTGGTGCTTTTTTTTCTCCTCGTCCATCTGTAGTACATGACCATACCAACACAAACGTCTCTCCTGCATGCCACATTTGATGCTTCTAATGTCCAACATTTCTCTCAGGGCGCTTACACTCTGTCATGCGTGCACACTGACATTACACATCCAACGGATCATGCTAGCTTCATTTCTTTTGAGCCTACGCATGTCTTCCAGAGATAAGGCCCATGTTTCACTGCTGTGAAGCATGGCAGTTCGCACACATACGTCATACAATCTACCTTTCACTCTGAGTGAGAGACCCTTTGTCGCCAGTAGGGGAAGAAGCTTTCTAAACTTTCCCCAGACTATTCTTATTCTAGTGGTAACACTGTCTGAGCATCCACCCCCACTACTAACTTGGTCGCCTAGGTAGCAGAAGCTATCAACTACTTCTAGTTTCCTTCCCTGGAGTGTGATGGAATCTGTTTTCTGAGTATCTGTGGTGTCTATTGCCCCTGTGCATCTGCCGCACACGAAAGCTATCTTCTCGGTTAATTTTCCTTTGATGTTGCTGCACCTCTTATGTGTCCATAGCTTACACTGGGTACATCTTATGGAGTTTCTATCTACACCTTTTCTACAGATCAAGCAGGGCTACCTACCTGAGTGGGTGTGGGATGAGTTTGCTTTCTTACTTACTATAACTTTGGTCTTTGCTACATTGGCTCTAAGGTCTTTTGATTTTAAACCTAGCTTCCACACCCGAAATTTCTTTTCTAGTTCCGGTAGTGATTCCTCTATGAGGGCCAGGTCATCAGCATAGAGGAGCTCCCAAGGGCAACCTGTCTTGAATTCCTCTGTTATTGCCTGGAGGACTATGATGAATAAAAGGGGACAGAGGGCTGAACCTTGGTGGACTCCTACTTCTACCTGGAATTCTTCACTATACTCACTGCCAATCCTAACCTTACTAACAGCCTCTCTGTAAAGGGCCTGTACAACCCTTATTAACCATTTGTCAATCTCCAGTTTCTGCATCAACCACCAGATAAGAGATCGGGGGACCCTGTCAAAGGCTTTCTCCAAGTCCACAAAAGCTATGTAGAGGGGTTTATCTTTAGCTAGGTATTTCTCCCGCAATTGTCGAACTAGGAATATGGCATCAGTGGTGCTTCTACCCAGCACAAAACCGAACTGCATCTCATCTAAGCAGGCCCTCTCCGTAACCTTCATCACCTGATCCAGTAGTTTGATACCCCTGTAGTTTTCTAAACTTTCCCCAGATTATTCTTATTCTAGTGGTAACACTCTCTGAGCATCCACCCCCACTATTAACTTGGTTGCCTAGGTAGCAGAAGCTATCAACTAGTTTCTCCACCTGGAGTGTGATGGAATCTGTTTTCTGAGTATCTGTGGTGTCTATTGCCCCTGTGCATCTGCCACACACGAAAGCTATCTTCTCGGTTAATTTTCCTTTGATGTTGCTGCACCTCTTATGTGCCAATAGCTTACACTGGGTACATCTTATGGAGTTTCTATCTACACCTTTTCTACAGATCGAGCAGGGCATCTATCTAGAGCATCTCCTTTACCCTTGTAGCAGTTGACTATGGTGCTGCTTCCATCATGAACTACCTGGTTTACAATGGGGGTGACTAGGCCATAGCCCACACCACCAGATGTTTTAAGCATCTCAGCAGTGATTCCCGATGGGCCGGGGACTTTTCCTGGCTTCATACCCTTAATTGCTTTATCTACTAGGGAGCTGTCTATTCGGATAGCTGGTCCCTCTACTGAGTCAACATTTGGCAGGCTCTCCTCCTCCCATTCATTCTACACATTCAGCAGTCTTTCATAATGACTTCTCCAAGCCTCTTCCTTTTCAGAATCATTAAAAGCAAGTGCACCATCATCCATGCAGACACATTTCTCTCCTGTGACATCACAATTTTCTCACACACTGTTTTGTAATCTGAAATACCTCAGTTCTTTGGTCCTCACGTCGCTGGACATTGGCAAACTTCTTTTCCACTTTGATCTTGGCTATGTATACCTGCTACCCAGCCTCCCTTATGGCTATCTGGTACAGTTCCCTGCTACCCCCACTCTTCCAGGCTATCCAGGCCTGTTTCTTTGCTCTAATGGCTTTGTCTACCATACTAGTCCACCACCACGTAACTCTAGGTCTGTAAGGGACTTTGCACCATCTGCAGACTTGGTCTGTGGCACTCAGCAAGCTGTCCCATAGGAATTTCCAGCTACCTTCTATGTCCGATGTCTGTAGCTCTTCCTCCCTCTCTTCAAATTTCTTGATGAGGATGTCCCTAAATCTCTGACAATGTGAAGGATTCTTTAGCTTCCAAATCCTTCTTTTTTGGATTGGTCTGCTTCTTGGTATCCTTCTGGCCTCGAGCCTAAAGTCACTAATGATTAGCCTATGCTTGGGGGTGGGGGTACATTCTTCACTTGGAAGGGTCTTTGTATTTAAGAGAAATCCTGCATCCTGCTGTCTGGTGAGGATGAAATCAATCTGGTTAGCAGAGTCCCCTGATTGATAGGTTATAAGGTGGCTGGCTGGCTTCCTAAAGTTAGTGTTGCAGATTAAAAGGTTACATGCATCACAGAACTCCAGTAGTCTGGTTGCCTCAGGGTTTCAGGTGCCAATACCATGGCCACAGTGTACCCCAGTGAAGATACCAGATTCCCACCCAACATGCCTATTAAAATCTCCAGCCACAAAGATGAGGTCATTGCCACTCAACTTCTGATCCTTTGGTAGCCCTGCATGTGGGGTGTAGGCGGAGATGATTGTAGCTGTGCTGTTCTGCAGGACTAGCCTGAGCTTTAGCACTCGATCACACCCTAACAACCTCTATGACCTTATCCACCCATTTCTCTGCGAGGAGTATGCCTACACCCCTACACCATCCATGTTACATTGCCAGAAAACTTTATACCTATGTGCCTTGCTTGTGAGGACCCTAGCTGAAGCTTCTCTCCATCTTACCTCTTTCCTTTCAAGCATCTCTACAATCTCACTAGACCTACTTTTCAGTGTGCCAACTCTGAAAACTGGGATGGCAATGTGAGGTTGGGGGGGGGGTATTATTCAGCACCTTAAAAGAAGGTTGTTGTGGTGTTCATTTTTTAGGCATGCTTCATCTGTTCTCTCTTCCGACCTGACAACATTCAAGCATGATAAGATTGTTGCCCCTATTGGTATATATATATATACATACACATATACACACACACACACATATATATATAATCACACTGTTGGATTTGTTTGTTATAATACATGATTTATTTTGCATTGCAAAGTTATTGTATATATTTCGACATATATACAATATATATGCAAATATAATTTTCTTGTTTAAGATTCTACTTTTATTTTATTTCATTTTATAATCCCATTTTAATCGTTTAATTTATAGATAATTTGATACAGGGTGTTCTATTTTGCATGTCTTTTATCTGAATTTTATTATTATGCACTCAGCAATATTTTTAAATAATGTTGTTTGTATATACGTCAAGACCTAGACATGTGTTTACGTGGATATTTTGTATTGTTGGCATGCATATGTATTCATATGTATGCACCTATATCTATGTGTAAGTAAGCATGTATGTTTATACTTGTGTACATACATACCCATGTATGTATGTATGTATATGTATGCTTGTATTCACTTGGATTTGTGTGGATGTGTATTTACAAACTTATTTCCATATATTTATATATGTGTATTTATTGATAATATACTTTTATATATACATGTATATGTAATTTTATTTTGAGTATGTTCGTTACATATATTCAGCCTCCTATCTTTCTTTCTTTCTTCCCTTCCTTACGGAAAAGTAATTTTTCTCCTATCCATTACTTGTATAGAGTCCTTTAACTTTGCACGCCTCTCCCCTTCTCTTTCTCACCATTAACTGTTACATATAAGATCCTTCCCTTTCTTTCCACCCTCTCTGCATTTTACTTCTCATCTATATGTATACACCAAGTGATTTTTGCACAGGAGAATGATTGTGTACATATGTATATGTGTATTTGTATGTATATTTACATCATATATGTCTGCATATGTATGTAGTCTGTGTATATCCATCTGTGTATATTGATGGTTTAGTATGCGTATATTCTGTTGTAAAATATTTATGTAATGCAGTGTGAAAATTTTAATTTTTAATGTATTAATCGAATTATATTTCATATTTAATTATTTGCAATATGTATTTTGAATCCGCTCTCCAATTTAAGGTTTTTCCTCAATTTTTACAATATGATGAATTTATGTTGAATTCATTTATTTTGTTCATTGCATGCTTAAGAGCATTGATTGAAAGGACCAATGAATCAAATCCATTTTTAAAGTTGTATCTTTTAACTAGTTTTGATAATATTGTTATTTCTATTTTAACAAAACTGTTCGATGAACGGAAATGTGAAACTCTGAGTAACAGCTTTTGTTATATTTCTGCTGCTTTTAAATAAAGTACATATATATATATGGTAAGTAGCTGGCTTACGAACAATATGGTTCTGGGTTCAGTCCCACTGTGTGGCACCTTGGGCAAGTGTCTTCTACTATAGCCTCGGGCTGACCAAAGCCCTGTAAGTGCATTTGGTAGACAGAAACTGAAAGAAGCCCATCGTATATATATGTGTGTGTGTGTGTGTGTCTGTGTTTGTCCCCACCCCAACATCACTTGACAACTGATGTTGGTGTGTTTTCGTCCCCATAACTTAACGGTTCGGCAAAAGAGACTGATAGAATAAGTGCTAGGCTTACAAAAGAGTAAGTCTTGGGGTCGATTTGCTCGACTAAAGGTGGTGTTCCAGCATGACCACAGTCAAATGACTGAAACAAATAAAAGAGTAAAGTGTATATACACATATTTGATATATATATATATTATATATATATATATATATCTATATATAAAACTGAAATGCGTTTTTACCGCTTGGATCGCTTTCAATGCCACATCCCGTCCGATTTGCACCAAAATTTACAGGGACATGTAAAATGAGGTGACGATGCCCGTGGACTAACTTAGAAATCCCTATCTTAAAAGGTGTGGTTGCTAGGGGCCATCTTCCTCACTCACGCTATTTCCTCCATTCCCCTCTCACTCCCCTTCATATATAACTTTGATAATGTCCACTCCTGTTATTTAAAGTATCTGTCTTCCTCAACTCACTCGTGCCATTTCATCTCTTTTTCACTCACTGTTTCCTACCTTCTCATCACATCGGCGTTCTTTTATGTATCTGTCACCAACAACACACGAGCATGAGGACAAATATTATGAATCAGATATTCTTGCGTTCATTTATATGTGTGTGTGTGTGTTCTATATATAAATATGTATATATAATGTATGTGTGTGTGTGTGTTCTATATATAAATATGTATATATAATGTATATATACAAAGTGTATATATCTGTATTTATGTATATTAACCCTTTCGTTACGAAACCGCCCAAAAAAAACTTTGGTTAATGTGACCAAACCGCCCAAAGCCGCCCGTATTTACCTATTCATATTTAAACGAGAATATCAGAGCAAATCTCTTAGTACATTCGTGAAAATACGTATTATACTTCGTAAAGAGTTCAACTACAGTTTTGTACAAAAATTGAAGTGTAATTTTAATTCCGTGAATTTTGGGAGATTTTTTTCCGAAATTTGTTCCTATTGTGTTTTCAAAATTTGTAATTCTGACAAAAAATGGATACGAATTTCATTATATCAAGCAGCGAGTCAGAATTCGAAGGATTTTCTACTGAAGACCTTCATAAATCTAACTCTATGACTGAAAAAAAAAAGCATGTGGTATTTGATAATGAATCTGATGTTTCATTTTCCGAAAGTGAAAACAGTGAATCCGAGAGCTCCGACAGCGATAAAGAAAATGAATTGGCACCTGAATGGAGTGAAAATTTAAAAACTGTTTCTTTCGGTGATTTTTCTGAAGAAACTGGACCAAGCCACAGACTTTCCCAGAAGCCTTAGACTATTTCTTTTTACTTTTTTGAATGAGCCTATTTGAAATCATTACGGCAGAAACGAACTGTTACGCTAAACGTAAACAAAACGAAAGAAAGGATAGTTAGTGGTTTCCCACAACCTTAAATGAAATTAAGACTATTTTGCCATAAATATTATTATGGGTATCAGAAAGTTACCCAGAATAACAAATTCTATTGTAAAATTTTGTTGTATACCCAATTGAATATTAGCTAATAACCCATTTTCTATAGCGATGTTTGAACAAAATTTTAATAATTTTATATTTTCTTGAATTTACCTGTATCAACCTGCAATTAGAGTCACTTTGTGACAAAAATTATAGTATAGAATTGGTTGAGAACATTTCATTAAATTATCTTCCAAAATTCACGTTAATATATTGATAAATAAAAAAGTTATAGTTGTTTAATGAAACCAGACTAAATTTATGATTATGTTACAAATTAATTGAAACACATAAGGGGTGTATTTTGGTCAGAAATATAGTAACGAAAGGGTTAAACTTTTTCATACTTTTTCATAGTTATATATATTTTTAAACAAATTATAAATATAATTTAATAATTTTTATTTTCAATTTAAATTTTTCAATTTTATATTTTATATATTTTATATATTATATTTTTATTTTTATGTTTTTGTTTTTGGTTTTTCACTGTTTGATTTGCCTATTAGTGGTTTTATCTCTAATTTAATTTATACATATATATATATATAATTTGTATACATTTGTATATATAATGCGTGCACACACACACACACACACATATATATATATACATATATATATATATATAATGTGTGCCTTATGTGGTCGGTCGATTCAGCTGAAAATATGCACACCTATGTTAAAAGTGCTGGCAAGTTTGCATGACAACTATTTTTTTCCTCAAATGAAAGGCGTCACCTCTAGGACAAAATTCCTCATCTTATAAAATGTGGCCCCAGTAGACCCGAATGAAATCGGGTTATATTAACCAAAATGTGAAAAGGGGTCTAAATGGGGCTGGAAGGGGATTAAAATTTCAAAGAGCGGGTGTTTAGGAATTCTCTGTTACATCAAGCTAAAAAATTTGCGCCAGCCTTTTAATCGTCAATGTGTTGCCGTCCATGATAAAGAAGTTTTGAATGTTTGCCATGGTGAGTCTACTGTCGTGAGAAAGAATCACTTCAAAACTTGGTGTTTACAAATTTTCTTTTACATCAAGTTCAAAATTTTACGCCAGCCGTTAAACTGTCAATATGTTGCTGTCCGTCGTTAAGAAATGCCAGCCATGGTGACTCTACTATCCTCAGATTCTATCCCTTCAAACTTTGGTTTCCAATATTTTATTATATTTATTCAGCTCGCAAGTTCGTCTGTCCCTTTTAAATGTTAGCGTTTTGCTGTCTGCCTTGAAGCAGACCTTTCCGTTGCCACTGCCTGATATTTATGATTGATCTTTCTAAATATTTTATTTCTCAACTTACTCAAGATCTTCTGTTGTTTATAAATGGGAGAGAGGTAGATAAAGATAGAGAGTAAGAGAAAGCGAGGGAGAGTCCGAGAGAAAAGAAAAGTAAGAGAGTGGGAAAGTGAGAGAGAAAGGAGAGAGAAATAAAGACGGAGAATCATCATCATCGTTTCACGTCCGTTTTCTGTGCTAGCACGGGTTGGACAGTTTGACCGGGGTCTGGGAAGCCAGGAGGCTGCACCAGGCTCCAGTCTGATCTGGCAGTGTTTCTACAGGTGGATGACCTTCCTAACGCCAACCACTCTGTGAGTGTAGTGGGTGCTTTTTTCGTGCCGCCAGCACAGGTGCCAGGGCGGCTCGCAGTGGTAACGATTGGTTGGTGCTTTTTACGTGCCACCGGCACAGAAGCAAGTCAAGGCGGCACTGCAATCGGCCACGTTCGGATGGTGCTTTTTACGTGCTGAAAGGAAGCAACAGAAAGTAACAACCACACTCTTACCCGGGGTCACCTTCAGCTAGTATATATATATATATATACAAATTGAGATAGGGGTTGTAAATGCAACGAACCAAGAATGTAGTAATGAAGCCAACCGCAATGGTACAGGAAATACCTATGAGGAAATAATCAAACTAACTGGTAACACATTTAGATCTAGGAAATCTCCACCACCAAACAAGCACCTGGAAAACTTCGAACAAGAACTATGGGACACCATCAAGAATATCAAATTTAAAAACTACCCATTGAGGAATAATCCGTACCAAAGGAGATTAAAGGAACTAATAAGAACTCTTAAGAGTAAGAATGGTATTTTAACCCATTCTGATAAAACCAGTAACATTTATAATATTGACATTCTTACATACCATGAATTATTGCATAAAGAAATTACAAAGAAGTATAAAATTGTACCTTTCAATACACTTAGGGAACTAAACTTAGAGGTAAGAGAAATAATGTTTGATTATTATCTGGAAGATAAAACTGAACCTTATACCCCCATGAGACCGAGAATTACACTTAAAGACCATAAGGAAAACTTCCTTGGTAACACACAGGTCAGACTGATTTGCCTTACCAAGTCTGACTTAGGTAAATTGAGTAAACTTATTCTGGACAAATACTTACTGACTATACGTAACAAGATTAAACTCAGCCTATGGAAAAATACCCAGGGTGCATTAGATTGGTTCTCTACCATTAAGGTTAGTGATAATAGTAGCAATAAATTTATCCAATTGGATATACAAAATTACTACTCCTCCATTAGCCCTATTACATTAAATCAGGCTTTACTTTTTGCTAGGAGACATACCAACTTAAGTATGGGGGAGGTAAAGGTTATCTTAACAGCTAGAAAAACATTAATAGAGTTTGATAACAAACTATGGGCTAGAAAGGACACACCCAATTTATTTGACATCACCATGGGCTCGCCGGATTCAGCGGAAGTGACAGATCTAGTAGGGATGTATTTACTCGATAACCTTGATTAGGGAATTCCCTGAATTAAAGGGCGGACTATATAGGGACGACACTTTATTTCTAGTCAAAAACACATCTAATAGGAGGCTAGATTTACTGAAAAAATGACTACATAATTTTTTAAAAAGTTTTGGCTTATCCATAGTTATTGAAAATGAAAATTACTCTGCCAATTATTTAGATGTCAATTGCAACCTTGCTAATGGGATACATGAACCGTATATAAAACCTAATTCTAACTTAGTATATATAAACCACTCTAGCAATCACCCCCCTCAAATTAAAAAGTCACTGGTACGAAGCATTAGTCAGAGAATCTCTTATCTATCCTCAAACGGGGATGTGTCCAATAGGCATTGTGAAAAATATAATACGGCATTGCTTAAGGCAGGCTACACAAATAAAATTTGGTATATACCCAATAATAATCTTTCGAATACAGGTGGAACTATTAGGAATAACACAAATAAATTCCGAAGGGACAATAACTGTAGGATAAAGAAAAATATGCTATATAAAAATACATATGGCAATAACACTAGTTTTGGTAATTTTAGAGCTGTTAACATTAGTCTAAATAACTTAGTGCACAATAGTGATAGTAGTAATATTAACAATAGGCATAATAACAATGATAATATATATGGTAATAGTGAAGTTCATCTACACAATAATAATAATAATAATAATAATAATAATAAAATAACAACGACATTAATAAAACTAATCTAAAGAGGAATTCTAGGCATTATATTGACAATATTAAAGGTAGAAAGCATATAGGTTGGAAGCGTAATAGGGTTTTTCCCAAAGATAACAATTTGATGAGTAATCCACATAGTGATGACGATGCACTATGGCTAATAATACCATATGCAATGCAGTAATCTGCATATAGTCAGATATAGTCAGAACAATACATAACATAATATACGAGGGGCATTCAATAAGTAATGCCCCTGACCCACTTCCTATAGCAGTAGAGCAACGAAACTTGGCACAGTTATTAGTCTTTTTCTACATAGGAACCACCTAGAGTTACGCATTTCTACCATCGTTTGATGCAGCTCTGGAGACCGTTTTTGTAGAAGACCCCAGCTTGGTCCTCCAACCTGAACGTGACTTCAGAAATCAAGGCTGCATCATCTGGGAAATGCTTTCCTTTCAAAAACAACTTCATGACTGGGAAGAGGTGAAAATCAGAGGGTGCAAGGTCAGGAAAGTAGGGGGGATGGGGGAGGAGTTCATAGCCATACGCCTGTGCTTCTGATCTGGCGACAAGCGAGTTGTGGACCGGAGCGTTGTCCTGCAGGAGGAGGATGCCTTTGCTGATCTTGCCCCGCCTCTTAATTTTGATAACTTCTCTTAATTTCCTCAAAAGGGAAGCATAATAGGCTCCTGTAATTGTGGTACCCTTTGCCAGGAAATCTGTCATCACTACTCCGTCCTGGTCCCAGAAGACTGTGAGCATGACCTTGCCAGCAGAGGGCTGCACCCTTGCCTTCTTTGGAGGAGGTGAGTCACGGTGTGTCCACTGCATTGACTGGGCTTTGGTCTCTGGATCATAGTGATGGACCCAGGTTTCATCCTGTGTAATCAGTCTTTTGAAAAATTTTGACTCATCTTCTTGGCACATCTCCAAATTCATCCTCGAGCACTCGACACATTCTTGCTTCTGGAAAGGCGTGAGCAACCTGGGAATCCATCTGGCAGACACCTTTTGCATATGCAAATGGTCATGAATGATAGTTTCCACAGACCTGGTACTAATCTTGACCTCATGGGCTATTTGGCGAATAATTATGCGTCGATCTTCCAAAATGGCAGCCTCAACTTGACGGGCAGATGCCTCATCAATGGCAGAAGGGGGCGACCGGATCTTGTAATTTAGTAAATATAGGTGGAAATGTCGAAATGTGTTCATATGTATATGTATGTATGTTTTTGTATGTATATATATATATTCATAGATGGATATATAGGTATATGTTTTTCTTATGCATATGAGCACGCAGGTACGTATTTATATATGTATATGCGAATATTTGCAGACACAGTACATGAGAATGTACTAATGTTTATAGGTCGAAATGTGTCCATATGTATATGTATGTGTATTCATGGGTGGCTACATATATATATGTTTTTCTTATACGTATGAGTGCGCATATATATATTTAAATATGTATATATGTATATGCGAATGTCTGCAGACACAGTATACGGGAGTGTATTAATGTTTATAGATATGTGGGGATGTGCGTGTGAGTATGTGTGTGAGTGTATAAATGCTGCTATAGCTTTCCCTGCCTGCGCTGGTTTATCTATATGCCACTCGATGACAGACATATATTTTGTAATTTAGTAAATATATGTGGATATGTCGAAATGTATTCATATGTATATACATGTGTATGTATGTTTTTGTATGGATATGTATATTCATGGTTGGATATATATGTATATGTTTTTCTTATACGTATGAGTACGCAAATGCATATTTGAATGTGTATATAAGTATATGTGAATGTTTGCAGACACAGTGCATGAGAGTGTATATGTATATGTGCGGATGTGCGCGTGTATGTGTGTACAAATGTTGGTATAGTTTTTCCCATGCCCACGCTGGTGTAGTAGAAATCTAACGCTCTCAACAAACCAACCGTAAGAAAGACAATGCTAATTTAAATTCAAATCCACAAGCCAATCATATTTTAGCGCTAGATCCGTAACTATTTCTGAAAGTAATAGTGTATTTATGTCACAAGGAAAATTATAAACTTGAACTCGGACTTACATATGTGCACCTGTGGATCTTAATGTAGTGTAAACAGAATGCTGGTACTTCATATTTCGTATGTATATGCGGATATCTAACACTTTGCATGGTATTGTAGTACTATTGTGACTATATTGCTAATAATGGAATCTATGTATTGTTTTTCTAGTATTAGCGTTATTAATAATAATATGAATGATGATATTGGTAGCATTAGTGGTAATGACAATGATAATGATGCTAACATTAATGACATTTTGGAAATAAATAAGAATTAATATAATGTACTCTTGACTCTGTATATCTGCATTTAGGTATTAATATGTGTATGCTTTTCTACATTGTAATTATCACAATATTAAGTTGAAAAAGTGTAACATTGAATGTGGAACATATGTATGTTTATTAATTTATATTATTTATATCATTATGTATATGTATATTTATATGTATAGGAGTATGAGTATATGCACTCATATGTATATGTTTTATTATGGGTATGTACCCACACCTATATAAGTATGTATGTAATCTGATTTGTATCACAAAATCTCCGAAGAGGCCTGAGGATATTTTTGTAAATGTCTCATTTATAACTACATATTGACCTACCATAAATGGCTAATATAAGTAAAATGAGACATACTTATCTACATGGCCGAAACAGCTGTAAGATGTAGTCTATATTTATATTTATGTGTACTTATATTTATTTTCTCTTATACATATTCTACTTATTGTATAACATTACTCTTTTATGTACACTGTTTTGCCCTACATTATTATGTTTAACCTTATAGTTTCTTATGTGGTGGTTAAATAAAGCATGTGATTGAGTATTATCTGGTAATTGATATTTGATTTCGATGTATTTCTCCATTTTCTTATTTTGTATGTATATATATATATATATATTATATATATATATATTATATATATATATATTCTTAATAAATTGAGTTTTATGGGATACCTTTCCACAAATTCACATAACACACCATATATATACATATATATATATATATACACACACATATATATATATATACACACACATATATATATACTATATTAAGAAAGCTGAAAAGATAATCCAAAAACTGTTACTCAGAGTTACATGTTCCCATTCGTTAGGTATGATAGACAGAGATAGGTGAGTGGGTGGGTGAGCATTGGTGGGTGTAGGAAGTAATAGAGACTGACAGCCACATATACATATAAAAACTGTTGCTATATAGTGAAATTAGTGGCTTTATTGGATATAGTTGTATATTGTATGGGGTGGGGTAAAAAGGTGCCCTGTCAGTGACAATGAGACTTAACCACTTGAAACTTTTAGATATGTAAAAAGAAAGCAGAAACTAGGAATTTGAAGCATCCAAGTGTTTCCCAATGTTAACTGAAGTGAAATACATTATATCATTGAAACATTTAGATGGACCAAAAGCAGCCAAATCTCTCACTACTTAGCCAATTGTCTTTAAAAATACAGAGAAAGAAAGTATACATTGCATCAAAATTAAATGAAATTATAAGAATTCATTATTATTAATAATTCATTAAATAAAAATAATAAGAATTGATTATTTTTAATAATCAATATAATAATTAATTATATTGACATAAAGCTGCAAGTCAAATGAGGTTCGTCACACATCACTTTGAATCAGTGTTATTGCTGATATTTATTTTACCAATCCTAGAAAAATGAAAGAAAATTTTACTGTGATGAGATTTTAAATTCAAAAACCTAAGAGCTATAACTTAATATCATTAAGCATTAACAAATTTTTCTGCTACCAAAGAGGGAAAATAGAATCAACTTTCCTTTTAGTTCATACATATATATATATATATATATATATCACAATAATTAAGGGTTTAGCAACAAGTTGCTTAACCACATACCGAAAAAATTTAGAAATAGCAGCCAAAAGGCCGTTATTTCTTTTTGCTACAAAATATGACTCCATAGATAACCCTCTCTGTAACTCACACAGGCAAAAAAGAAGGAAAATAATGTAGTCAATCTTCGGTTCATTATCGACACGTTTCTGGATTAGAATTATAAAATCAATTCCTTATCAACATAATATTCCGATAACAAAAAAAGCTGTGGATCTATTTTATGCAGTACTGTCTCATGACGCACATGGTGAAAAAATTGGGGGGAAATATGAATTTCACTCATCTATATAAATTCGGATATGCTTGTGTGATGTTCTGATGTTGCTTGGTCAGAAATGCAAAGGGTAAGTTTTCTAGCATTTTTTAATTTATAACTATCGGAATATTATGTTGATAAGGAAATGAGTTTTATAATTCTAATCCAGAAACGATCCATAATGAACCGAAGACTGTTTGACTTCATTATTTTCCTTCTTTTTTGCCTGTGTGAATTACAGAGAGGGTTATCTATGGAGTCATATTTTGTAGCGAAAAGAAATAACAGTCTTTTGGCTGCTATTTCTAAATTTTTTCGGTATGTGGTTAAGCAACTTGTTGCTAAACCCTTAATTATAGTTATAATTATATATAAAACTTCTTGTATAAGTTTTTACCGAATATCGTTCCTTTCCATACCGAAACTACTTGGTGAAATCTATTAATCATAAATTAAGAATTTTTTACCTTATATCTATAATGAAATATATATATATATATATATATATATATTATATATATATATATAAAATAATATGTTACAATTATACAATAGTCAAGATAAAACTCTTGAGTTTTGGATGCCGAAGTGGAAATCCACAACACCATCTCTTCGGTTATCTGGCCATCTGAAAAACGTTGCCAAAGTGATGGTGTTGTGGATTTCCACTTCGGCATCCAAAACTCAAGAGTTTTATCTTGACTATTGTATAATTGTAACATATTATTTTATAGATAAATTTCCTCTATTTACATAATATTGAGGTCTCTTTCTTTCTTTTGTTATCTTACCGTTTTTACCAATATATATATATATATATATATATATATATATTCTTTATTTTCTCTCCTTGTTTCCTTCTGTGGACGAGTGTAAGCTTGAAACGTTAAAGACTTTTTCACTTACCTAGTGTTATACTAATATATCTGTTTGTTGTCTACACCACCTGCCTTCGTCTTTTGTTTTTTTTGTGAATTCTTCTATATATATATATATATATATATATATATATATATATAAACAAATGATATAAGAAAGCCCACAACACCAAGTCAGAAAAGTGCCTCCTTAAACTACCCTACTATGACAACAGAATAACTGCAGTAGTTCAACATGCTATTCGCAGGGAGGAACTCAACATACAGTTGGTACACAGTGGTCTATCCTTGAGAAAAGTTCTGTTGATGAAAAATGCCACAGAGAGCACTGTGGGGTGCACACTCACCAACTGCCTCATTGACAACATCAAAATATACTTGAAGGCCTATGTAGTATATGAAATAGTTTGCAGTAAATGCAGAGCATCTTATACAGGGAGCACCACTAGGAAGCTACACGTCCAAATAAAGGAGAACTTGCACACAGACACTTCAATAAAGAAATACCTTAGAAAGTGCCAAACTCAGAATTTCAGTTTCTGTTAAGGCAACCCAATGCAACAGGGGCAATCTCAGAATTATGGAAGCCCTCCTTATAAACAAATTGAGACCAGCCATGAACAAGAGGAAAGAACTACACGAAGCAGACTGGTTGCTATAGTAAAACTAGTCTGCACATGTCATCTTCCTCCTTCCTCCCCTACCTATACACACCTCAATTACCTTATTTACCCACTTTTCTGCTAACAGTATGCTTACACCACCCACTCTATCCCTCATGCCAACTCAGATGAATTTGAATCTGTCTCTTGCCCATGAGGAATCTAGCTGAGGTTCCCCTCCATCTTACTTCTTGCACACCACACACATCAACATGGCATACCTCCAACATTTTAATAATCTTCCCCACTTCTTCGTTTCATTGTGCCAGTATTGATGGTAGTGGTCCTGAGATTGAGTACTTGGGAGAGGTGGCAGGAAAGTAGTAGTGGAAATTTTGTCATCACCTGAAAAGATCTGTGTAAATGCTTGCCAGCTAGTATAGAGCTTTGATACATAGTTTACTCAGTGAATAAAAATGTATCAGTTTCCCCCATTCTATACAATATCCAGAGCAAGAGCCAACAAGAGATGAAGTGGGTATGAGAAGAGAGAATGTACTTTGACCTGGAAGAGAGGAATAGGGTGGTTACATAGGATAGTTCAAGTATTATATGATTAAATATTTATATGAGGTACCTTGAACTATATACAACACTCATCTGGGTGCCTGCATGAGGGTATAAGGGTATAATCAAAATATGTATTCACACACACACACACACACACACAGCACAGAAGCCCTCCTTATGAGTCACCAGGTGAAAAAGTTAATGTATGAATTAAAATAATGGTGGTGTGCTAGGGTGGGTGGGCATAAAGGGTGTCCAAAATGGGCACAGACCTTGTGCAAATTAAGTTTACAAACCACATAACTAGATGGGGTTAGTATTTACTTATTATTTAGCTATTATTATCATCATCATCATTAAATATCAACATTAAATTAATACACATACACAATAGGCATAGAGTGGCTGTGTGGTAAGTAGCTTGCTTACGAACTACATGGTTCCAGGTTCAGTCCCACTGTGTGGCACCTTGGGCAAGTGTCTTCTACTACAGCCTCGGCCGACCAAAGCCTTGTGAGGGGATTTGGTAGACGGAAACTGAAAGGAGCCCGTCGTATATATGTATGTGTGTGTGTATATATTTGTGTGTCTGTGTTTGTCCCCCCAACATCGCTTGACAACTGATGCTGGTGTGTTTACATCCCCGTAACTTAGCGGTTCAGCAAAAAGCGACTGATAGAATAAGTACTAAGCTTACAAAGAATAAGTCCTGGGGTCGATTTGCTCGGCTAAAAGGTGGTGCTCCAGCATAGCTACAGTCAAATGACTGAAACAAGTAAAAGAGTAAATGCACATGTACATTTTAATCAGCAAATTTATCGCATAAGCATTTTGCAATGAGAAAGGGAGACTGGCTGAAATTGAAATGAAATTATATGTGGCTTTGGCAAAAGATGTTGAAAGAAGGTGGGGGAATCCTAGATTCATTAATTAAGCCACATTTGAATGATAATAAAAATTTAGCTGCTGATTCAAGAACAATTGAGCTGTTGGTTCCTGAATGGCAGCGAAGAAATGAAACGACATTAGGGAAGCTAAGTTAAATATATGACAGATGTTGGGCACAGACCTTGTGCAAGCTAAGTTTACACACCACAGAACTAGATGGGCTTAAAAGAAAAATCATAGTATTTTGCTATTATTATAATTATTATTAATGTTAGAATGCTGGAAGAAATACTTAGTGGTACTTCGCCAGTCGCTATATTCTGAGTTAAAATTCCACTGAGGTCAACTTTACCTTTCATCCTTTCGGGGTCAATAAATTAAATACCAGTGAAATACTGGGTCAATGTAATCAACTAGTCCCCTTCCTCCAAATTTCAAGCTTTGTGCCTCTAGTAGAAAGGATCATCAATATTAATATGCTAACTTTTTTATGTACCTGTGGTGTGTGTCATATTTCAAAGTGGCAAAGTGAGAGAGAGGAGGACAGAGAGAAAGTAAGAGGAGTGAGAAAGAGAGAGTGAGTGAGAAGGAAAGAGTGAGAAAGAGAGAGAGTGAGAAAGAGAGAGTGAGTGAGAAAGAGAAAGTGAGAGAGACAGTGAGTGGTGACGGTGTTCGTTTTGTCTTTTTAAATGTTTCAGAGAGGACCTAAGAGAGAAAGATAGTGAGAGAGAGAAAAGGTGAGTGACAAAGAGAGAGAGAGAGTGCAAGAGAAAGTGAGTGTTTATTGCAAGAGAAGTCGATACATAGATACATATACACATTGTTAAATCAAAAGCAGGAGAGAAGAGGAACACAAAGGAAGTGAAAGAGAAAGAGATAGTGAGACAGTAGATACTTACACACAGCAAATATTGGATGTCAATTTCACTTTTGAAGACAACTAAAACAATTCCAGTCAATTTCTTTATTAAACATGAGGTTGAGAAAAAGAGGGGACGATACGAGGACAGACAAAACAAATATTGGGGTCAGGGTATCGAATGACACGAAACATATGAATAAACAAACAATTAAAATATATACGTTTCGTTTTTGGATTTGGTTTGCAAGATTCTTTATATGAGTTCGTGTGTTGAAGCATATTCTGTTGTGTCTGGGGAGAGTCATTTTCTTTTTGTGCCGTATTATGTAACACACTCACCGGTAAAATTTCCACTTTTTTATTTTTATTGTCCTAAAATTTTCATTGCGTCTTGCAAACTTTTCAATAGTTTTGACTCTCTTGCAACCTTTTCAATAGTTTAGAGTTAAGACTATTGAAAAGGTTGCAAGACGCAACGGAAATTTTAGGACAATAAAAATAAGAAAAAAGTGGAAATTTTACTGGTGAGTGTGTTACATAATAAGGCACAAAAAGAAAATGACTCTCCCCAGACACAACAAAATATATACAATTAAATGAGAATGAGTGATTTACAAAAAATGAACCGGAGGACGTGGTCGACCCCATAAAACACATACTCACACTGAAGACTTTGCTTTTTCCTTTTTATATTCTCGTTTAGACAAGTTCTTTCACTCGCAACATACTTGCTATAGACTTCCATCTTTTACGAAACACACTTGCGACAGGCATTTCTTCTCCAGCCTTATTTTCCGTTTCATGTGGAAAACGAAAAAGTTAATTAATTTGAAATTGGAGATGAACATGCCTGTTGCAATTCCTTTCACTCATCTTCCATACTACCTCTTTCGCAAAAGCAACTACTGAGTGTGAGTATGTGTTTTATGGGGTCGACCATGTCCTCCGCTTCATTTAATTGTATCCATATGCCCTGGCCCAAATGTTTTTTGGAACAGGTTGGCCAGTTATCTTCGTCAAAGCCTAGGGTTTCTCCCAGGACACCGTGACACCTGAACTCTACTAACCCTCTGTAGAAGAACGAGGTAGTACCCACGCCACCGGCATTGCCCGACTGGGAGAGAAGCACGAGTGCCTGATGGCACTCAGCATGCCACACGCCCAACCTCGGTCTACACTTGATCCATGGGTTCAGTTTGGTAAATGATGCAAACTGTGGAAATAACAGCTTGACGAACAGAGACCACATCTGCTCAATGTCCAGGTAAAGCCAGAGGTGCCTAAGTCTGCGCATTTTTAGCCCCGGCATCCCTAGCCCACCCTTCAGTGGCTTTTGGCAGCAGATAGAGCGCCTTACAAGAGGTCTGCTGCCCCTCCACAAAAAGCGAAAGAGCATGCCTTCCAGCTTGTTCAGCCACGAATCGGGGCAAGGCACAACAGTCAGGCGGTAAGTGATTACAGAGGTGATAAACACCTCTGCCCTCCCTTTCAAGGACAGCCTTTGCTCAGAACAGGTCTGAGTTATGAGAGCTACCTTGCTCGCCACCTCACTCCAATTCTTCTCTATCTGGAGATCTGGACCTAACCAGACTCCAAGCATTTTCACTGGCCCTTCTGTCCAACGTCCCACAATGCTGTCGGAAGGCATTGACTTGCCCCTCCAGGTATCGAGTTGCAAGCTGACCGATATATCCCAATTTATTTTCGCTCCTGCCACCGCTTCGTAATCTCTTAAGGCCTCACCTACCCACTGTAGGTACTCGACCCGGGATATGATGATGGTGATGTTGTCCGCATATGCCAAAGTTGACTTTCCGCAACCTAGAACTTGCGGAGTGCCCCTCATAGCTTCCAACTTCCTCAGCAATGGCTCGCAGGCCAAAACATAGAGAAGCAGGGAGAGAGGGCACCCTTGATGTACCGATTGTTCAATGCAGAATGGCTCTGAAAAGAAACCGTTCACCCGAACTACCAATCCAATGTTGCTGTTTAAAGCGTTGATCCATCCGCGGAAGGTCAGGCCAAAGCCAGCCGCCGCGAGGACTGCTTCCAGATACTGATGGTCTACCCTATCGAACGCTTTCAATTGGTCTAAATGGACCATAGCCCCACCCTTGCCAGGAGTCCTATTTACCCTTTCTAAGGCATAGCGTAGAAAGTGGAGATTGTTGTGGATGATCCTGCCAGGGATGGTGCAAGTTTGCGCCTTGCCAACAAGTTAACCCAAGCCAACCTTTTTGCTAAAACCTTGGCCAAAATCTTCAACTCTGTGTTCAGCAGAGTGATGGGCTGAAAATTATCAATTAAATCCCCCTTGTTTGGGTCTTTTCTTAACAGCACCACCGGTCATCGACTCACAGACTTGGGAATTCTCCAGTTCTGCAGCCAGTTGGTGTACACGCATGCAAGTAGGTGCCTAAACAAGTCTGGCATGCTACTATAGAGTTCATAAAGCAGACCATTGAGTCCCAGCGATTTGTCCCCGCAGCAGTCTGCCAACACATCCTTGACTTCCTTGGCTATGATCAGCGCTTCACAAGATTTCGCATTCCGCCCTGAAAGATGCGACGAACCGGCTAGGAAGTCTGTGAGCTTCTCCCCACGCTCAAATAGCTGGGCAAAATGATCGTGAAACACCTTGCGCATCTCCTCGGGTTCGTTTACTGATCGACCATGTGGGTCCATCAAAGATCAAATGGTTGAGTTGTTGCCACGCTGGCTCTCTACCACTTGGGCCCATCTGGCCATGTTGATCCCTTCCTGCCTCTTTGCCTCGTCTACTGCCTTAACTAGTTCCTTTTCTACTTTGTTTCTAGCACTAGCTAATTCTTTGCTAAACCTAACCGGCTCAATTCAGGGCGTACCACCATTTGTTGTTGATAATGGATCCAGTGAACGTTCTCATTACTAACTGTCTAATCTGCTTCCTGTAGGCTTCACAGTCCAATAGCGACTTGTTTAACTTCCAGTAACCGGTACCTCATCTACCTCGGTACCTCGAGCGTACAGGTCACTAATTTGTGATCGCTGTAGCTGATGATATAGTGTTTTGGACAGCTAAGTATTTTCTTATCTTTCCTTCTAGTAATGATTCTATCTATGTAAGATCTGGACGACTCGTTTCTTGCCCAGGTCCATGCTGGAATGTCTGGGTGATCCAGTCTGAATCGATCTGCCAACTCGAAATGACCTAGCAGATTGTTCAGGTAAGGGTATCCTCTACTATTCTCTCTCGAGCCAACATAATCTATGCGTGCATCGCAGATTGTGTTTAAGTCAACTAGCAATACTAACATGTTTGACATGCCAAGAAAATTCTCTAGGCTTTTGAGGAAGGGGACTAGTTGATTACATTGACCCCAGTATTTCACTGGTATTTAATTTATTGACCCCGAAAGGATGAAAGGTAAAATTGACCTCAGTGGAATTTTAACTCAGTGCGTCACATCCAAATTGACCAATCTGCCTTCTGGACTATAAAGACAGTTCTAATCTCTAAATCCATGTTTTTCCTGACTAGCATTGCCACTCCTCCACCCCTTCCCAGTTGGCGTATTTCTCGTAGCTCTTTAGAAGAGGTGAAAAAGCCTGCAGCCCACTCAGTCTAGATTCGGTAATTACAACTACATCCAAACGATGCAACCCATGGTCATCAAGGAGGCAGCCTTACTTCCAATCCGACCCCAGGCTGCATACATTTAAACAACCGAGTTTAAACGAGAATGTGAAAACTAGATCGTATGTTGAAAACTTACTGTTTTAATGAGAGAGAGGGTGTAGTTTCACCCTCCTCTTTTCTGTCTGTAAGTGTTGTGGTTTGCGAGGTCATTTTTTTAGAGAATTGCCTTCGAAAAGTTCATTTCTAACAGGCCGACGTCCTCCACAAAAGATTTTTTTAGTTCGAAATACTCTGTGCTGTTGATGATATAAAACTTGACATTTGCAAGAATTGTACTATTTAAATCTGCTGCGATATATATTTTCGTCGATTTTATTAAAAGGATTTGGTCTCTTAAGAGTTTATTATTTTTGTTTGTCGCCGTTGTTTATCTTTTTTCATTAGGCGATTGTGGAGGTGGGGGTGCTTGTGGGTGTGTATGTGCTTGTAGATTCGTGTTTGTAGGTGTGTGTGTGTGCTTGTGGTAGGTGTGTGTATTTTTGTGTGCTTTTTTCAGTGTGTTTGTGGCTGTATTTGTGAGTGTAGGTGTGTTTGTCTCTCTCAGAGCATAGTCCTGTGTATCTGAAGAGGGGGGTTCTTTTCGTTTCCATCTTCTTTTTGAAGGTTCTGCAGCGACCCACTCCTGGTTGCAGCTGTTGTTTTCTCACGCTGTCGGCTGTACTTTGGTAATTTGTGCGCACGATGTGGCTGCTATTTCTAGCAGTGTGGTTGTTTTCTTCAGTGGCGTGCTTGCCTTTTCTACTGCATTTCCTTTGACTGTTTCTTTCTTCTTACAATTCGACCTTATGTGGCCTTTTTCGCCACATTTATAGCATTCAGCTTTCGCCCCTCGACAATCACCATCAGGCTGGTATCTTCCTCAATTATAATTGAGCTTGCATTTCTTCTAAACTGATGGGGTTTGCTTGGATAACCAGCTCTAAGGCCTGTCCAACCCAGTTCATATGGTGGTATCTCTTCATCTGTAGAATGGTAATTTTTCCTCTCTGCCCATGAGGATAGTGGCTAGCAGCCAGGCCACATCTATTTCGGGTGGTATATCACTGACCCTGACTTTTGAAGTTCTCCTTCCTAAGTAAGTCGGCAGGAGAACTACCTCTTCCGACTTCAATGTCGTTGTTGAATGTTCCCTGGTTTTTTCTTCACTAGGGAAATGCACCTCTGCAGTGCCGAAGCAACAACCCCTCACTATATAACTTGTTTCTTGCTATATAGGCCTCAAGCATTTCTCTATGGCTTCCCTTGTCATGAAGTCAATTTTTCTATTTTTGACATGGTAAGTCTTATATATTAGAGTTTTTCTCTCCGTCGTGTTGATTAATTCACTGGGAGGGAGCAACTTCACATTTTCACCTTCCTTTTGTAGTAAACTTTGATATTTTAAAAAATTGTCCTTGTTTATTTGAATAATTTTCACAGGAGTGAGTTGCTGCACTTGCAAAATTAACTCTAGACTTTTCCGCTTGTGTAGCCTCGCTAGACATTTTATCGTCTGCCTTTGTAACAAGCGTGTGCAACGCCACTATATCTTTACCGCTCTCCTCCCTCATACTCCTCTCTATGCCTTGAAACAAATTCTCGATGTTTTCCTCTGAGGCCGAAGAAATTGGTGATAAAATCATGTTTTTCGCTATTTCCCCCTTGAAACAAGGAGGAAAGGACAGAAAAATTCTGCTCTAACAGCAGTAAATTTTCACAATCTCAAGCACAAAAACAATCTTTCACAGTGGAGTAAAGAATAACAGGACAGAAAAACAATCCAGTCAGTGGCAAAGAAAGAAAGAAAGAAAGAGAGAGAGAGAGAGAGGTGAAAACTTTGTTGTGGACTATCTGACACTTACTGTCTGTCTGCCTGCCTCTCTCTCTAGGTATGTTTGTGTATATGTGTGCATGTATACGATAGTGAGCCGGATCTCTCTTGGCATACCAGCAAACCACAAAATCGCACCAGCCAACATCACTACTACCTCCAAGCCCATCATGCATCCATGCATGCAAGTATGCATTATGTATGTGTATATGTATGTATGTGTGTGTTTGTGTTTGTTCCACCACCACCACCACCACCACCATTGCTTCACCCCAATGTTGGTGCATATGCGTCTGTAATTTAGCTGTTCAGCAGAAGAGACTGATAGAATAAGCACCAGGCTTACAGGAAATAAGTCCAGGGGCCAATTTCTTTGACTGAGGGGTTGTGCTCTAGCATGGCCACCGTCAAATGACTGAAACAAGTAAAAGAATACTAGAAAACCGTTCCGTACCACTAAACCAAGAAGACTCTTTGAATATGTATGATGTATTCTAAGGTTAAATAGTAATTCCGTTTACGTTTGTGTAACAGATATTTTGGTTGGATTATATAGTCATTGGTGTTACATTATTTTCTATATTCTGTGACTGTCACAATATACGTTTCTAGGCCTGAATTTTTGTTGGGAGGGGGCCAGTTGATTAGATCAACCCCAGTACACAACTAGTACTTAATTTATCAAGCCCCGAAGGACGAAAGGCAAAGTCGACCTCAGCAGAATTTGAATTCAGAGTCATAATATACAAACATTTCTTATGGCACCAGTACACTGTTCACAGATGCTTACACTTTTAATGTTTTCCGTGGATTTTTCATGGGTTCAGTTAGTTATTATTATTATTAAATATCAATTCTAAATTAATACACATATATATTTTAATCGGCAAATTTATCGCGCAAGTATTTTGCAATGAGAAGGGGAGACTGGTTGAAACTCTAATGAAATTATATGTGGCCTTGGCAGTTGAAAGAAGGTGGGAAATCCTAGATTCAGTGACTAAGTCACATTTAAATAATAAAACCTTAGCTGTTGATTCATGAACAAAATTCATTATTCCACATCAAATTTACTTCTATAAAAACTGATACTCCCCAAAAAAGAATGGACTTCATAATTATATAATCCATTATTTTCCTCCATGGAAAATGAACAACATTTTAAAACAAAAATCAAAGCTTTTAGTTAATAGTTACTACAGTTGTAAGGTGGAAAGCTGGCAGAATTGTTACAGTGCTGGACAAAATGTTTAGCAGCATTTCAACTGTTTTTATGTGCTGAGTTCAAATTCCACCAAGGTCAACTTTGCCTTTCATCTTTTTAGGGTCAATAAAATAAGTACCAGTGGAGCACCGGGGTTGCTGTAATAGACTTACACTCTGCCCAAAATTGCTGGTCTTGTGCCAAAACCTGAAACCAATATAATTACTACTGTTTGGATAAATGGGGAAATAAGAGTAAGAGAGAGAAATTGAAGGCAGAAGGGGGAAGTGAGGATAGGAGGTAAAGTGAGAGTAAGGGGAGAAAGTAAAGGTAGGAGTGAGAATGTGAAACTAGGGGGATATGAGAGTAAGACATTGGCTAATGTCTTGCAGTGTGGAGATGAAAGGCATGAGTGGGTAAGACATGAGCAAGGATGTGGGTGATGTGTGTTCGAAACATCAACACTTCTATGTCAGTAGTGAACAAAGTATGAAATTGGTCATTAAGAGATACTGGTCAATCATGGACCACATCACATGTATCTGTGCAAGTGTGTGAGTCATTGCTAAATGTCTGTGAGAAGTTGTTTATATTTTGGAGGACTTTTAACCTGAAATGAAGGCTCTATCTATAAATAAACTGAAAAATTTTATTCTAATTGTTACCAGTACCATCCTTTACCAAAACTTCTAAACAATCATACCAGAAATAGCAGCCATTTCTTTTTCAGCTCTTATTTTATCATCTAACAACTATGAAGTACACAAATAAGGTAGTCCAAGATATACAATGTCTGAAAAAATAAATAATAAATGGGATTTTTATGATTACAGCAGATATGAGGCTAAATGACACAACCCCACTCAATATTGTTACCAGACTCCATCACAAGCAACATTTTCATCAGACACAACCAACTCAATGTTACCACTAGACATCTCCCAACTAGTATCACCACCAAAAACCTACACTCACCCAGTACCACCACCAGACACTCTTATTAACTTCACCAATTTTTGAAGTGAATTTGATGTTTTTTGCCAGATATGCTATTTTAGTAACCGTTGTTTGACCCAAGGTCAACCATGGTTGACCAGTTCTACGATAAAACTACCCATGACCAGTTAGATGAGGTACACCCTCATTGTTGCTATAGCAACTGTTACTGAGTTTCATACAAATGGTTTCTCGTGGAAGCTGTAACCAAAGTAGAAGAGGAGGATGGAGGAGGAGGGAAGGAGAGAGACATTAATAAACAAAAATCTTTTTGCTTCTTTTAGGCTAAAAATCAACAATAAACAACTTACTTTTCTCATTTAAGGGAAAATATTTCTGCATCTTCTCTCTGTAAATGTCTTCATCTTTGGACAGGAAAATACAGAAAATAACTCGGTCAACCTAAATATGGATGAGAACGTAATCAGTGAAACACTATGTCACTAATGGTTAAAATAATAACAGTAGTCATCTAGTTTCAAATTTAACTTTTTACAAATAACTGGACGTTGTTCTTCAACATTAACCTTAAAAATGCAAAGGAAAAGAGAATGTCTGCCATAGGATGAGTTTGGATCTAGAGTTAACATGGATCATGAGGAATTAAATTGTGGATTATGAACACAGTTCTTGAAAAATAAAGTGCAGGACAGAGAGAGAAATAGTGTAGCTGAATATCTGTATTGAAGTGTTCAAATAAATGTAATAATGAAACACCTTAGTCATAGATCTTGTGGGTCAGTTTATCCACTTAGATTTGGATCACTGACACTTGCAGTCAATCTGTGAAAATGTCATCTTATATACCCACACTGTTCTTTGTTGTGGTATTCCCTTATCTCTTATTTACATTTGACGGATATTTGTCCTCATCTTGTTTATTGTTAACACAACATTTTGGCTGATATACTCTCCGGCCTTCATCAGGTGTCTTGGGGTAATTTCGAACCTAGGTTCTCATTCCTAAGGTATTTTTCAATATTATTATTATTATTATTCAGGTCACTGCCTGGAATCAAACTCGGAATCTTGGGGTTAGTAGCCCACACTCTTAACCACTACACCATATGCCCATGGGCAATTATGGAGTGAATTTTAGGGCTTATAAATCTAATATTTTCCTACCCTTCCTTAATGCTGGTTCTCATATACTACTCATATCTGCACTTGGTCTGCTTAGGAGGTTATTATGTCCTAACATATGTGCTGCTTCTTTTAGTTTTCGTACTTTCCAGTGGTGTTCTCTGTCTATTATTTTAACTTCATCCCAAAGGGGGAGGTAGTCTCTGTTTTTCCATACACGGTCAGTTATACCTGATTTATCAATATCTCCTCATGTCACAGCTTTGCAATATTCTTCTACCTTTATTTTGAGGGCTGTAAATAGATAGAGCAGAATAATAACAAATCACTGTTGTTAGCAGTGAAACTAATGAGTGGCCAGTTCAAATCCTCCTGTAGCTATAGCCTTGAGAACAGTGGCTCTGCTATGCTGACTTCATTTAAAACACACTGTCATCTCAGTAATACAAAAGACACTAGCACAAACACCAAAACCAAGTTTCTACCCTTGCTGGACATGCTGGAAATAAAAGCTAAATCTACTTTCAAATCATACCCTACTACCTTAAGAAAGAACATGGATATGTAATCATAGACAGATTATATTGAGTAAGCGAGAGACATCAAAGATCTAGAACAATCCAAGATATATTTACCCTATCATGATTGGATTCCATCCACTTCCGTACTGTTTGTAAAGAAACTTCTGCTGCTTTATCATTGGGATAACCTGGATGGAGGCAATAATTTGAAATGAATAAAGAAAGTGACAACTAGCTGACTCAAGAGAGTATCAGCATATATGTTACTTAAAGTAGAGAATATTAGTATGTGTATATTTAATAAAAGAGAGCTTCAGCCTGTATGGGGTTAATACCATGAAGTATCAGCATTTATGTGACTAATAAAGGGAGTGTCAGCATTTGTATCACTAACATTAGGGAGTATTGGCATATATGTGGCTGAAAATGGAATGTCAGCATGTGTATGAGAGCATCAATCTGCAAATGGTTAGATGTGGACAAAAGTGCAGAGCATCAGGTGCATGTGACAAACTACAAAATATGAGGTTATGTAGCTAAATATGTGTAGACATAGTAGTGTCTCAATTTTATAAAGTGATTACTGAGAGAATGAAATGAGGCAGTATCCATGAGAACTGCAGCCCTTCTCAGAATAGACTCACAGCTAAAATATTTGTAGTTTGGTCCATCCCATCTAGATAAAAGTAGATACGATAATAATAATCCTTTCTACTATAGGCACAAGGCCTGAAATTTGGAGTTGGAGATAAATTGATTACATCGATCCTAGTGCGTAACTGGCACTTATTTCATCACCCCTGAAAAGATGAAAGGCAAAATCGACCACAGTGAAATTTGAATTCAGAACATGAAGACGGGTGAAATGCCGCTAAGCATTTTGACCAACATGCTAACAATTCTGCCAGTTCACCAATAATAATAATCCTTTCTACTAAAGTTACAAGGCCTGAAATTTGGTGGGAGGGAACTAGTCAATTACATTGACCCCCAGTGTTTCACTGGTACTTAATTTATCAACCATGAAAGGATGAAAGGCAAAGTCAACCATGGCAGAATTTGAACTGAGAACATATGGTTGGACAAAATGCTGCAAAGCATTTTGCCTGACATGCTAACGATTCTGCCAGCTCTCTGCCTTAATAATAATATTTATAATAACAATAATACAGTTCATCAGTGTACATTGAAACAGAGATAGGGAGGGGGCTGTGGAGAGAGTGCAGTGTATGAGTGAAGGTAGGTATATTGTGGGTGGTGTATGTCTGGATGGGTATGTGGTTGTATGATGTATGTGTTGGGTGGTGAAGTATGTAAACTTGTGGTGCTGAGTCGGAATTCTTTCTAGAAGCCCTAGAAAACAAACAGAGAGCCATTCTTGTTTGTATGTCTTCTTAGAAGAAAAGATATCCTCATAACACATTCTTGAAGTCAATCAATATTTAATTGCTGACAATTACCCGGATTATATTAAGTAGTTAACTCTATTTGTTAGACTTTTAGGAGATGAATATTTATAATATAAGGTGGTTAGGAAACAGAGTTGGCAGAACAGTATAGTGGTGGATGGTAAAATTATTACAATGTTAAACATAATAACATGTGATACTTTATTATTATAATTGTTTTTTTAAGTTTAGCTTCTACCATGGTCCACTTCCCATTCTTCCAAAGTTAATCCAAGTAGTGGGGAGGGGTAATGTAATCAACAATGGAAGGAATGACCTCAACCCACTGAGGAGAACCAATGAAATATAAAAGACAAAAACATCTGTAGTTTAACAGGGTACCAGTGTGGTTTGTCAGGGTACACTAAGGGGAATCTGACAAGGTATAGTTACTTTTCAAGGGAACATTGATTCTCTACAAAGAATTCTTAATTCTATCAACTATTTAATGCAAGCATGGGTGTGTGGGAAGAAGCTTGCTCTCCAACCACATGATTCCAGTTTCAGTCCTTGTGAGTGAATTTGGTAGACAGAAACTGAAAGAAACCCCTTTGTGTGTGTGTGTGCATTTGTCCCCTACCAACAATTGTCAACTGATGTTGATGTGTTTACATCACTTAGCAGCTTGGCAAAAGAGACCAATAGAATATTAAAAAAATCCTGACGTCCATCTGTTCTACTAAAAAACCCTTCGAGGTAGTGTTCCAACATAGCCAGTCAAATGACTGAAACAAGTAGAAGATAAAAGATTGTCAGAAGGTTACTAGTTCCCACCTCACTACACAAGGGATGCAACTGTCAACTATATCAACTCTCCAGTATTTCATAGAAGGATGAAAGAAAGTGAACTCCAATGGGAAAGTATTGAACTAAATACAAAATATTTTGTCTGATGCTCCACCAAGTCAGTATGCTAAGGAATAATATTTTCTCCAATAATAATGTTTTACTAATAATAATTTGTCTGTAATTTAGGTAGAGGTCCAGCAATTTGACTGGTACTTTATTTTATCAACCCAAAAAGATGAAAGGTGAAATTAATCACAGCAGGATTTGGAGGAGCCAGAACAAACACTAGAAAGACATTTGTCTGCTGTTCTAATGATTCTGCTAATCCATGTCCTTAATAATAATCCTTTCTGCTATAGGCAAAAAGCCTGGAATTTGTGGGGAGGGAGATAATCAGCATGTGGTACTTAATTTATCGACCCTGAAGGATGAAAGGCGAAGTAGACTTTGGCAAAATTTCAACTCGAAACGTAGCGACGAGCGAAATTCTGCGAAGCATTTCCTCCAGTGTGCTAACGATTCTGCCAGCTCGCTGCCTTACTACCTTGATAATAATAATAATGATGTATCCTTTTGTCAAAGATGATATATGAGTGTTTCGCTTTTTCTAAATGACCTACACAAATGATTTGTTTATAGTGATCAAATGTTTGTGCTGCACATTAGCTCACTTCCTCCATCAAATTGACATTGCCTGAACAGGTGCACAGTGTACTATGCATCAGGTGTCGAAGTGATTGCAGAGCAATGTGAAATAAAATGTCTTGCTCAAGAACACAATGTACCATCTTCACCCAGTCTAGGAACTAAAACCACAATAATAATAATGGTTTCTAATTTAGGCATAACAATTTTTGAAAGGAGAGAGTTAGTTGATACCATTGATCTCAGTACTTGATTGGTACTTTACTTTATTGACCACAGAGGATTGGAAGACAAAATTGACCTCAGCAGGATTTGAACTCAGGACATAAAAAGCTGGAACAAATACGACATGGAATTTTGTCTGATGCTTTAACAATTTTGCCAGTGCAAATCTAATACATGGATTTAAGCCAAAAATCTTTACAGAAAGGCTAGATATGTCTCTATGCACCTGACTAGTTCCATCTGTTGCCGTATGATGAAATGTGACATCAGGTTTAGTTTATCAGCTTTCATGTAGTAATTGCCATTCCATAAAGGAATGGCTTTGTAAGTAAATCACCACACAAATACATAGTTTTAGGTTTGATACCATTGCATGGCACTTAGGACATCTTCTATCATAGCCAAGAGTCAACCAAAACCATGACAAAGAAAAACTGTGTGGAAATCCATCAGTGAGAAATCTAATCTCACCTGCAACTCTTGGCTGATTTTAGCAGTGTCCACTCTCTCGCAAATATTTTACCTGATGATAATTTCTTTCATACCACCCTCCAGTATCAAAATCCCTATCAATGGTTATGGCTACTGCCTTTCCTTCCTTGATTCTTAAAAAATATACTGACCCAGAAGAAGGAATAAGGAAGAAGGAATAATTTTTTTTTTTTTAATCTTACCATAGACTCCAGTTGAAATACAAGGAAAAGCCTGAAAAGATAAAAAGGAAAATGAAATTATAGCCTATTCATAAGTTTCCATTGATACAAACGTTTGTATGCGTGAATAGAGACATATAATCATCATCATCATCAATTTCGTTTAGCGTCCGTTTTCCATGCTAGCATGGGTTGGACGGTTCTACTGGGGTCTGTGAAGCCAGAAGGCTTCATCAGGCCCAGTCAAATCTGGCAGTGTTTCTGGGCCTGATGAAGCCTTCTGGCTTCACAGACCCCAGTAGAACCGTCCAACCCATGCTAGCATGGAAAACGGACGCTAAACGATGATGATGATTATATGTCTCTATTCATGCATACAAACATGTGTGTGTACACATACACAGAAGGAGATGTACATCAGTTGAACTGCTGGTGTTATTTCATGACATATCTGATTAGTTTATTATGGGGACATTTTACATTTTCTATGCTAAGCAAAGAGAATGAAATGTAAGCTGAGCTTTCAACCACATTTGTAACCATTTTAGGACAGGAATTAGTGAACAGTCAGACATGCAGAAGCTGAGATAGTCTTTGAGATGAGAGAGAGAGAGAAAGTGTGTGTGTGTGCGCGTCCGCATGCATATGAAGATAATCTTGAAAATACAGCATCTGAGTTGTGCTGAATCTTTCAATACAAACTTACTATACACATCACCTACATCTCTATCTCTCTTTCCAGCATAAACGAGGTCAGCCTTATGGTTTCCTAACTTTCACAGAATTTACTATCAGGAGAGACCCTCATATAATAAAGATTTTACATATCAGGAGAGACCCTCATATAATAAAGATTTTACATATCAGGAGAGACCCTCATATAATAAAGATTCATCATCATCATTTAACGTCTATCTTCCATCCTGGTATGGGTTGGATGGTTTGACAGGAACTGGCAAGCTGGAGAGCTACACCAGGCTTCATTTGTCTGCTCTGGCACGGTTTCTACATCTGGATGCCCTACCTAGCATCAACTACTTTAGAGTGTACTGGGGATTTTTATGTGACACCAGCACCAGTGGGGGTTGCCTATTGTTATTGGCTATTAGGAAATGGAAATTTGTTTTGACTAGATACAAGGCTAATTTTAAGGGAAAGAACACACCGGGAAAGAAGATTAATGTTGACTATAGGAATGCTTTCCATCATAATTGTAAAGCACCCAAGCCAGTTTGCTGCTATGATGACATACAATATTAATGTTGATTTGGTAGGTAAGTGTCAACATTTTCAGTATACCTGAATTCCTAAATATGAATAAAATATTTAAAAAATGAAGTATATCTAAAAGATGAATCTGAAGACAATTATTATTTTACAGAATACTTATGTAAATTTAAATGGAATGAGAGAAAAGATGGTCAATTGTGATGGAAGAATAGCAAAAATCAACAAATGGTTGTTCATACAATTGTAAGTAGAATGTGTTGTAGGACTTGGGTCAGACCAATAATAAAATCTGTCTATAATGAATCAGAGCCCTTTCAGTAGACCAGTTATGATGTAACAATTTACAAGTGTTTTACTGAGAAAATGTTGATTTCCTAGAAGCATATATCTGATAAATAGAAAAACTGGATTATTCAATGGCAGTACTAAATTATTTAAAACTAAAGGAAAAAAAATATATTAGCAATGACTGTTTTTGCAGAACTGAACAGAGAATAAACTGGAAGGCAAGACAAGTGTCCAGTTGGCCTATGTACTTAATGAAGAACATGGGTGAACCATTGTTACATTTCTTTTTGCCATATTTCATTTCAATTTCCTTGAAAAATATTCCTCCAAAGTATGGATGTAGTCTAAACCAAAAATTTGAGGAAGACTCATAGATCTTTACAGCATCAAAAACAAGTCAATTTACCCTTTACAAATTCCTAATACAATTGGGAAATCCAACTTCTACAAAAAATAATAATAATAATGAAAAAAAAGCAGTAGCTCTTTGTTCTATGTCAATATTTATTCAGTAGAAAAACAATACTTAATAAAAAAAGCTTCAAAACAAATTAGTTGAATCAACTTATGAATTCCACAGGTTAAAATATGTATTTTTTAAAAAAATGTTTTAACAATTATGCAAAGTTGATTTAAAAACTAAACATCACAGACATGAGTAGAATTAACAGGACATTTAAAGATGAGTAGAATATTTCTCAAACTCCAATTAAGTAATTTCTTCTGTAAAGTTTTAAGTACTGGATAAAAGTCAATGGTTTTTTTTGCCCCCTAAGTATCCATTATGAATTAAAGGTTAATTACTCAACATATTATTAATTAGAAAGTTAATTGCATTTAAAATAAACTGATGAAATCTATCATTAAAACTTATATTCTTTAGTACTCAATAGGAACCAAATATAACAAGGTAGTTGACAAACTCAGAACTCCTGAAGTAAATATCAAGAATATATTAATGAAGAGACATGCAGTTTTAAAAAGACTGAAAGAGATTTCATTCGTAAGTGGGAAGAAGGGATTGACCTAAGGAAATTAGGAATTGTAAACAGAATTGAAAAAAATAATGTAAAATAAGAAAATTAAAAAGAATGAATCAAAAAGATGCAGTTGTGTGGTAAGAGGCTTGCTTCTCCACTACCACTGTGTGGCACCTTGGGCAAGTGTCTTCTAATAGAGTCTCAGTCCAACCAAAGCCTTGTAAGTGGATTTGGTAGATGGAAACTGAAAGAAGCCCATCGTATGTGTGTGTGTTTGTCCCCCACCACCACTTGACAACTGTTGTTGGTGTGTTTACATCTCCAACTCAGTAGTTCAGCAAAATAGACCAATGGCTTAAGTACCAGGCTTAGCAAAAAAAAAATTAAGCACTGGGGTTCATTTATTCGACTAAAAATTCTTCAAGATGGTGCCCCAGCATGGCCATAGTCTAATGACTGAAACATGTAGAAGATAAAAGATATCAAATAAAAATGAAAGTTTTAAAAATGTATGATCCTTGTTTGCTTTTTTTAAACTAAAATGTAACATTTTTAGACATTTTGGTTCTCTGTTAAATAATATTTTACATTTTACAAGTCTTTCCAATAGCAGTTAAATATCCCAGAAAAATAAGCTAGTAAAGATTACAAAGCCAATTTGAAGGCTCTTAATTTATTTTGATACTACTGTTTGGTCTATCTGTATGATGCATGTCTCATCAGTTCTAGTACAACTCAAATCTATTCTGCAAACAACTGCATCAGCAGTAAATGACACCTCAATTATTACTTCTTAAAAATCCTCTATCGAAGAAATATATTTTAATAATATGGCAGAGATTCCAGAATGTTGCCACTTAGCTTTAATTCCATAAAGTGAAGTAGAGATTACATTTACTACTGGACAGACAGCAATTTATTACAAAATGACATTTCCAAAGGAACTGGTCCCTATTTCTGCCTCTGGTCGCAAGCAATATATAGCAGATACACTAAAGCTGTGTGCATGATGCATTTCAGAATTTAGTTTTATTTATATATTACCTAAATTCAAATCTTTCCAGCAACATGTTACCTTTTTTTTTCTCTTTCTGGACTGACAAAAGAGAGAATAATGCTGAGTATTAAGTGATGGGACTTTCTGAGACCCATCAAACTCCTGCAAAAATATTAAAATATATCTATACTATAATGGACAAAGCTGCTTATTAATTAGGTATGTAACAATTACTAAAAGTACTAAAACAAAGCAATTATTAAAAGGTTGACCATCTGAAAATATTTTTATAAATTCATGTTCTAAGAAATTTCCTATAATTTCAATTTCTCAAGTTTCTTGAATTTTTTAAACTCCAATTTCTCGCAAATTTAAATATTCCTTGCATTCACTGCAGAATATTCCTTTCTCATTTGCAAAGTCTCTCACTTTCTCTTTTAAGTTTTCATTTGCAATTTGGAAATCCAACAGTTTATTCTATTAATGCATACATAATTTGACAAACTGCTTCTCCCTCTGTTGTTGGGACTACTGTGATGTTTGTTTAACAAAGACCTTTTACAGAACGGAAGTGCAGTATTGAGGAAGGTATCTTTGTGCCAAGTTTAGAGAGGCTAAAGTAAGAAAGAGAGACTGGAACAGGTGCCTTGCTGTTGAGATACATGGCTTCTCAAGCAGGAAAGGGAGAATGATGGTGGAGTACAAGGATGTTGACAAAGAAAATAGGGGACAAAAAATAGAAGATAGGTGGGGTAAGGTGATGAGTAAGGAAGACAGAGGTCAAACATGTATAGGGGTCAGTATAGTGAGTTACAAAAAGGGGCATTGACAACAGAGATGAGAAGGTGTTTAAGTGAAATGGGCATTCAGTGGACATATAGTGGTAAGAGATGATGTTGGGAATGTAAGATGGGTGGCAAGGGAAATGGCTCCAAGAAGGATTGCTAGAAGCATAAAAGTGAGGAAAGAATATGTGTGGTTCTGCTCTCATATATATAATTACAACAGCTGAGCAATAGTACTTCAGTCAGAAGGATGGATGTTACAAAGATGAGTAGCTAGTAATGTTGACAGGAGTAGATTGGCAGTGGGTGGGAGATATTTCTTAATCAGACTTCATTACATCCCACATCCAGCGTCCCATGATGGAGACACTGTTGGACAGCATGGGATTGCTTCTACAAGTGCCGAGCCGCAAGCCCAGCACAGCGCACGTTTGTGCCTTATCGACTAGTTTCTCGATGACAAGCGCCAATAGATAGATATCAGGCTGAGTAAAAAGTAAGCAACCTTTTGAAACATGAAGTTCATCACAATATATTTCAACAATGCAGAAATTTTATTCATCAAAGAAAGTACCATTACAATCAACACCTTTTTGCCAAGTTACAAGTTTGTTAATTCTGGTAACATAAAAATCTGGAGTTCTGGAGCTGATGAACTCTTTGAACACACTTTCAGCATCAGTTTGATTTTTGAACTCCTTTTGCAGGAAACCACCAACGTGCATGAAAAAGTGGTAGTCGGTTGGAGAAAGGTCTGGGGAATAAGCTGGCTGGGGAAGAACTTTGTAGCCAAGTTCGTTCAACATCTGGAGTATCATTAGTGAAATGTATGGTCGAGTATTATCATGAAGAATGATTGGCCCTTTTCTGTTCACCAGTCTGGGATGGAGGAGTAGCGGTTTTTTGTTCATTTTGGCAATTTCACGGCAATATATTTCTGCAGTAATGGTTTTCCCAGGTTATAGAGGATGAGTCCAGCAGTACACCACCAAACAGTCACCATAACCTTTTTGAAGAGCTCAGGTTTAGCGAAATTGTTCAGAGCTTCATTTTGGTCCAACCACTGCGAAGAACGTATTTTATTATTGTACAGAATCCACTTTACATCGCAAGACACTATGCAGTCAAGAAATGGTCTGGTTATGGAGAAGAAACAACAAGCAAATTTCATATCTGTGCATTTTCTGATTTTCATTCAAATTGTGTGGGATCCATTAGCCAAGCATATGTACATATGTGTGTGTATGCATGTCCGTGTTTGTGTATTTTCTATGTATGTGTGTGTGAGCATATGTTTGTATATGTAAGCACCTCTGTCTCCTTGTGTGTGCATGTCTGCATGTGTGTGGGTTATGCAACTATGTACCATGTTTGTATGTATGGATGTGCATCTTTATATGTGTGGATCCGTGTCTCCATATGTGTTCTTATAGCTTATGTACCTATCCATCTGTATGTTGGTCTGTTTATTTATTTATTTTCTATCTATGTGCTTACATAGCACATAAATAGAAAAAACACACACAAAGAGACAGAGGTGCTTACATATACAAACACAAGCTCACACACACATACATAGAAAATACACAAACACAGACATGCATGCACATAAATATGCAGGATACGTACATACAGATGCACACACATACATATGCATACACACATACGCACATGCATGCATGTATAGGCATACACAAACACACACACTGACCCACACACATACGCACAAACAAGCAAAAGGGAATGCAGTGTAAATAACGGACAGAGTCAAAACCACTGAAAAGGTTGCAAGACGCAACGAAAATTTTAGGAAAATAAAAATAAGAAAAAAAAGTGGAAATTTTACCAATGAGTGTGTTATATTATAAGGCATAAAAAGAAAATGACTGCCCCCAGACACAACAGTATATATATATATATATATACACACACATATATATAACGGGAAGGTTTACTAAGATAAACAAAAGACGAAGGCAGGTGGAGTACGAACAAACAATTGTATTAGTATGGCGCTCAGGAATAGAAATAGAACAAGTCTTTTACGTTTCGATCCTACACTCTTCGACAGAAAGATAAACAGAAAAGAAACAAGGAGACAAAAAAATGCGTGTAGGAGCTAATGGTCCATCATACACATATATAAAATATATACACATACATATCTACACATATATATATACACATATATACACATATACACGTATATACATATACACATACATGTATATACATACGTATATATATATATACATACATATATACATACATACACATATATATACAAACATATATACATATATATACACATATATATACACACATATATATACATATATATATATACATATATATAATATAGACATATATATACATATATATAATATAGACATATATATACATAAATACACATATATATACATACATAAATACACATATATATACATACACACATATATATACATAAGTATATACACATATATACACATACACACATATATATACATAAGTATATACACATATATACACATATATATATACATATATACACATATATACATATATACATATACATATATTGTTGTATTTTGGAATGGTCATTTTGCCAGTTTAGCCAATAAAAACACACGCACTATATATTTGGTGTTACTTTGCTTCAGTGTTATTTATTTTTTACATTAAACTTAATCTTATTTCAGCCAGAGTTCTTTCATCACACTCCTGTGACCGCATCAGTGGTCCTTTGCTTTCTTTTTTCTTATTTGTGTGTCTTCCCTTACTTACCGTCAGCCATTTTGTATTTCTATTGTATGTGTCTTCATTTGCGCAGGCGTCTATGTTTAGTTAGTGTGTGTGGGGGTGAAATGCCTGTAATATTTGTATCTTCTGTTTATATATGTTCGTGTAATTTGTTTTTGTTTATTCTTATTTTGTTCATGTGTTTACATCCACTTATTATTATTATTACGTATGCTTGTATGTATGTATAACAACAATACTAGTAATAATAATAATAATAAATTTTTAAATTAAAAAAAAATTTTTTAATTATTTTTTTTAAAATGTATATAGTTATTTACTTCTATTTGTTTATTTATCTGTGTATTTTATTTTATTAAGTTTTCTATTTTGTTTATATTGTTACCAGTTTATGGGGATCCTCTTCTGTCAAATGTTGTGGCGTGTGCTAGTGTTCCATTCCAGTTTTCTATTCAGGCTAGGTTTATCTTCTATTATGTGTGTAGCTTCCATAATTTCTCTGATTGTTGCATCTGTTCTATGTATGGACAAGATTTTAACTTCTATGTTGTTGATTGAGGCCCCGTGTTCCTGCTCTGCGTGCTGGTACAGAATCGATGAGCTCTTTCCTTCCTCAAGTTCTCTCCAATGTTCATTTATTCGCTCTCCTATGTTTCGTGCTGTTTCCCCTACGTATGTCGTTGTCTTGTTACTGCATCGTCCCTCTATACATCTTATACAATAGATTACACTTCTGGCTTTACAGTTTGTTTGTGGGCTAAATCTACACACAGTACAGTACCTATCCATACAGGGGGTTCTACTAAAAGGGTAGGTTCTACCGATAAGGATTTGATAGGGTTGTCTGGCTTTTCAACAACCTTAATCCTTAGCTTAAGTTTGTCTAGGGTCCTTCTAAAGCGGTACGCCACTTCACCTCTAGGGGTGGTGTCAACGAACATGACACTCTGGTATTTGTGGCTATCATACTAAGAGTTGGCCTTCCCTATTTTCTTCTTTGTCCTTTCCATGGTGTTTCATGACTTGCTCCTATAGAGTAGGCAAATCCCATTCCTATCATTAATAAAATAGTATCAAATTTCTTCATGGCTCCTTTGTACACTCCGATCCTTTCTTTATGGCAGTAACCTGAGAACTGCATGCGGTGAACAAAATGTTGTATGTGTCTCTTTAACTCTGTAGGCTCGCACATGCAGGACACATTTCGCATTATTCTGATGAGGTCTGCCACCAAAATATTGAATTTGGCATTGTCCACGATAGCTGAGTTCCGGTGGATCAAGTATTTGGAGGCCATAGGTTTGGCATAGTACGAATGAAGGATTTGGGTTTTATTATTCACAGTTTCTAGCCAGAGTTCTGTGTCTAGTACTGGTAGTCTATGGTTAGGGATTTTAGTAGGGTAGTCTATTGTGACCTTAATACTCTGGTGGATGGAGTTAGCTATTTGCTGGATGCTCTCCATAGTATTAGTTTCTATTTCTATTTCAACAGTACTCTTTTGTGGGAATGCTTTACCACTATGTTGATATCATCAACATAGCGAGAGTACATGTTCACGAGTATGGAGTTCTGTGTTAGGCGTTCCTTAAGCCTTCTGTCCCACCATACCATGAAAAGTTTGGCCACATCACCGGCGATACTAACACCGATGGCTGCCCCCTCGTCCTGGGCATATATTTTATTCTTAAACTTAAACGTGTGGCCTTTTACGGTAACTCTTATACTAGCTCCTAGTGAATGTGCAATCATTTTCTTTACCTGATGGACATTTGTGGGGCTCCGTATAGCTCTGGTCCATCCGCTCCATCTCTCTATATGGGTCTTCCTAGCCAGAGAAGTAATTGTGGGTGGTCTACCTCTTAAACGTCTACTAGGGCAGAAACTACTAATATCTATATACATAATCATCATCATCGTTTAGCGTCCGCTCTCAGTGCTAGCATGGGTTGGACGGTTCAACTGGGGTCTGCACAGGCCCAGTCTGATCAGGCAATGTTTCTACGGCTGGATGCCCTTCCTAACGCTAACCATTCCGTGAGTGTAGTGGGTGCTTTTACATGCCACTGGCACAGGTGCCAGATGAGGCTGGCAACTGGCCACGATCGGATGGTGCTTTTTACATGCCTCCGGCACGGAGGCCAGTCAGGGTGGCGCTGGCAATGCCACGTTCGGATGGCTTTCTTACGTACCAACGGCACTGGTATCACACCT
>NC_043007.1:52028720-52091756 GCF_006345805.1 Octopus sinensis | reverse complement strand
AGGAGCTGAAAGGCAGATTTCGGCCAACAGTCACGTGACAGAGAAGAGGGAAAAGAAAAGAAAGAGAAGCAAAGGAAGAGAGAGAGAGAAGGGGGACAAAACGCAACAAAGAGAGAGAAGAGAGAGAAAGAAGGAATCAGAGAGGAGAAGGGATGGGTGTCGAAGAATGACCTGTGAGTGCAGAGCGAGACAAGAAATAGGAGGGTAGTGGAAGACTAGACCAAAGGATCATAGGAAAGAGAAGATGAATAGAGAGAAAAGAGAGAGAGAGAGGGGGACAGATCAAGTAAAAATGAGAGAGAGAGAGAGACAAACAGAGAGTCGTACCATTATTAAGAATATGTGTTCACATTAATGATAAGGGGGGTACGGGGCGCCTGGAATATATGTTAAGGTATGTAGAAAAATACAACATGGACAAGAACGTATAACTCTTAGAAGACGATACAATAAACATATATATATATATATATATAGATATATATATAGATAGACATATATAGATATAGATATATATAGATATAGATAGATATAGATATAGATATATATAGATATAGATATATATAGATATAGATATATATAGATATAGATATATAGATATATATAGATATATATATATAGTTGGCCAAACCGCTAAGTTACAGGGACGTAAACACACCAGTATCAGTTTTCAAGTGATGTTGGGCAGACAAATATTCACACACACACACACACACATACATACATACAAAAACATATACACACACATACATACAGTTTCCATCAGCCAAATCCACTCACAAGGCTATGGTCAGCCTGAGGCTATAAATGAAGACACTTTACTAAGGTTCCACGCAGTGTGGCTGCACCCGAAACCATGTGGTTGGTAAGCCAGCTACTTTATTTCATTAAGATTTGCCATAAAGGCATTACAAAGAGCAGCTTGCGGGCTGAACATATACATTGATGAGGTGAATGATGAAACAAGGATGATATTGATGAGAGAAGGCAGAAAACGCCCGCCAATTTTCTGCTTCTCTAAAACATTGTTCCTTTTTTCCATCAAAAACGACAATTATTGGACTTTATAGTCCATTACAAATATATGTACTAAATTATTCAGTATACAGACAATCTATAAGATCAATCCTCCTCATCGGAGCCTCCAAGCAAATGACACGCCACCTGTAGGAAAGCCTGCATCGGCAGGTCGGGGCCCAGAAAGAGGAAAGGAAAATCTTGACCTTGAACAGCTCCATGACATCCGCAGCTACCTACAGAGGCCAGTCTGGACAGTCTATACAAACCGAATCCAGTCGTTCTCGGCCTGGAAGACCGTCCAAGCACTTCTCGACAGGCCCTTCCCTGAGATAGAAAACGACGGGTTTCATGTCCTCCTCACGGGGAGGGGCCTCAGTACGCTCTTTCAGTGGCACAATTCCCATTGACAGAGCCTCTCACTCCGGTGGCACACCTTCCACCGGAGGAGCATCTGATTCAGTCGGCGGCACAGCGTTGTCTGCCGACCGTCTCCCGACCGTCTCCCGTTTCTCTTCCTTCTCTTTTCCTTCTTATGGGTTCGGGAGTCGGAGCCTCCACCGGCACACCCGGGGACGGATCCTCCTCCTCTCCCGCCACCTGCACGTCTGTTGGTGAGCAACCATTGTTGCTCACCTTTCTGTTCCTTCTCATTGAGGCCAATGCCTCAACGACTTCCGCCGTTTCTCCCTGCAATGGGAAAGCGGAGGACACCTTCACCTTTCCCTGCTCCGGGACCTTACCACGGCCCTGGGGGCAGTCCTTCTTAATGTGGCCTGACTCCAGGCATGAGTGACACATGAGGAGGCGACCCTCAAGTATCACTGGATACTTTGAGCCATCCATTTTTAAAAAGTCAGGGAAAGTCATTTCACCTGTGGGCACTGGAGTCCATAGGGTCAAAGTTGCCTTTGCACCCTCCCATTCAACCGCAGGCTTTATCTCTGTATTTAAAAGCCTGGTCTTGCTATCCACCAGGCCCTGCTGGATGGCATCTGCAATCCACCCCGCTTTGGTGCCCGGGAGAAGACCACATACCCAGGCCCTTATCACCTTCTCACGATATGTGGGAAGAAACAAAATCTCCTCCTCTTCCAGGGGCTAGCCTGCTACAGTGCAAGCCTCCTCAGGATTGTTGAAAAGTAGCCACACCGTGGCGTATTTGACACCCCTGGTTACATAATATTTTTTAGCTGGCAAATATTTTGCCAGCTCTTTATTAATAATACCGTTGTCGAAGCGGGCGATGGCATCACGCGACCTAGAATAGGTCCGTAGTACCACCGTCCTTCTCTCAAGGCTTTCAATCCATTGCTTAGGTGGGACCACCTCCCATTCTAAGGCACTTTTTGCATTTGCCATGTTAAAAGTCAATTCAAAAGAAACAAAGTCCAAAAAGAAATAAACAAGTCAGTTAAAAAAATATGAATAAAATTCAAAAGAAATGTAAAAACAGCTCCAAAAAGAATGAAAAAAACAGAAGGATAGAGAAAAGAAAAATAGTTCACACAGCAAACATCAATGGCCAATAGGTACTCCTGGCCAACTTCGTAGGTTCAATGGTAATCCAACAAGTTTCAATGGCAAAGTCCAGTAAGTTCGGGAGAGGATACGTCCCCTTTTTTCCCAATACAACAAAACAACAAACAGCAGCGGGCAGAATTGCCTTGGAGCTGGGTGAAATTTATCAACAAACAAACAATTACTATTTGACAAATTACACCCAGCTCAAACGAAAACAAAACCACCTACCTCGACGAGCTTATGCTGCTGTTCTTTTTTCTTTCAGTTCAATATTGGATGGAGCCAACACACTCACGTCCACCACGGTTCACTGTAATAAGCAACACCAACGCGCATGTGCGGAAAGTAAGCTACTTACCACACAGCCACTCCTGCACCTATATATGGGGATTTAAACACACCAGCATCGGTTGTCAAGTTATGTTGGGAGACAGGCACACACATCATCATCATCATTGTTCGACCGTGGTCGAGACAATGGAATTTACCATGTTGCGCCAGACTTCACGGTCCATCATAGCATTACGGAGGTCCTGTTGCTGGATGCCTGTATCCCTGGAGATTACATCAGGGTAGGAGAGTGTGCGCCCTCTGGTGTTGCGAGTAGATGGCTTCCAGAGGAGAAGAGTAGAAATATATCTTTTTCAGCTCTACAACAATGTCCAGCAAACTGGACTCTCCTACCTTTCACAAGAGATGACACGGGTGGTAATTTCCCATATATTTGCATTTTAGTTGGATGGCGCCTCCACGAGAGATTTTGAGCTCTCATAAGGAGGCGAGTGTAGGTTCCATCCAACCGCCTCTCAAGCTTCTTTGATAACGTCCAGGTTTCTGAGCCATATAGTAGGATTGGTTCGACTGTGGCTTTGAATATTTCAAGTTTGAAGTCTCTACTTAGATTTGATGACCAGATCTTATGCATGTCATTACAGGCTGACCAGGCCATACCCTTTCTAGTTAGAAAGTCTTTTCCAGATGATGATATGTATGACCCAAGATATTTATAATCAGAAACCATATTTAAAGGTGCACTGTTGAGAGTGTGGATGATGCAATCACTGTTGGACAGGCACTGTTTATGTATTCAGTTTTGGTCTCATTGAGGTAAAGACCTACACAATTTGAGGCTTGTTCAAGAGATTGTAAAAGAGACTGGGCATTGGAGAGAGAATCACTGATAAGAGCGATGTCGTCAGCAAAGTCAGTGTCTGTCAAATACTCAGCTGGGTGTCTGGAACTTCTTCTTGGTTTTATTTCAAAGCCCTTGCCAGAGATGGTATCAACTGACATATGTAGCACATAATCAACAACAATGATGAAAAGAAATGGGGCGAGTGTGTCTCCCTGCAGTATTCCGGCCTCGATCGAGAAAGATGATGTTTCTCCATCAGGGGTTAAGATGGTTGAAGATGTATCTGTGTAGAGGACCTTGATGGCAGAAATACACACACACACATACACATACGACAGGCTTCTTTCAGTTTCCATATGCCAAACCCACTCACAGGGATTTGGTTGGCCTGAGGCTATAGTAGAAGACACTTGCCCAAGGTGCCATGCAGTGGGACTGAACCTGGAACCATGTGGTTGATAAGTAAGTTACTTACAACACAGCCACTCCTTGAGAAATATATTCCATATATCAAATACATATTCCATATATTAAATATACACATGAAAACAACAAGGAATACCTGAGCAAGAAATAATAATAATATCTGACTTATGGCAAGCAGATAAAGACTAATGTCATCCGAATAATTCGATCAATCATTATTAAACATTTCAGTTCTAAGCAATATAGTACTATAATTAATAATAAGCGAAATCGAAATCGAATTGAACCAGCCAGGTCTGGTGGTACGTAAAAAGCACTATCCGACTCGTAGCCGATGCCAGCACCGCCTCGTCTGGCTTCCGTGCCGGTGGCACATAAAATACACCAATCCGACCGTGGCCGTTGCCAGCCTCGCCTGGCACCTGTGCAGGTGGCATGTAAAAAGCACCCACTACACTCACGGAGTGGTTGGCGTTAGAAACACTGCCAGATAAGACTGGAGCCTGGTGCAGCCTTCTGGCTTCCCAGATCCCCGGTCGAACCGTCCAACCCATGCTAGCATGGAGAACGGACGTTAAACGACGATGATGATGATGATGATGATGATGATGAATATGATTAGATTTTCAGTAACTATAATTCTATTTAGACATATATCATCTTTTAATAATGTATAACTTGATGCATATTACACAAATAGAAATAACACCTCTCTAAATACAAACACAAATGATATCCAAACAAACTTAAATGCCAGACATAATATATCTAGACAACACATGAACAATAAAACTGACACAAATAACACATCTAATAACTATTTAAATGATTTCTGTGATTGCAGGGTTAAAGAAAAATATAAATTTAAGAATTACTGTAAACATAAAAACCTAATATACCAAGCAACCGTTGAAGTGGAAGGCAAATATTTCTATTATGTCAGAGCAACCTTGTGTTATGTGAAGTCGAGACTTGCAAACCATCAGACCTCCTTTAGAAATGCTAATAAACGAAAAAGCACTGGCCTAAGTAAATTTATCTGGAAACTAAAAGATAGCAATATAACTTATAAAATTAAATGGAAAATTTTAAGCAATGCTCATGCGTATGAACCGCTGACCAAAACCTGCTCACTTTGCCTAAATGAGATGTACAACATTTTATTTTCTAAGCATAAACTTCTAAATGATAGATCTCAGAAATTTTCCCAATGCTTACATGCTTACATGTACACAAATATATTTTTTCTAAATATAAATAATTCCCTACTTCCTTTCTGGCAAAATAATAATATATAATATATCTGATATAAATACCCTTATATATTATATATAGACCTTACAACTCTAATTATACATACTTTCCACCTTAATTACATATCTTTTTTTTATCTAAATCCTGCCTTTTAATGTTTCAATTGCTCAATACGTATTACCTATATACTCTCTAAATATCATTTATCATTTTGTAACCCACTCTTAATACCATTTCTTATTAGAGATATACTTATAACCCATATTCTTATCCCCTTAACATTATTTAACTCTTTAAGATTTATTTCTAATCTTTAATAGTTATTTTTAATCTATAATTTTTAAATACCATTTAAAAAAAAATACTTAAATCCCAAATTCAAACCATTTTATATCAACTGAATACAACCTTTCTAATACCCATTGCAATGTTACTTTGCACTACATACATTTTCCACATTAACCATCTCCTCACATACTTGATTATACACTTATACATGTACCTAAATATTGTAAGTTCACCCACTTAAGTACATATAATTGTATAGAATGCATGTATATATATTTCCATATCATCCACAAACTCATATTTTCTGCATGCTCCACTTAATTACTAATATATAGACATTCTATATATGTATGTACCAACACTAACATCAATCACCAATTTCAAAACATTTTTCTTACTAAAGCACTCTACTATTAGATATATTTTTATATTCTTGATCATATAATTATACCTGGCACATAGTTTATATTCATACCTACGGTATGCTTTGCTTGCATAATACTAATAATTATATCTCTCCCAAATATCTATTTCTAAATTTGTTTTATCTGGCATTTAATCCAAACTCTTTACCGTAAATAGACGAAGGGAGATAACCTGTTGTTCTTAAAATTAATAAACACCTTATATTTTCATTTATTTTGCAACTTGAATCTTCACCAAGAAGTTCTAATACTTATCCCTAGACCTTGGTCAACATTACCATTATATCTTTGCCCTGTCTTTCATTATTGGCTGTGTGTGTGAGAGAGTCCATGCCATGATTCAATTAGTATCCTTACTTTATTAACATAGAGAAGAGAAGCTTCTGTTAGCATTCTAATTTTTTTTTTTTTTTCAGTTTAGATTTGCATCTATGTTTCACTAATTATTTGAGAGAGAGGCATGAATATCTTGTATTCTCATTTCCTCTTTGTAATAACTGTGGGGCCCTTCTTGATGTGTAAGAAATCATCATCATCATTGCTTTAACATTGATTTTAGCTTATTTTCCATGTTACCTTTCTGTTATGCTCATTTGAACTTCCTCATGCTTTTGGTTTGTATATTTATGGATTTATGTAGCTGTGGAAAACCTCTGCGCAATGAAGATGAAATGAGCATGCATGCGGCTAGAACTAAACACACCAACTTTGCTGCTTGTGAACACAAGGTGAAGCCATTGGATGAGGCAACCAAGAAGGAACAACTTCAAAGGTAGTTTTTTTTAAATCTTTATTTAATATAACTTGACATATGGATATTAGAAGCATTTCTATGAAATATTTAATTTCTTTCATTATGATAATTTAAAAAAAAATTTTTTAGATAAAGTCCTTTTTCATATTATTTGAATTAGTTTTGATTTCTGAGAATGGTGACTGTCATTATAATTAAAGAAGGCAGTAAATTGGTAGAATTGTGAGAGCATTGGTCAAAATGCTTTTGCAGTATTTAGTAATAGTTCTTTAAATTCTGAGTTGAAATCCTGCAGAGGTCAACTTTGCCTTCAATCTGTTCAGGGTTGATAAAATGAAGTACCAAACATGCCTCTCTCTCAAATAATTAGTGAAACAGAGATGCAAATCTAAACTGAAATCAATTTAATCACCTACTCTTCACCTCCATTTTCATTAATTTGAGCCTTATGCTTTTGTAGAAAATTAAGTTAAGAAAGGAAAGAGAGACATTTAAGAAACAGTCTTGCTGTACCAATGTTCAACAGAAATATTAACATGATCCAAGACATCATAATGGCAGGCGTTGGACAGTTTGATTGGATCTGATTGGGTCCAAGAGCTGCACTTTGTTCCTTTGTCTGCTTTGGCATGGTTTCTATGGCTAGATGCCATTTCTAGTGCCACTAGCACTAGTGAAGTTACCCTGCTGCTCAAAAGGCTATGAAACATGAAGCAGAATCAGAGGTGGTTCTTGCTAGGAGATGAGTGGTTAAAGTATGTGGCAAGTGGGGAGGGCAAGCAGGTTCTTGTTGTAGAGGCACTACTCACATTTAGTAGAGTGGAGGTGAATCATCTGTAGGAGTGGCAAAGAGATAAGCAGTGGTATTGAGGTGTCCAGGTGGCCTCTCAAGATATGAGATGAGTAGTGACAGTGGAACTGGGAGTCTTTGTTGGTATGTGGGGGCTTGTAAAAGTGTTTAGGGAAGCAAGAGATGGGGGAATAGGAAAGGGGAGATAGGCAGAAACTGTAAAGATTGTGTAGGGTTGAAGGGTGGGTATAGAGAGTGGTGGATAAGTGACAGGAGATGAATTAGGGAAAGTAGGGTAAGGGAGACCAGCAGGATAGTAATAATAATGATAATACAGTTGATGAGTTAGGAGTGGAATGCAGAGTACAGTTGAGAGATGACATGGTTGGACAGGCAGCAAGAGTGGGGGAAGAAAGAGAATATTTTCATTATTTATATAGTTGTCAGATGTGTTAAAGGCTGGAATGCCTTTGACATTTTTTTCACAAATAGTGCATCTGAGACCACATTATCTAATGTGTCTTTTTTTTTCAAGATATTAGTGCATAATTTCAGAAAGACTTAGCTTTTATTTCTTGGAAGTCGAGAATGCATCAAGACCCATTCTCAATATTCATAGAATTCCTCAAGGTAAAATGAAATCCTTTTATCAGTATCACATCTAAATCTGTAAAATTCCAAAAATGTTTGGTTAAAATGTTTGCTTCCTAACTGTGATTTTGAATTCAGTCTGTGTGGCACTAGGTATTTTGTACTATAATGCTTGGCCAATCAAAGTTTTATGAGTTGATTTGGTAGATAGAAACTGAAAGAAGCCTGTCATGTACATATATGTATATGTCTGTGTGTGCTGGTCTATGTGAGTGTTTGTGTCTCCTTGTGTTGATATCATGTGATAGTTATAAATGAATGTCATACAAGGGGTGTTCCTCATTTCCTGACTTCCATGGGAACATAAAACAACTCAAGCAAAAATATGATCTTCTTTGTAAATAGGTGAAGGTTGGCAACAAGTAAGGAATCTAGCCATAGAAAATCTGCCTCAACAATTCCATCCAACCCATGCAAGTATGGTAACATGGAACTAAACTGATGGTGATAACATTGTTCTATATGAAGGGAATTTCTGAAAAGTATACAAAATAAACTAAATCTTGGTTTTTAAAACTATTGTTTTTCTTTGTTTTTTTCTTTAACTTGTTTTTTTTTTTCTCTTTTGAATGTAGGGTGCAGGATTTGCTGGCACAGAAGAGACTTGAGAATGAAGAGAGAGATCGGAAAGAACAGATCCTGAAAGAGAAAAAGAGACGATCTGAAGGGAAAGAAATATCGAAGTTACGCGAATAGTAAGACTGCTATAAATATTAGAAGTGTTGTATTGTTGTTTAATCCTAAGTCAGCCTTGATTAAACAGATCTTTAATCAAAAGATATTCTAGTTTAGGCTATCCTGTCATTATTCAGGTATCTAAAGAGTACATTATGCAAATTTTTTTCTTTATGGTAGTGGATGAAGAAAAAATAATGGAATTTGATAGATAGTGATTTGAATGAAGGGCAGATACAGTGTTTGGTGAAGGGGCTGATATCTAGAAAAGGGGAGAAAGAGATAGTTGTATGGAGTGATAACCAGTGTGAGAACAATAATCTGTGTAAAATAGTATATTAAACTGGGATAGTTATTGTACTTTCTATAAGTATAAATGGTAGATTATATAACTGACTCTACTACAATTACATCCTTTTGTGCCCCACAAGCGGCACCTTTGTTTCAATAAAGAAAATACCAGCCTTGTATTGGTGGAGAAAAAGTGGGTGGTGGGCTATTTTGATCAACTAGGGCCTCTACTGCAAACTTATTCAGCTTTCCTTTCTTCTTCTTCTCTTCTTTGTCTCATTTGTCTTCTCTTTTCTTTCCTTTCTTTCTGCTCCCCTTCCTATTCTGTCCTCTCTATCTCTTCTACTCTCTCCATGTGTATATGTATGTATGTATGTATATATCAGACGCCATGATAGATCGTTAGCTACTACACACATTTTTTTCTCTCCTTGTTTCTCTCCTTGTTTTTTTCTGTGTATCTTTCTGTAGAAGAGCATAGGCTCGAAACGTAAAAGACTTTTTCTATTCCTGAATGTTATACTAATACATCTGTTTGTTTGTACACCACCTGCCTTCGTCTTTTGTTTATTTTTGTAAACTTTCCCTTTATATATATATGTATTTAAGATATAATATATATATATATATATATATATATATATATTATATATATGTATATATATTATATATATTATATATATATATATGTATATATATATATATAATATACATATATATGTATGTATGTGTGTGTAATGTATTGTGTGTGTATGTATGTATGTATGTGTATGTATGTATGTATGTATGTGTATGTATGTATATGTGTATGTATGTATATATGTATGTATATATATATATATGTATGTATATATATGTATATATATATGTATGTATGTATGTGTATGTATGTATGTATGTTTATGTATGTATGTATATGTATATATGTATATGTATGTATATATATATGTATGTATATATATGTATGTATATATATGTATGTATATATGTATGTATGTATATATGTATGTATATATATATGTATGTATATATATATATGTATGTATATGTATGTATGTATATATATGTATGTATGTATATATATATATATATATATATATATGTAATGTTAAATTATTAAATTAAAAATTTTTCTTTTTTTTTTAATCCGTATAGCAAAGTCTTATGTTTCTACATATATATTAGGAAAAACCTACAAACTTTGTTTTCATGTTATTGTATTGCATAGGATTACCTTGATTATTTATATTACCTTGATTATTTATAAATGACCCAAAATAGGATGTTATATTTTATTTTATATGTCTTTCGTATATATTTTTATTAATGCACCCATTTTTAAAAGCAATGTTTTTTAAAAAAAGCGATGTTGTCAAAATTAGAATGTTTATATAAGTATGTGTATAGCAAAGCATATGTATTTGTAAGCATGTGTATCTGTGTAGGTGTAAGTGAAAGCACACATATACACGAAGGTATGTATATGTATCCATTCAAACTTGTGTATGTATACTGGTCTCTATAGATGCCAATAACATCGTTACAAGTTTTTTCCCCACCCCTCCTTCGTTCCTTTTTCTCTCTTTCCCTTTCTTTCGTTCCCCCTCCTTGCTCAGTATATGAGAATTGCTACATAGATGAATTTTAGCTTGCGTGCGAGACGGTTTGCGTGAATATATGTACACATGCTTTTATGTGTATATTTAGATTCATATTCATACGTCTGTATGGCGTTTACGCGCATCCTTTTGTGTATGTTGATATATATATGTAGATTTTAATATAAATATGTATTGCAGTATTTATAACAGGTTTAATTTCTATGCATTAATTTGCACGGTCTTCATTAACGTCAATAGGTTTTTTCCTCGGATTTTATAATTTTTATAAGTTTTTTTATATATATATACATATATTTTTGACCTTTTTGTTTATCGCTCGAAGATTGACCGTTTTTTCTAAAGGGCCAATCAAACAAGTCCATTTCTTTTTAAAGGTGTAGCGTTTGTAAGAGTATAGATTGAATTGATATATCAGTTCCATTCTAGCAAAAACTGTCTGATGAACGGCAACGAGAAACTCAGAGTAACAGATTTTGTTGAATTTTCTGCTGCTTAAAATAATGTATATATATATGTATGTATATATATATATGTATGTATGTATGTATGTATGTATGTATGTATGTATGTATATATATATGTATATACACATGCATGTGTGTATATCATCATCATCATCATCATCATCATCATCATCATCATCGTTTAACGTCCGTTTTCCGTGCTAGCAGGGGTTGGACGGTTCGACCAGGGTCTGGGAAGCCAGGAGGCTGCACCAGGCTCCAGTCTGATCTGGCAGTGTTTCTACAGTTGGATGCCCTTCCTAATGCCAACCACTCCGTGAGTGTAGTGGGTGCTTTTTACGTGCCAGGGGAGTCTGGTAGCAGCCACGATCGGTTGGTGCTTTTTATGTGCCACCGGCACCGGTGCTGGCATTGGCCATGTTCGGATGGTGCTTTTTACGTGCCACCCGCGCTGGTATCACAGCTACTATTTCCATTGATATTTATTTCGATGTTCATGTACTTGACTCAATAGGTCTCCTCAAGCACAGCAGGTTGTTCTGAAATCCAAGGTACTTTGAATGGGCTGGGGCTCTGCGAAACTGGTGCAGGAAGCAGCCCGGGTCTTTGCAGTCACAGCATATCTCCAGAGATCTCGGTCCTTCGTCATTGCCTCTGTGAGGCCCAACGCTCTGAGGTCATGCTTGACTACCTCATTCCATGTCTTCCTGGGTCTACCTCTCCTCCTGATACCTTCAACTGTTTGGGAGCGGTACTTCTTCACACATCTCTCCTCATCCATCCGCAGTACATGACCATACCATCGCAAGCATCGCTCTTGCACACTACATCTGATGCTTCTTATGTCCAGCATTTCTCTCAGGGTGCTTACACTCTGTTGTGCGTGCACACTGATATTACACATCCAGTGGATCATGTTAGCTTCATTTCTTTCAAGTCTGTGCATGTCCTCTGCAGTCACAGCCCATGTTTCACTACCGTGAAGCATGGCGGTTCGCACACATGCATCATACAATCTACCTTTCACTCTGAGCGAGAGACCCTTTGTCGCTAGTAGGGGTAGGAGCTTTCTAAATTTTGCCCAGGCTATTTGTATTCTAGTGGTGACACTCTCTGAGCATCCACCTCCACTACTAACTTGGTCACCTAGGTAGCGGAAACTATCGACTACTTCTAGTTTTTTCTCCTGGAGTGTGATGGAATCTGTTTTCTGAGTATCTGTGGTGTCTTTGGTCTTTGCTACATTTACTCAGAAGCCCTTTGATTCTAAACCTTGCTTCCACACCCGAAATTTCTTTTCTAGTTCCGGTATTGATTCTGCTATGAGGTCCAGGTCATCAGCATAGAGGAGCTCCCAGAGGCAACCTGTTTTGAATTCCTCTGTTATTGCCTGGAGGACTATGATGAATAAAAGGGGACTGAGGGTTGAGCCTTGGTGGACACCTACTTCTACCCGGAATTCTTCACTATACTCATTGCCAATCCTAACCTTGCTGACAGCCTCTCTGTATAGGGCCTGTACAGCCCTTATTAGCCATTTGTCAATCTCCAGTTTCCGCATCGACCACCAGATAAGGGATTGGGGGACCCTGTCAAAGGCTTTCTCCTAGTCCACAAAAGCTATGTAGAGGGGTTTATCTTTAGCTTGGTATTTCTCCTACAGTTGTCGAACCAGGAATATAGCATCAGTGGTGCTTCTACCCGGCACAAAACCGAACGGCATCTCATCTAAGCAAATTCTCTCCCTAATGAGATGGGTTATGACCCTCTCTGTGACCTTCATCACCTGATCCAACAGTTTAATACTCCTGTAGTTATTTCTATCTAGAGCATCACCTTTACCCTTGTAGCAGTTGACTATGGTGCTGCTACACCAGTCATTGGGTATGACTCCATTATGAACTACCTGCTTTACAATGCAGGTGACTAGGCCATAGCCCACACAACCAGCTGTTTTAAGCATCTCAGCAGTGATTCCTGATGGGCCGGGTGCTTTTCCTGGTTTCATACCCTTAATTGCCTTAACTACTAGGGAGCTGTCTATTCGGATAGCTGGTCCCTCTACTGGGTCAACATTTGGCAGGCTCTCCTCCCATTCATTCTCCACATTCAGCAGTCTTTCATAATGGCTTCTCCAAGCCTCTTTCTTTTCACAATCATTAAAAGCAAGTGCACCATCATCCATGCGGACGCATTTCTCTCCTGTAACATCACAGGAGAGAAATGCGTCCACATGGATGATGGTGCACTTGCTCCATCATGTTTATATATATATATTGAGCACTCATTCTCATTGTCCAACATTTATATATATCTATAAAAACATACACACTCCTGTGTACATATCTTCCTGTGAGACATCTGTAGGAGAAGCATCAGCTAAAAACAAATCATTGTACTTGGCATTTGTTGACGTGGAGAAAGCCTTCAACAGAGTCCCTTGTTATGTTATCTGGAGAAGTTAGGAGTAAATGAATGCCTTGTTAGAGCTTGTCAGGTGATGTATAAGGGTAGTAAAGATTGTTTGCCAACATAACATGACAGTCCTGGTTTAGGACAAATGTTATAATTTAGCCCCAGGAGAATCGTTTCCAGCTGGCTGAATGACACAATCCGTGTCCTTATATTTTCAAACAAGGGAATCTAGCACCCCCATTCATCTCAAAACAATATCTCTGTTTCAAGATTTCCAGGTTATTTCCCTTCATCAGCACAGAATAATTGTTCTGATGAAGGGAAATAACATGGAAATCGCCATACACAAATATTGTTTTGAGTTGAGTGGGGGTGCTAGATTACCTTGTTCAAAAATATAAGGACACAGATCGTGACGTATAGCCAGTTGGAGACGATTCTCCTGGGGCTAAATTATGGCAACATTCGTCCTAAACCAGGACTGCCATGTTATGTTGGCAAACAATCTTTACTACAAAGTACTGTTGCTGAACATCTCTCGTGAGATTTAAAAATAGTAATTTTCTAATGTATAAGGGTGCTGTCAATAGGGCAACAGTCAGCCATGAATACAGTGATGCATTTAATGTACAAGTTGTAGTTCTCAAGGGCTTGGTTCTTAGTCTCCTCTTATTCATCATAGTCCTCCAGGTTATAACAGAGGAATTTAAGACTAGTTGATCATGGAAATTATTATATGCTTAAGATCTTACTCTTATAGTGGAATGTGTAGCAGAATTGGAAAAGAAATTCCAGGTTTGGAAGCAAAACTTGGAATCAAAGGGCCTTAGTTAACCTAGCAAAGACCAAAATTGTTGTTAGCAAGAAAGCAGGTAAGTCTCTCTTTCTGTCAGATAAATGGCCCTGTTCACTATGTAGGAAAGGTGCTGTAAGGAATTCCATTCAATGCACCCAGTGCAAGCTATGGATGCATAAGAGGTGCAATGGGATCGTGAGTAGAATAATACAGAAAGTAATCTTTGTATGTGGTTGATGTATAGAAACAATAAACCCTAAGGACACATAGTAATTAGATTTTTTTTAATGCTCAGGAGGCTCTCTAGAGATTGTAGATAATGTCTGTTACTTAGGGGACCAAATTAGCAATGAAGGAGGATGTTCTGAAAATATAGTTGCTAGAATAAGAATAGGATGGAGAAAGTTTTGAGAGCTCTGTTGGCAGCAAAAGGCCTCTCCCTTAGAGTGAAAGGCAGACTCTATGAAGCTTTTGTATGAACAGCTATACTCCATGGTGGCAGGACATGGGCCCTGAATGCATATGTTGTGTGTAAACTGGAGAGGAATGAAGCTAGCATGCTCTTAGGGATGTGCAACATCAGTGTGCATGTACAACAATGTCCAAATACATCAGAAGGGGAACTAGGTATAAGAGAGATCAGATGTAGTATGCAAGAGAGAAGACGATTGTTTGGTCATGTGATGTGTATAAATGAGGACAGGTGTATAACGAAGTAATGATTGCTTAACCCTTTCGTTACTATATTTCTGACCAAAATACATCCCTTATGTGTTTCAATTAATTTCTAACATAATCATAAATTTAGTCTGGTTTCATTAAACAACTATAACTTTTTTATTTATCAATATATTAACGTGAATTTTGGAAGATAATTTAATGAAATGTTCTCAACCAATTCTATACTATAATTTTTGTCACAAAGTGACTCTAATTGCAAGTAGATACAGGTAAATTCAACAAAATATAAAATTATTAAAATTTTGTTCAAACATCACTATAGAAAATGGGTTATTAGCTAATATTCAATTGGGTATACAACAAAATTTTACGATAGAATTTGTTATTCTGGGTAACTTTCTGATACCCATAATAATATTTATGGCAAAATAGTCTTAATTTCATTTAAGGTTATGGGAAACCACTAACTATCCTTTCGTTCGCTTTGTTTATGTTTAGCGTAACGGTTCATTTCCGCCGTAATGAGTTCAAATAGGCTCATTCGAAAAAGTAAAAAGAAATAGTCTAAGGCTTTACTCTTCTGGGAAAGTCTGTGGCTTGGTCCAGTTTCTTCAGAAAAATTACCGAAAGAAACAGTTTTTAAATTTTCACTCCATTCAGGCCCCCAGCTCTGTCTGGCCCCCGTGTCGGTGGCACGTAAAAGCACCATCCGTTCGTGTCCGTTGCCAGCCTCGCCTGGCCCCCGTGCCGGTGACACGTAAAAGCACCATCCGTTCATGGCCGTTTGCCAGCTCTGTCTGGCACCTGTGCAGGTGGCACGTAAAAAGCACCCACTACACTCACAGAGTGGTTGGTGTTAGGAAGGGCATCCAGCCGTAGAAACACTGCCAGATCTGACTGGGCCTGACGAAGCCTTCCAGCTTCACAGACCCCAGTTGAACCGTCCAACCCATGCTAGCATGGAAAGCGGACGCTAAATGATGATGATGATGATGATGTCGGAGCTCTCGGATTCACTGTTTTCACTTTCGGAAAATGAAACATCAGATTCATTATCAAATACCACATGCTTTCTTTTTTCAGTCATAGAGTTAGATTTATGAAGGTCTTCAGTAGAAAATCCTTCGAATTCTGACTCGCTGCTTGATATAATGAAATTCGTATCCATTTTTTGTCAGAATTACAAATTTTGAAACACAATAGGAACAAATTTCGGAAAAAAATCTCCCAAAATTCACGGAATTAAAATTACACTTCGATTTTTGTACAAAACTGTAGTTGAACTCTTTACGAAGTATAATACGTATTTTCACGAATGTACTAAAGAGATTTGCTTTGATATTCTCATTTAAATATGAATAGGTAAATTCGGGCGGCTTTGGGCGGTTTGGTCACATTAACCAAAATTTTTTTTTCAGGCGGTTTCAGGCAGTTAGGTAACGAAAGGGTTAAAGCAGATGGAACTTGTGGAAGAGGGAGACTCAGGAAGATATGAGATGAAGTAGTGAGGGTAGATCTCAAGATGTTGAGCCCCACAGAGGAGATGATGATCAATCAAGATGTCTGGTGATATAAGGTCCTTGAGAAAACCCATTCGCCTCAGTGAAACTGAGTTCTGGAAGCACTGTATTATGTGCTCTCCACTTACACATTATGTTAATTCATTCCATGCCCCCAATGAACCAAACTACATCTTATCTTTCACCACAAGTCCTTTTTTTTCTACACCCCACTCCTGCAGTCCAGTGCCACTTTGTCATCTTTCTCTCCTGTCCTCTCCCTGCCGATCATATCATTACTATACTACCACTCCCCTATGTACCTGTTTACACCACTTTCTACATGTCTCTTCTACTACCCACTTCCACAACTCTCCTTTTGCACTCTTGTGAACTCTCTATTCACTCTTCCTGTCCATTCCTCTGTACCACTCTACTTAGATTCATCTCCTTGTACCTTGAGGGTATGTCCTGGCAGATCTTCACTACTGTCTTCTCTCTCTTCCTGACTAGGGTAACCATGTACCTCCTCTACGACAAGACATTGCTTTCTGTCCTTCTATCATAGTTTAACTGCTCATCACCAGGCCCAAAGCCACCTACCTCAATACCACTCCCTCTCTCAGTTGAGAGGTCTTTGTCTTGCAAGTTACTTTGTGACCTCACCAGTGCTGGTGCGACATAAAAATCAGTCAGTACAGATAAAAATCATTTCAAGTGGTTGATGTTAGGAAGAGCAATCAGTCATAGAAACCATGCCAAAGCTGACAGAAGAGCTTGGCACAGTCCCTTGGCTTACCAGCTCCTGTCAAACCATCCAACTCATGCCAGCATGAAAAATGGATGTTGAATGATGATAATGTGTATATCTATCCCTCCATCTGTCCAGTGAAACATATATACATATATATGTATGTGTGTGTGTGTGTAAAAACCATGCCAAAACTGACCTCACCAGTGCTGGTACTATGTAAAAGGCACTCTGTCCACTCTATTGGATGGTTGGTGTTAGGAAGGACATCCAGCCATAAAAACTATGCAAAAGCTGACACAACAGCTTGGTGTAGTCTTCTACCTGATTGGCTCCTGTCAAACTGTCCAACCCATGTCAGTATTGAAGGTGGACAAGAAATGATGATGATGATATTAATTATGGTGATAATTTCCTATTTCTGTTTTGTTTATATTGATTTAGCAAAGAAGATTTTGATAGGAAAAAACTTATGGAAGACTTAAAGAGAGACAGATTACAGAAAAAATTGGCACGGTAGGTATTTATAAATTATTATTATATTACTGTCATGTAATAAAAATAATAATGGTTTGTGGTTTAGGCATAAGGTCAGGAATTATGAAGGGAAGAACTGGTCTTTAATTTGACCTTTTGGGTTTCATAAATTATAGTACCTGTCAAGTACTGAGATTAATGTGATTGACTAACCTCCACCTCCTGTTACTATTGCTGGCCATGTATCAAAATCAAACTCTGTTATCATTATTGCTCGGAAGATCTATGGAAATTCCAGTATGTTAGTCAGCATATTTAAAAACATGTTATATTAAACACAAGCAAAGAATTTCAAAAATTCTTTTGAAATCCTGCAATTTAATCAAAACTGTACTTTGAAATATATTCAAAATGAACTTAGAAGGTATTTATTTTCCTTCTTTGAATATAGTTGACAGATGTGACATGCTTAATAGTTTAAGGAAATAAAAGATGAATTAAAATAAAACTTATTTGTGTGTGTATATGTGTGTATATATATATATATATATATATATATATATATATATATATATATATATATATATCAAGAAAAACATGTTTTAAATCTCTGAACGAGAGAAATACAGTAGCAGTACTGAATAGTAATGTTTATATGCCAACATAACATGGCAGTCATATAAAGGATGATGTAACATCGTCCTTTACAGGACTGCCATGTTATGTTGGCATATAAACATTACTATTCGGTACTGCTACTGTATTTCTCTCGTTCAGAGATTTAAACATGTTTTTCTTCTTGATATGAAATCAACAACTGTCGGTTGCTTAAAGAATATATAGTATTTATGAGTGGTAATAACTTTTGTCACAAGCTGGTGATTGTCTCACACTGAAGATGGATAACATTCAGAAACTTAGGTCTGTGAGTATCACGTAAGGCCAGAGATGGGGGTGATGATCTCCCTTGCAAATACTATATATGAACACAAACTGTGTCAACAGCCAGCTGGAAAAGATGTTTCCCTGGGGCTAAAACAACAGGGAAACATCTTTTCCAGCTTGCTGTTGACACAGTTTGTGTCCATATATAGCATTTGTAAAGGAGGTCATCACTCCCATCTCTGGCCTTATATATTTACAGGGTGGGGCTGAGAGGACAGACGTTTTTGAAAAATTCACAAAATCATTAATTTTAGCTGCAAACAAATTTTATTGACATCAGTGTGTTCGTATTAAATTAGCATTTGTCAAAATCACGTGTGGAAAACAACACCCATCATATGGTGTCCATTTTCATCGATAGATTTCTGAAGGCATTCTTGGAAGTTGGTTCCCACTCTCTCTCTCCAGCATTGCTCTGTTGATTTGGGCGACTTCTCTGCAGATAGCTTCATTCAAATTGTCTGATGTATGGGGCTTATGCACATGTACACGTGCCTTGATGTTTCCCCACAAGAAATAATCACACATGGACAAATCGGGACCAAGGAGGCCAAGGAGTGTCTGCAAACCTGGAAATAAGGTATTCATCAAAGAGTAGGCGAAGAACGTCCATTGATGCTCTGGCTGTATGGACTGTTGCCCCATCCTACTGAAACCACACACAATGAATAGGCATATGTTTACATCATAATTCAGGCACGAAGAAGTTGTTTATCATCTTTATGTAATGCTCGGAGTTCACAGTAAATGATGGAAGCTTTTCCAACAGCACACCAGACCATCACTTTTGGGCTGTGCAGTTCTCTTGGATTTTCAAGAGCCTAATAATGACAGTTCTGTTGATTCACCATGCCATTGAGATAAAAATGAGCTTCATCACTCATTAACAAAATGAGGTTGTCATTTGCCTCAGAAATTACTACCATCTGACGTGCGAAGTTAAGCTGCTGTGCATAGTTCCATGGTTTCAACTGTTGCCCAATGACCAACTTGTATGGGTGGAAATGCAGGTCTTCATGTAAAATATACCTTATCGATCGATTACCGATGCCAAGTTCAGTGGAATGTTTATGAGCAAAACAATTTGAACTCTGTATCAAAGCTTGTCTGATGTGTTCCATGTTTTCCAGGGTCTGTACTGTTAGTGGTGCCCCTGCCGGTCTCCTATTCATTATTGTACTTCATGTATGAAGTGCATTCACCCAATGAAAGATTGTGTTACAGGTGGGAGCAGCCTAATTTTGGTGAATGTTGAAGTGGCGCCAAAACTCATGTTGAACTGCTAGGGCAGACTTGTTATTCTTCATGTAACTGTCGTCCATCAGGTAACTGTCATGTAACTATCGTCCACAGTGCCATGGCTTCCGCTGAAAAGAAAAAAAAATGCTAAGAGACCATGGATCAAATGGTACCTGTCGGATATATGTCCTTCTCTCTGGAGCTGAGTAATAGCCATTTCAAAAATGTTCAACCTCTCTACCCCATCTTGTATATGTATGTATATGTGTATATATATATATATATATATAGGAGTGGCTGTGTGGTAAGTAGCTTGTTTACCAACCACATGGTTCCGGGTTCAGTCCCACTGCGTGGCACCTTGGGCAAGTGTCTTCTACTATAGCCTTGGGCCGACCAAAGCCTTGTGAGTGGATGTGGTAGACGGAAACTGAAAGAAGCCCGTTGTATATATGTATATGTATGTGTGTGTGTTTGTGTGTCTGTGTTTGTCTCCTAGCATTGCTTGACAACCGATGCTGGTGTGTTTATGTCCCCGTCACTTAGCGGTTCGGCAAAACAGATCGATAGAATAAGTACTGGGCTTACAAAGAATAAGTCCCGGGGTTGAGTTGCTCAATTAAAGGTGGTGCTCCAGCATGGCCGCAGTCAAATGACTGAAACAAGTAAAAGAGTATATATATATATATATATAAACTACACTTTTCACTGACCAACCATCATCAATGCTTAGTCAGAGTTATTTACCAATTGAGATTATTTTCATTTCTTTTCATATTAGTTCAGTTTAGCTATATATCTACTTGTATATTTATATATCCCTCTATCTGCATATCTGTTGATATATCTGTAGACTCCGCTACATACCTATCTGTCTGTCTATATATATCTATATGTATCTGTCTGTATATATGTATAAGAAGAAAAAAAGGGATTAAAAAGTCCAGGTAGATATTGATAAAGCACTGAGTTTTAAATGAATTTGGTTAACTATATCCAACAATTAGATACCAATAGATGTAAGCAGAATACACATCCAAGGTAATTCCTCATGTATGACAAGTAGATCCAAATATCATCTAGAAGAATTTTGAGAAATTCAGCGTATTAGACAACAAAAATACATATAAAAAAAAAATCGCGTTTAATTGTAGAACTCACCTTATTAAGCCATCGATTATGTCTGTTGTATCAACTTATTCAGATGTAGAAAATATTGAAATTAATATTTCCAAAAATACATATTGACACAATGTTTTCATGGTAATGCAAAATTAGTTAGCAGAAACAGTAGAGCATTGGATAAAATACCTTGCTGTATTTGGAACTTTATGTTCTGTGTCTGAATCCCATTAGGGTTGACTTTGTCCTTCAGCTTTTCAAGGGTTCAATAAAATACAGTGAAGTGCATGGGTCTGTATAATCAACTAATTCCTCCACTTAAATTTCAGGCCTTTGTACCTATTATAGAGTTTAAAAAAAATTTTTTTTTTCAAATTTCATCCTTTAAAGGTTGACAAAATAAGTATCAGTTGAACATTTGGGTCAATGAATTGACTTACTCCTCCTCTAAAATTGTTGACTGTGTGCCAAAATTGAAACCATTATTATTTTCTGAATTTTAGTTACTAGTAAATACAGCTGTTATAGTAAACCTCAGGGGAAATTGCGTATATTCTTATAACTTCAACCAATAATCTTTAGTTTTAGTATATTGAGACAGTGTTGGCTGTGCCACATATTTTAATGTTTCTGGTTGTATTGTATCAAATATTGATATATATTTTTTTCTTTCTTATTTTCTGAACTTGTTGAACAGGGATCAAGTTTTAGACAATATTAGGAAAGATCGTGAAGCAATGCAAGAGGTAAGTGTCTTGTTTCATGTTCTTAATGGCAGTTCTGATTTCAGACTGCAATGTTATTGTTGTTCCTAGCTTCAGGTCACCCTTGATTAAACAGTCCTATAAAGCACAGGTAGTTGGCCAAATTACCAAGTGGTACCCAGAGAAACATTTTACTAGTTTTATCATATTTCTGCCTAACTGAAGACTGTATTTCCATACTCTGATATGTAGAGATGAATTGCATGGAGTGCAGCATAACAATGTAGATATGTTGCATTCTATCCACTGTTCAAATCTATTTCTGTATGTTTGTAGATTTTGATGGTGAAACATGGCAGTGACAGGCAAGGTGGACTTAGTGTGTGATGGTTGCTGTTTCTCTGCTATTGTTTATGGTGGTGCACATTCCAATGATCTTAGTGATGCTGGGGATGTATGAGAGGTGCTGAAAAGTTCCTGGCTTTGAGTAAAAGAAAATTCAGGAGGATCAGTTAATTATGATTTTATTCAACATATTCCCCCCTCAGACTCACACACTTATTGAAATGGTCCTTCAGTTTTTCTAAGCCCTGTAAAGGAACTTGGATTGTTGGGTCTCCAACCAGGTCTTGTGGTTTATCTCAGATACAAATGTTTCTGTTTTTCTTTTATTTTTGTTATGACTTGTTAATGACTTCCTTCAGTTATGACTGAGTAATATCTTTGGTTGTTATGACTGTCTAATATCTTTGTGTTACTATGGCTGAATGCTGTCTTTGAAATATAATTTATTTAACAAGTTATTATTGTTTCCTCTCAGAATGACAAAAGGAGGCAAGGAGGATCTCTTTCTGCTAATTCTACTGCAACAGTTAAACTTGAGTCCCCTACTGAACACACCCAAAATGTTGCTGATAGAGATTATTCTGAATGTAAACTGCTGGTAAGTGTTTGGGTTTGCTTGAATATTAATTGGTATTCTGTGTGAGACAGGGAAAAAGCTTAGATGCAGGAGAAAGGGTACCTTTTTTTTACTTTTGTAGAACCTTTGAAGCTGTGTTGGGGCAAAGAAGAATGCCCAACTCCTGGATTAACTTCAGCTTGAGATGTAAGCAGACACTTCCAATAGTCAACCCCACATAATGTACCTAGGGGCCAGGTGGTGTTAGTGTTGTTAAAGCATGTGATGTATTAAATTGACTGCTGAAATACAGTACCATCTAATATACCCCCCTACCCCAGTTTCTCTATACTCTAATTTCACTAAAATTGTTTGGTTTAATCTGAGGTATTGATAAGCATTAAAGGTGTTGTGTATTTGAATTGAACTTAAGACAATGAGATTACAAAGCAAATTTCTAAACCATATGGCCATGGTTCTGTTGCATGAGTGGTGCTAGATATGTGTGTGTATGTATAATCATCTTTTAAAGTCCATGTTCCATGCTGGTATGGTGTGTTTTGTGTACTAGACCATCATCATTGTTTAATGTCATCCTCCTTCCATGCTGGCATGGATTGGATGATTTGACTGGAGCTGGTAGGAGCCTTCACCATGCTTCTGTGTCTGTTTTTATCTCTTTATTCAGGCTACATGCCTATAATAAAGAGATAAAAACATACACAGAAGCATGGTGCAGGCTCCTGCTTCACTAGCTCCTGTCAAATCGTCCAATCCATGCCAGCATGGAAGGAGGATGACATTAAACAATGATGATGGTCTAGTACACAAAACACACCATACCAGCATGGAACATGGACTTTAAAAGATGATTATGTCTGTTTTGGCATGGTCTTTACAGCTAGATGCCCTTCCTAGCAGAAAAATGGGCTCAGTGCTTTTTACCTGGCATTCGCACAGGTGAGGTCAGTTTTGGTGTGGTTTTTACAGCTGGATGCTCTTCCAAATGTCAACCACTTTACAGTGTGGACTGGGTGCTTTTTAAGTGGCACCTGCACTGGCAGGGGTCACCAGGTAACTTTGCAAAAACAAAGAGTCTTTAAGAGGGGAGGGGCATTGGAGGAGGTGATCTTGTGTCAGATGATGAAAAATTAGAGTTTGACAGAGAAGCAGAAACAGATGCCTTGCTATAGAGGAGGTCCATGGTTACCTAGCCAGAGAGAGGAAAAGAAAGAGAAGGAGAGAAAGAGAGCAAGAGTTAATAAGAGGGTAGAATCAGGTGTGCTGCTGAAGAGGAGGGACATGGTTATCTAGAGAGAGAGGGGGACTTAACAAGAAAAAGGTGTCCTGCTGTAAAGGAGATACATGGTTATGTAGCCAGAGGGAAGGGCAAGAGGAGGGAGGCAGAGTGATCAAGAATGAGGTTTGTTACTGTGGAGGAGATACTTGATTACTCAGCCAGAAGGAAGAGCAAGGGAAAGAGGAGAGGAGGAGATAGCAAGAGCAGGAGAGGGATAGTGGTAAGTGCCAAGGTATACTTGCAAGGAATGGGGATCAGAGCATAGATGGGATGGTAGCATAAGGAAGAGAGATATGAATGGTGGGTGGCAAGTGCTGGCAAGGTATAGTCAAGGAGTCAGGAGTTGTGGTGGTGGGGGTTGAATGCTCTGACTGGTGAGAATCTGGGTATACAGAGGGGGAGGGGACAGGGGTTAGAAACACTACAGTAAGCAGGGTAGTGAGGACTGGATTGGGGAGTGGGAGACAATCACAGTGTATGAAGAGGAAATGTGAGGAAGAGAAACAGATTGGGAAGTGGGGATGTAGCTGTTTGTACACAAGCATCATACAATCAACCTTTCACTCTGAGACAGCATCCTTTTGTTGCCAACAGTGGTAATAGTTCTCTGAACTTACTCCATCCTATTTGTATTCTAGAAACAATATTTTCAAAGCATCCAACCACATTGCTAATTTGGTGACCTAGGTAACATTTGAAAGAGTCTAAGTCCCATGTGCTCTTAGTACTTATTGTTCTTGCACATCTGCCACACACAAAGGTGATCTTATCTGTTAATCTGCTTGTGGTTCCACTGCATCTCTTGTGTCCATAGCTTACATTTGGTGCAGTGAATGGAATTACTTCCCACTCCTTTCCTACATAGTGAACAGGGCCATTTACCTGATGGACTTAGAGTTTTATCTGCTTTCCTGCTAACAACAACTTTGGTCTTAGCTAGGTTAACTTTGAGGCACTTTGATTCCAGGTTTTGCTTCCATACCTGGAATTTCTTCTCCAATTCTGCTACACATTCTGGAATAAGAGTGAGTTAATCAATGTATAGTACTTCTCATGGGCATCCGATTTTGAATTCTTCTGTTATGGCCTGGAAGACTATGATGAATAGGAGTGGACTAAAAACTGAGTCCTGGTGAACCCTTACCTGTACGCTAAATTCATCACTATATTCATGGCTGGCTCTCACCTTACTGACAGCCTCTCTGTACATGGCTTGTATGACACTAACAAGCCACTCCTCTACTCTTAGCTTCCTTAGAGACCACCTTATAACAGAGTGTGGTACTCTGTCTAAAGCTTTCTCTAGGTTGACGAAATCTAAATACAGTGGCTTACTCTTGGCCAAATACTTTTCCTGCAGCTGTCTCACTATTAAGATGGCATCTGTGGTACTCTTCCCAGGTACAAAATCAAACTTCATCTCATCTAGTTTAATTCTTTTCCTAATCAGTTGAGCTATAACTCTCTCTGTAACTTTCATGACATGGTAGAGTAGTCTGATACCTCTGTAGTTGTTTCAGTCTAAGGCACCACCTTTACACTTGTAGCAGCCTAACTATAATACTACTACACCAGTCATTGGGGATGGCACCTTCTTGAATAACCTGATTAACTATGCAAGTGATTAGGCTGTATCTCGCACTGACAGACATTTTTATCATCTCCACAGTGACACCCTATGGTCCAGAGGCTTTCTCTGTCTTCATATCCTTAATTGCCTTATCTATTATACTGCTATCAATTCTGATGGCTTGTCCTTCAGTTGGTTCAATATTTGAAAGACTCTCCTTCTCCCATTCATTTTTCCACATTTAGTAACCTTTCATAGTGGTACTTCCATGTATCTGTCTTCTCTGAGACACTAGGTGCAAGCATTCCATTATTCATTTGCACACGTTTCTCACCCACCACATCTCTATTCTCTCTGGCACACTACTTTGCAATCCGGAACACCTCATGTCTCTGATCTTCACACAGTAAGACATTGGCAAATCTCTTACATTCTGCTATTCCTTTTGCTATATAAACCTGATGCCTAGCTTTCCTTCTGGCTACCTGATGTAATTCTCTGCTTCACTGTTTTTCCAGTCTTTCCCAGCCTGTCTCTTTGATTTTATGGTACTGTCCATCTCCTTGTTCTACCACCATGTCGGCCTCATTGGGACTTTGCACCAGTCACAGATTTGCTCTTCAGCCCTCAGTAGATTGTCCCACAGGAATTTCCAGTTGTCCTCTAAGCTATATATCCCTACCTCCTCCTCTCTTTCGTCAGAAGCTTCCACTAGAATATCTCTAAATTTCTGACAGTTTGCCGGGTCTTTGACCTTCCATACTCTTCTTTTCCAATGTGGTTTATTTCTCTGAGCCTTTCTAGACCTAATTCTGAAGTCACCAACTTATGTTGGAGTGTATCCTCTTCACCTTGAAAGACTTTGCATTGTGAGTATCTGCCTATCTCATTGCCTGGTGAGGAGGTAATTGATCTGGTTTATGTGCCCATCAGACTGATAAGTGATTAGGTGGCTGGCTGGTTTTCAGAAGTCATTTGCATCACAGAGCAACAGTAGTCTTGTTCCTTTCTCATTTCTAGGGCCAAAGCCATAACCACCATGCACCCCATGGAATCCATGGGACTGCTGCTCAACATGTCCATTAAAATTGCCAACCACAATAACCAAATCTCTGTCACTTGTTGTTGAGGTAGTCTGCAAGAGGACCTTGTAGAATTGGTCCTTCTGGACATCAGCCAGCCCAGGTTCTGGAGCATAGGCAGAGATAAATGTAACTGTTAATTTGTCTATGATAAGTCTTAACTTAATAACCACATAACCACATACTCTGACTACTTCAATTACCTTATCCACCCACTTTTCTTCTAAGAGTATGTCCACACTATCCACTCCATCACTCCTACCTACCCAGAAGAATTTGAACCTCTGTTTCTAACCCATGAGGTATCTAGCAGAGGCTCCATTCCATCTCACGTCTTGCACACTTCACATATGTAAATGGCGACACTCCATCATTTCAATAATCTCACCAGATCTACCTTTCATTGTGCCAATGTTGATGGTAGCGACCCTGAAATTGTGAGCTTGAGAATGACAATAGGAAGGCCGTTATTGAGAGTCTTTTGTCAGTACCTGATAAACGCTTGCCAAGTGACACAAAGCTTTGATACATAGTCATTCAATTCAATTTAATTACATTACAATTTGCTCAATCCCATACAGCTTCCATATTTAAGGCACAACAATGAAAGGTAAAGGAGCATGAAAGTAAGGCACCATAGGCTGACCAGGAAGATTGGTAGGGGTAACTACACAGTATGATAGCTTTTATATTATATTTATACAAACACTACACATGGTATGAATCTTACATGTTTATATACATACAAACAAACATATATATATATAACCCATGCTAGCATGGAAAGCGGACGTTAAATGATGATGATGATGATGATGATATATTCACACACACCTATATACGTAAATACCCTACCTACATATACAAACACCCATATCCATCTATCTATACATATATGCACACGCAATTCATATATGTGTACACTTAGATCATGTATACACTCATATTTATATATATATATATATATATGGATACATATGCAGTTTGCATGAGTACACACCTAGATGAAGTATATATATATATATATCTATATACATACTCACAAGCACATTTGCATATACATATATATGGAGTCCATATAAGCGCATAGTTACATGTATACAGTACTCTAACAAGCGCATGTACACAAGTATATGGATACAAAGAGGGAGTGTCTACTCACAGAAAAGGAGTGCAAGTAGCTAGGGGAACAAGTCATGTACATTTAGGTTGTATGCAGAGAATTAAGATAGTCCCCCCATGTTGCTTACAATTTTAGTTATTATCTGCTAACACAACTTATGATAAGTTTTAATATCTAATTATTAATATTATCATTACCATCATCATTATTAATATAATATTTATACGTATGTATATACTAAAAGGCATATTTATCATAGGAACATAAGCAAAGATGATGGATTCTATACCATGGCTAGTGGGAATGGGAAGCTGTTAGGAAGAGGGGAAATATAAGTATTGACTGACTGAGTCACATTTAAATGAAAATAAGATGAGGACTTAGCTGTGTGTCTCAGATGTAATGTCTGTCTCTTCTACAAGCAGTAGTTGCATTGTAAAGTTGCATTGTAAACATCACTTTGGAACCAGAAGTTTTGTATAATCGGACCAGGGACAGTCTCCAGCAGGTTGATATGAAAAGGGTTAATCATGGACAACCTAGGGCTAAACAACAACTGAGATATGTCAGTGATGGAATATCACATCATACCTTATGTACTGAGGACACATAAGCTTATATTGTCCATAACTTGAAAGAGACAGGATAGTCATGGACGGAATGTCGTTGATCATGGGTTAGTTTGATCAAAGTTCTTCTAGTGCTAAACAATGACCATTAATGAAGTCTTTAGTGTTGTCTCAACATATCTAACTTGATTCCAACATTAACTTCTAGTTTTGTTTTCAATTTATAAATAAAACTTCAGAAAATATTTCACAATATTTTAAAATTTTATTTACTGTATCCTTGTATTCTTTGTTTCATTTTTGTTTTATTGGATTTCTTTTAATTTTCATAATTATAAAGTATGGTTATGTATTTTCTTGTTCAATTGTATTATTTTTCTAGATTCGATTACCAACAGGTGAAAGCTTGAAGAAAGAATTCAAAGCTAAAGAATCATTGGCTGCTGTTAGGGTTTATGTGATGACCAAGTGGTCCAAAGACGATAACTCTGTTCCCAAGTTGTCCACAGCTTTCCCCCGCAAAGTTTACACAAATGATGATATGGCTATGTCACTTCTTCAACTTGGTAACTGTTACATTTATCATCATTTTTCCTTTGGCTTTCTTTCATTTTATTTTACTTTAGTATTTTATATGTTTTCATTATCATCATCATCATTCTTTAATGTCTGTTTTCCATGCTGGCATGGATTGGACACTCTGACCAGAGCCAGCAAACTGGAGAGCTGCACCAGGTTCCAGTCTGATTTGGCTTGCTTGGTTTCTATGGCTGAGTGCCCTTCTTAACTTCAACCATTTTACTCTGTGAGTTGGGTGCTTTTAATGTGACACCAGCACAATCGCTTTTACATGGCATCAGCAGAGGACTCTTGCATGTCAATCCTCTTCAGGGGATGTGGCCTTAACTCTTCTGCTGTGGAGGATGGATCTTCTTGAGTACAGTAAAGCACCAGGTATCTCGGTCTTTAAAATAAGTATTTCATATTTTGTGTGGTGTTATGTAGAAGTGTGGAGTGTCTTTGATGGAGTGTGGTGTATATAGAAGTGTGTAATGTTCTTTATGGAGTACATTGTAGTGGTTGGAATTGAGGGTGTTGGGAATCCCTGTGAAAGTGGTTTGAGGTGTAATACTTATTGTTCTTTAGTTCCATTTTGTTCTTGGTTGAATTATTGTACAATGAAAGGCTTTCTCTCCTGTGCTTTTTTCAATCATTGCATGTCTACAACTACGTTATCACCTTATTTTCAAGTGGTAGGTCATGATTTAAGGGAAATTTGGTTGCTATTTTTAACAAGTTGATTAACCATATAAGGACTCCCTCTTTATCTCCTTGTTGTAATGGTATTGTATAAAGCTGAGTCAGAGAGATTTTATTACTTTTATAAGGTACTCGAATGGAATGGTTATTGTATCATAACAGAGATAATTGAGAATATTTTTAAGAACACAAGATATGACTGTGTAACATTCAACTGAGCCATATTTACAAGTGTCTAATGTCACACCAAGGACTCTCCCCACTGCCAGTCCAATGTCTTCTCAAAGATCACCTTGTAAGATGATTGCTTTTATTTAGATATTTCTTTAGGAATGGTACTAAGCCATATTCAAGCTCTATTGGTAGTAAAAGTATTACCAGCATATTTTAGTATATAAAGGCCAGAGTGATGTTCAAATTCCACCAAATCTTTCTTAGCAACCTTCTGGCACTCAACTCTCACATATGAGAGTATGCCTCAGTGTGCCACCTCCTGGGTATTGTAAGGCTAGCTAAAACCAAGTTGAAGGATGGTTGATAAATTCTAATCCATCAATGGTCAGTGGTCAGATTACAGTGGGTGATTGTCAGCACTGTTGGTGGGGGAATCTGTACCTCAGAGCAAGGTAGGACATGTCGATTGCACATTATATTCACTAGATGCACTGTCTATGTACTAAATACACTGATACATTATCTATACACATATAGAAAAAATTGTATGGTAAATGTTAAAATACCTTTTATTATAAATTAACTGATGTCTATACTGTACACAATGCAACATATAATGATGAATCCTATTGGTGTACTGTGGAGTGTTGTGAAGACTTCATTGTCTATTTTTGTATCTCCATAGACACAGTGGTAATGATGGTCAAGGTAGAATTAGTCAGTGCACATACCAGTTATTCTTCCTTGGTAATTTTTGTATACACACTGGTGCAGTATTAGAAGTCAGCTATAATGGTAGTTTTGCAGTTATTTATCTCTTTGTTTTTTATGTTTGTTTGGGCTGAGTGTTTTTGGAGTGTTGTTGCATTCTGTTATACATGTGTCTGGGTATTTGGCAGTTATGTTTCATTTAATGACAGAGGACTGTGGGGAGGTGAAGCCTGCTGCATCCATAAATTATGCCTCTTCATGACTCGGTAAGCCAAGTGAGACCATAACCCATGACCTATGCCAGTGGTGTAACCAGCCCACTTATGCATACCTTTCTTTCATTGGACACTAAACTCTGCTTGCGAAGACTTGTTGAGGCAAGTGAAATCGAAATCAAATTCACTGATGTGGCCGATGACAGCACCGCCTGACTGGCATTCTTGCTAATGGAATGTTAAGAGCACCATCCGAGTGTGATCGTTGCCAGGGCTGCTGACTGGCTCTCGTGCCGGTGGCACATAAAAAGCACCATTCGAGTGTGATCGTTACCAGCATTGCCTTACTGGCATTTGTGCTGGTGGCATGTGAAAAACAACATCCGAGCGAAGTCGTTTCCAGTGCTGCTGGGCTGGTTCCTGTGCAGGTGGCACATAAAACACCATTTGAGCGTAGCTGTTGCCATTACCATCTGTCTGGCCCTCATGCCGGTGGCACGTAAAAGCACCCACTACATTCTTGGAGTGGTTGGTATTATGAAGAGCATCCAGCTGTAGAAACTCTGCCAGATCAGATTAGAGCCTGGTGCAGCCATCTAGCTTGCCAGTCCTCAGTCAAACCATCCAACCCATGCCAGCATGGAAAGCGGACGTTAAACAATGATGATGATGATCTCTTTAGGTGAGTTTTCATTTTTAACATCTTGTGTTATTGTGTAATTGGTGTGTGTTATAGGTGGTTTGTAGGTATGGTCTGGTTACAATGTGTTATAAAATATTGGGTGTGAATTTTATGCTCTTTATAGTTTATTGTTTGTTAGGAAGAGATAGTTAGATAGGGGTTCAAGTAAAATTATAGCCTATGATGGATCTAATTAATATATCTATACGATTGTTGCTGTTGTATTTTTTGTTGGCAAAATGTAGTGTCAGTGAGTGATGTGGAGGTGATATTATCTTATTTTGCACCCATTCTTTACTAACATGGTCATGTATACTGTTAAATCAATAAATACTGTTAAATTTCTAAATGTTTTCTAATAATTTCAATTGTACACGGATGTCTATCTGTAAATCTATCTTTTTATGTATTTGTAGTCTGAGCTTTGTGTGTAACTGTACATGTGTATGTGTGTGTCTATCTGTATGTTTATTGATCACGTTATATTGTTCTTTCAGGCTTGGTTCCATCAGCTGTCATCAATGTTTCTTGAATCAAGTGAAAATATAGCAATTAAAGAAGCCAGACAACTCACTAAAACAATGCTTAGGGTTTCACAGCAACAAAATATCTTTTCAGAGCAAAACAGAAAACAAAACTTGTTCTACATACAATATATATATATATATATATATATATATATATATGCTTTCTTGTTAGCAAGGACAATTTTGGAATATTAAAAATGTTTGTGTTTTACTTAAGTGTTATGTTACTCTTTTAAATGGTTGGCCTAGCGTAAGAGGCTGTGTTCATGGCATTTATAATTTTGTTCTGGAAGAAGATGCTGCCTTCATTAAATTTATATAATAATCTGTTTTTATTTATCTCAAGGTACAACTTAATGTCATCTTTGTATTTAGCACAGTAGCATGCTTGAATTTGGCATATATTTTGTTGATGTATATGTAACAAACAGCAGAAGATCATGAACAGATCCCTGTGTGACATCAGATATCATCACATAGGTTACTGAATATTTTCCTAGTACTGTCGTTACTTCTTTTTAAATGGAACCAAATGACTTCAACACATTATAAAATGTCGCTCTCATGCTCATTGCAGAGATCTTCACCATCAGCCATTTGTATAGCACAGGGTTTAAGGCTCAGCCAAATTGAGGTGGATAACATCCACCATGAGCTAGCATCTGTAATTTGTTTGATGTCTTCAAGATAATTGATTAGTTGGCTACAGCCGCTGAAGTTAGGGATAAATCTAAATTGTGATAGTTGAAAGTTCCAGAAATTCAATTTGGTGATACAGCTTATGAGACTGATGATTGACAGGTGATATGTGGTCACCCTTTTTGAACAAGGGAATCATCATCATTATCATCAGTTAATGTTTATTTTTCATACTTGAACGGGTTAGATGGTTTGACTGCTAGAGAGCTGCACCAGGTTCTAGTCTGTTTTGATTTGGTTTCTATGGCTGGATACCCTTCCTAACACCAACCACTCCATAGAGTGTATCAGGTGTCACTGGCACAGGCACTTTTTACATGTCACTGTCACTGGCCATGAACACAATTTCACTTGGCTTGATGTGTCTTCTGAAGCACAGCAAATAGCCAGAATTTTCAGTCACTTCTCATCACCTCCATGAAATTCAACAACTGAAGATCATATTTTACAGGTTCCCTCCACAATTAGAAATTGGCACTTCTTTACATAGCTGTCCTCATCCATATGCATCACATAACCATACCAGTGCAGTCTTCTCTCTTGCACACTACATCTGATGCCTCTTATACCCAGTTTTTCTCTCAAGACACTTACACTCTGTTGTACGTACACATTGACATTGCACATCCAGCAGAACCTGCTACCTTCATTTCTTTCAAACTTTTGCATGTCCTCTAAAGTCACAACTCATATTTCACTGCTATATAACAATGGTTGTTCACACACAGTTGTCGTACAATCTGCCTTTCACTCTGAGGGAAAGGTCCTTTGTTACCAACAAAAGTGGAAGCTCTCTGAACTTTGCCCAGCCCATTCTTATTCTAGCAGCTACATTCTCAGAGCATCCTCCACTGCTGACTTGGTCACCTAGTTAACAGAAGCTATCTACTACTTCTAAGTATCCCTCTGGGCATTTGATGAAGTCTATTTTCTGTATATTCCTAGTGTTTATTGTACCTGCGCATCTTCCACACACAAAAACTACATTCTCTGTTAGACTTCTTCTGATACTGCTGCACCTCTTAGGTGTCCATGGCACTGGGTACACTTTATGGAGTTTATATCTACACCCTTTCTACATATCAAGCAGGGTCATCTTGAAGGGAATAAATAATGCTGGGGTAACAGTTATTAAGGCAGAATTAGAAGTGAAATGAAAACTGGTGCAGTAGAAAGAGCCTGCTATATTTGTAAAGCATACAAGTAACAATATCAAGATCAAGGGAGGCATAGTAAGTTGCATGTATACTGCATTTACAAGAGTAAATTCAACAGATGCTGTAGAATTTGGTGTCAGTAGCAGTATAGATGACACATTTGGATTTTCAACAGTAAAAATGCCAGCATAGCATTCAGTAACAAACACTGCACACTCTTTTGGGCCACCAGTAATCCAACCTGTGTGAGGACTGCAAAGAGGGCCAGCTGGAGAGTGAGACTGCTTCAAACATGTTTCCAGAACACTATTATCCTGGTTAGTTGCTGTGTTGCTTGAATTTAAGCACTGCCATTTTCATCACCTGATTGATATTATTAGATGCTTTGTTGTGCCTTCCACTATCCTGGCCAGATAGTTTTCCAAATTGCATTTTTAAAGTTTCTTACATGTTTACATAGTGCTGATGTTTCTGATGTGACCCAGACTGAATGTAGGATGGTATTGACCCCTCTGGAATCATGGAATCCAAGCCAATTTTAGTGCTGCAATGTGGTACAATGGTAGTTCCAGTTAGCTTTGATCTAGTCCAGTGGTCCCCAAAATGTAATTAGGTGTGCCTCAAAAAAGTAAGATTATATTTCAAAATATGAAAAATACAAACTGAAATTCACTAGAAAGTTCATATATAAATGTCTAAGTGGCAATAAACTACATACTAAGTTCTAAACTAAGAATGAGAGGTGGTTGTGTCATTCAATTCATTTAAGCTAATTATGGTATGACAGTGTTATTTAATTTTGAATCTGAGATTTCATAAGGATAAGAACTAAATTAGCTTCAATTGGTGGAGGTAAAGATCATGGATTACACCTATTTAGCGATTTTTTTTGTTGTTACTATATCAAGGGCGGAGATTCTGAATCTGCAAAAAAATCTGCATTTCAAAATTTAAACCCCAGTCTCAGTTTGACTCTATTAGTGATCTGTGCCCTTTGTGCAATACAATTCATATTAACAGACTAAATTACCTATAAATTGAAAAAGTTTACTAAGTCATTAACCATGACAATTATGAATCTGAAAGTGAATGTTCGTCAAAAGCAACTAAGTGTAGTGATAATAATGCGAAGCTCAACCCAATCATAAATATTGCAATAGCTATTTAAAGTTTGGGTTTCATTGGACTAGCAACCTCTTCTGTGTGTTATTTGTGCTGAAAAGTTATCTAATGACGGCATGTTGCCTAGCAAGTTGAAAAGACATTTTACAACTAAACACATCTTCAATGTAAAGATTTGAATTAATTTCCAAAGACTGCTAGAACAGCAATCTAAGCAAAAAAACTATTTTGAGAAAAGGATGAATGCTTCTGAAAAGGCTCAAGTTGCGTCTATTGAGATAGCCAAAATGATTGCACTACAAACGAAATTGCATACTTTAGCTGAGTTGATTATCTTACCCGCTTGTAGAAAGATGGTTAAAACCATGTTAGGTGATGAAGCCAAACAAGAAATAAGCAAGATTCCGCTCTCAAATAATACAATCCAGAGGAGAATTATGGATTTATCTGTTGATACAGAGGAAAATGTACAGAAGAAACTTCAGAACACAGAGTTTGCTCTACAGGTTGACGAATCAACTGACAACAACAATTACAAAGTACAATTACTTACAATTATTTCTGTTATTGATGATAACGAAACCATAAATCAGTTCTTTTGTTGCAAAGAAATGCCACTAACTACAAGATATTTTTGACATTTTATCTGCCTTTCTTGCAAAATGGAATTTATCCTGGAATTCATGTGTTGAAAAATGTACTGATGGAGCACCATCTATAATAGGCTCTATTAAAGGTTTTGTATCACTTGTTCAACAGCAAAATCCTAATATTATACATACTTATTGCTTCCTACATAGGGAGGTACTAGTTTCAAAAACAACAGCAAGTATTAAACCAAGTTGTTGAAATGGTTAATTATATTAAAAAAAGGCCATTGAAGTGTTGCTTATTTGAACAAATTTGTGTTGATATAGATTCCCAGCACAAGCGCTTACTTTTACACACAAATGTCAGATGGCTTTCAAAAGGTAAGGTGCTATGTCGCATACATGAACTCCAGAAGGAATTGCATGAGGGTTTGTCTTTCTCAAATAAGTTCCAATATTGAAAATGTTTCCAAAAAACATCAAGTACATGTTTCTCATTGATAACTTTGCATCATACATGGAATAAAGAGTAAGTACATGCCATTTTTCTGCATTTTTAATCTATATATATAAAACAGAAGTTATGTGGTGTCTGTCTCCTATGATTTAGATTCCTAACTACTCCCACATTTTGTGGTGCAGTTTAACCAAAAGTGGGTTAGTCGTGATTCATATCGAGCCCTTCTGGGTATTAGCGTGAGTCTACGATTTAAAAAAATATTTACCATCATTTTTTTCCATTTTTAATGCATTTTTTTTGCTATTATATAAGGGAAATAACTCTCTAAAAATGTCTACGATGAGTCTACGATTTAAAAAAAAATTTACCATCATTCTTTTCCATTTTTAATGCATTTTTTTGCTATTATATAAGGGAAGTAACTCTAAAAATGCTTATATAGTTATTTCCCTTACAAACCCGAGCAACGCCGGGCGATACTGCTAGTTATTTATATATTACTTTGTAGTTTATGCTATGTTGACATGTATAAAATCCCTTTTGAATAAATTTTAGAATTTATGTACAAAGTGCACCAAAATATTTTGACTTTTTGCAAGGTGCGCTGTACATAAAAAAAGTTTGGGAACCATTGATCTAGTCAAAGAGAGTAGTTTGAAAATGGTGGTGGCTTTTCTTTCTGCCCATAGGAGACTGAATAGCAATGACCATAGTGTGAGTGGAGTCAACCAAAGGTTACTTGATAGTGATACTGTTAATAGTTTCAGGAGTGGTGATAAATAATAGATCTGAAGTGTTGTTACCTTTTGCAGGGAAGGTAACTACTTGGGACCTGTTTGCATCTAGCATCATATTGAGGAAATCATTTGCACTTTGTAACCAGTGAAAAGTTTCCCAATCAATATCTGGGTGATAGAAACTGTATGCATGCATACATACACACACTTATTACTGACCATGGGATTGCACCTAGAAAGTTACAAGACACAAGCCTGGGCAAGGTTGTTTATGGAAGACCAGCAGTTGCCCATGCATACTGGCCTCCCCTCTCCATGCCACCAGTGTTATCCAAGGGAAAGGCAAAGGCCAATACAGCTTGGCACCTGTGACGTCGCAACTCATTTCTACAGCTGAGTGAACTGGAGCAACATGAAATAAAGTGTCTTGCTCAAGAACACAACACGCAGCCCGGTCCGGGATTCGAGCTCACAACCTCACGATCATAAGCTCGATGCTCTAACCACTGAGCCATGCGCCTTCAGGTAATATATACACTTAATATACACATAATATACATGTAGATGCATACACATGAACCTCTGTTCTTTCCTGCTGTGTGTGTGTGTGTGTGTGTGTGTGTATACCTACATACACACACACATTCACACATGAAAAGTAGCAGTATTTGGAGATCCCACAACATCCCTTCAAGATATACAAAAGCCAAATTGTTTCGATCAAATAATGGTAGTAGTAGTGATGGTAGCAGCAGCAGTAATAGTAGTAGTGTTGTCTGTTGATACCTTTCTGTGAATATGTGTGTGTGTGTGTGTGTGTGTGACATTGATACCCAGTCTGGCCTCTCTGCCTGAAATCTCCACAAAGAAATCTTTTGTAGAATTCATAGCTGCAGAATTTTGTTTATTTATTTATGTTTGTTTACAGATATTTGTTGTCTTGTTATTAAACCAATTGTGACAATCTTATACACACACATCTTCTGATGCACACACTATCTTTCATTGACACACACATGTATACACACACTATCTTTCTCTAACACACACACACACACCCTATCTCTCTCTCTGTTTCTGGCACACGAACATGCGAGTCAGAAGGTGGCATTTATCTGGCTGCTAGATCTGTTGGAAATAACAGCTAAATGTAATGACATAGCCTAATAATGATGTAGTTAGTTCCAAATTGATTTGATGGTCACAATGAAACACCTTTGATCATCGGTCTGTTGAATCAAATATAACTTGGAACTAAACAACAAGGATGATGGTGACGATGATAAGTCATTATTTGATCCCAGCCACCAGCAGTACCTGCCAGAGTAGGGTAGGATGAGGTTCTGTAACATCACTAACGATGATTATAGCAGAGGTGTGTAGGTCTTAATGTGACGTCACTGACAATGATGAATGTAAATGTAGGAGAGGCCTGTAGATGTTAGTGTGATGTCACTAACAGTAGTAACTGTAGGAAAGGTCTGTTGCTGTTAGTGTGACATCACAAGCAATTGTGACTGGGGGAGGTGCTAAATTTTTACTGTTCAGTTGTCTATTGGAAAGTATCACTTAATGAGTTCGAGTATAACTAGTAATGTCCTACAAAATGCATGCACTGCTTTCCAGTGACACTAGTGATCGCAAGAAGACTACTATATACTCTTTGTTTGGCCAAATGTTTTTTCCATGAGCTATTACTTGTTGTAAGAAGTGGAAAACTGGGTTTTTGGACACAGGTCCTTTGATAGAGCAACTGGTGCTAAGAGAGTTTAAAAGGTGAGTACAGAAACCAAATAAGGGATATCACAGTGAATAAGGATTGATGTGTGGTTGTTGAGAGAAGCTGACAGGATGATGAAGTGTGATGTGTTAAGGAGAAAGGTTGTTATTGTGATAGGGATGATTTAAAGATATTCGCAAAGTCTGAGAAAGAGGTCATTTCTTAAAAGAGTGAAAAGGTATTGTAGTGACATTGGAATTGATTTTGATGTATCAAAATATGTGACTTTAGTCATAGAATAGTTATATCAGAAGAATGGATTTTAGAGCCTGATGAGACTGGGTACAAGTATCTAGACATATAGGAACTTGATTATATCAAGTTCCTATATGTCTAGATACTTGTATGAGGAAATGAAAGCAAAAGCAAAAACAATATTTTTTATCAGATTAAAGTTAGTATTGAAGTCTAGATTTAATTCAAGGAACTTGATGAGACCAACAGTGATTGCCATCATACTCTACAGTGCTGGAATAGTGGATGGGATAAATGATGAAACATGCATTAGGCAGATGAGAAAAGTCCCTCACTATGCATGGAAGGTTTCATCCAATGGCAAATATCAATAAGGATATCCAGTGTTAACAATTCTGCCAGCTCGCCGCCTTAATTATGATGATAATAATTAATAATAATAATAATGATAATCCTTTCTACTATAGGCACAATACCTGAAATTTGGGAAAGGGGAATAATCGATTACATCGACCCCAGTGTTCAACTGGTACTGAATTTATTGACCCCGAAAGGATGAAAGGTAAAGTCAACCTTGGTGGAACTTGAACTCAGAATGCAGTGATGGGTGAAATACCGCCAAGCATTTCGTCCAGCATGCGAACAATTCTGCCAGATCGCCACCTTAATAATAATAATAATAATAATGATGATGATAATAATCCTCTCTTTATTAACCACTGAGGGTTCATGTAAAAAAGATTGGAGACGGTACCAGACAATACAATACATATACAATGGGATTGAATCATGTAAAAAGGGAATAAGAATAAAAATTATAATTTGAAAAAGGCCAAATAGGAAAGTATTTGTCTGCAGTCCTTTCAACCTGGTCCACTACACAATCTCTTTCACTAAGGCCACCAGACAAAGAAACACTACCTGCCCTCCCCAGCCAAAAGAAGGTGGCCAGGCAATCTTCATGATAAGTGGATCTGTCCTACACATAACATGTGTTCGACATAAACCCACTAGTCAGCATTGCTTGGGTATTGAACGAGAGTGTGCAGAACAGTTTTGTTGCTCTGCGTGCACCTTGGGCAAGCCCGGCTGATAGTACTTTCATGTCTGTAGAGTTTATCCTGAACCTCCAAATCCACCCCCTGCCCCCACGATAGCTCTGCCAGGCCAGGGATTTCTGAAAAGTATCCATGGGCCCTGGCCCGAAAGTCCTCCGAAACCAACTCATTCTTATTGATACCTAGAGTCTCCCCGAGAATGTCGTCGCATTTGCCCGCCACTAATCCTCTATAAAACACCTGAGTAGAACTCCCTCCGACTGCATTGCCAGACAGACAGAATACTGTGAGTGCCTGACAACACACTAGGTGCCAGGCACCCTGCCTCGGTCTACACTTGATCTAGGACTGCAGCACAGACAAAGAGACAAGCTGTTAAAAATCCTGTCTGACAAATGGCAACCACATCTACCCACTGTCTGGGAAGCGCTGGAGATGTCGCAGCCTTGGTGCATGACTGTGCATCAGCAGTAACGACATGCCCATCCCTCCATTCAGCAGGTGTTGACAGCAAATGGAGTGCCTGACCAGTGGAATGCGTTCTTTCCACAGAAAGTGGAATAGTAGGTGCTCCACTTTGGTCAAACATAATCTGGGGCAAGGTATGACAGTCAGGCGATAATATCTAATGGAGGCAATGTAAGCTTTCGCTACCTCTGCCCGACCTTTCAGGGATGGCTTTCTCTCGGCCCATTTCTGAGTGAGATTGGCCACCTTGCTCATCACCTCATCCCATTTCTTCACCTGGAGACCTGAACCAAACCAGACCCCGAAAAGTTTAACTGGTCCCTCCGTCCAGCATCCCAGATGCCAAGCTGCTAGCCTACTGAAGTTTTCTGGTTAATTGCTTTAGCCAGTCATTTGGTGCTTCTTATGTAGCTCCACATTTTGGCTTGCAATAAGGATATCATTTAAGTATGCAAAGACAAAATCGAGGCCTCTGCACAGTGTCCATCAAGCGTTGGAAGAATTGTGCTGCGTTTTTCAGTCCAAAGGGTGTACGTAAGAATTCATACAGACCGAAATGAGTGATCGCAGCGGTATTGTACAGGTATTTGGTAGTATCCTTGGATGAGGTCAACCTTGGAGAAAACCGAGCACCCAGCTAGCTGGGCTGAGAAATCCAGTATGTTTGGAATGGGATAGCGGTCAGGTGTCATATCTGTGTTGAGACGGCAGTAATCTCCACAAGGTCAATAAACTCTGTTTGATTGGGGGGGGGCACAAGCAAGGGTAATGGCCAGGATCTGCTTGATTGGCGAACTATGCCCAGTGCCTCCATATTGTTGAACTCGGCCTTTGTGATTGCAAGTTTGTTTGGTGATAGACGACATGCACAGCTGTGCACGGTGGGGAGGCGGTGGAGATGTGGTGTGTCACTCTGTGGTGGGCTGTAGGTTTGGAGAATGTCAGAGTGGTGAGATTGGAGCGACTTGCAAGAAGATTTGAGAATTTGTTCTTGGTCTGCGAGATGATTGCTATGCAGTGGGGTGGGGGAGGTATGTGCAGATGTTGCCAGAGACACGAAAGCGTTTGTGTTGTTGTTGATGAGCATTGCAAATCAACCAGTAGTAAGTGTGCTTGAAGAACGTCTACCCTGATAATGAGCTGATGGACATCGGCAATGGTGAATGTCTACGTGTATTTTTGTGAGCCAATGTTGAAAGAAAGGGTTCGGCGACTGCATGCCTCGATTGTGGACCTGTTAGCGGCTGTTAAAGGTTGGCTCCACTTAAAGGGATGTCCACTTTCTGTGACAGAGGTCCCTTGCCAATATCAGGATCACACTGACTTCTTCTCCTGTGTCGATTAGGAACCTATGCCCAGAGCTCCGATCGTGGACATAGAGGGTGTTCACTGGTGGCTGGACCTAGAGTTTCCCTGGGTCAATGGTGAAGGGGTCCCAAAGCTATATACCGTAAATCCTTGAGTATAAACCGCATTTTTTTCCCAAAATTTAAAGGTCAAAATCCCTAGTGTGTACTATATACAAGGTTGAAAATGAAAAATAGTTTCTAAGCGATGTCCGAGTCTCTATTTGCTGTCCGGCAATGTTTATTCAGATGCATTTTGCAATGTCTGCGTATTATACTCAAGGGCGTACTATACTCAATGATTTACGGTAGTTGTTTGCACTTCGTAGCCTTTTTTCCGAACTTTGCATGGTAGAAGCACAAGTCATCATACTTAACCCTACCCTGTCTCAGGGCCAACTCTATGGCGCTGACCATGACACCACTGGATGAAAAATACCTGTTGGCTGCCTTTGCTAATTGCTGCAAGTCCTTGATTGGGGTGGAATTTTGTTTTAGAATATTTCCTTAAACAAAAAGGAAGGTGACTCACCGGGGTGGGGGGACTAATGCCAATATCCTGTCCATCAGTTCCGAAGTCTTGGAATCGCCTAATTCCTCCTCCAGTATCTTGGCTGCCGCTTCTCTTTCACTGCATCGGAATGTATCCACTACCCTATCTTTCAATATGGTGTATTTTTTCTTTGGTTGGGGTTGGGTTAAAATGTCCAGCACTCTTGTTGCCATATCTTCGTCTAGTACCGCTACAACTTAGATTTTAAAGGTCCATTTCCATCTGCTACTCGTAACAAATATATTTTAACAGTAGTTGATGAATATTCTAGATTTCCTTTTCTTATTCCATGTGAAGTCACTAGTACTCTAACAGTCGTCAAGAGTCTTTGCTCAATATTCTCAGTATTCAGTATGCCTAGTTATGTGCATTCAGATAGAGACTGCTGCTTCATATTGGAGGAATTGAAAGGATGGCTTCACAGTAAAAATGTTGCCACTAGTAAAACATGCCCATATAACCCAAGAGGGAATGGACAGTGTGAACGATATAATGCTATCATTTGGAAAGCAATTGAACTTGCCTGCTGCTCCAGAAAACGTGATGTGAAATTTTGGGAGGTTGTTTTGCCAGATGCACTTCATTTGATCCTCTCCCTACTTTGTATAGCAACAAAAAATTTTACAAGACGATCTCTATATGGGACATTAATTCCAACGTGGTTGAGTAATCCAGGTTCTGTCTTATTGAGACATTATATTCGCCAGTCAAAATATGATCCTTTTGTTGACAAAGTTCAGTTGATTGAATGAAACCCCCAGTATCCTGTATCCAATATCCAGATGGTCGTGAAAGTAACATATCACTGCATGATCTAGCACCATGCAGTGAGAGACCACAAATTTCCAAACGGGGTATTGGAAAGCGAATGACCAGTAATAATCCAGTGGTCAACAATTGTGAATTAAATTTAGTTCTTGTCGTGTCTTCCCCAAATAATTCTTTTGATCAAGCCTCAATGAACTCACCAGATCCAAACTTGATCAACTGGCTGGGGAGAACGATATGATTCTTCTGAGTGTCCTCTGGACTATTTTATAAGGAAGCTTCTGCACCTCTGCAGGCATATATAATGTAGTAGAATGTGCGGGACATAACAGTATCAACAGTTTCTAACTTTTCTTTTCTTTGATAATCTTGTTAATATTTATTTCAAGAAGAACCATTCCCAAAGTCTTATGTTGGAATAATACTTATATTGATGGTTAACTTTGTTTTATTTCCTTCATTACAATGACAAAATTTTTTCCAACTAAATTGATTAACCTTTCAGAGATGAAATGATCTGCAACTGGGTTGAGCGATAATAATAATAAAAATAAATAAATAATAATAATAATAATAAATAGCAAAGTACTAGAAAGTAAGAATTATAAGATTTTTGGGACTTCAGACAAAGTGATAGAAGCTGGAAGGCTTGATTTAGTAGTAGTAGATAAAGAGAATAGAAAGTGCTAGATAATTGATTTTACAGTCCCAAATGAAGAAAAAATCAATATGAGAGGTACAGAAAAAATATCAAAGTACCAGGACGTAGCCATTGAATTACAGAGACTATGAAAAGTATGGATAAAATGTATCCCAGTAGTTATAGATACATTAGGAACTATCCCTTAAGATTTGAACAGATAGATAGAGGAAATAGGTATAAAACCCAGTATAGTATAGCTCCAGAAAACAGTGTTAGTAGGGACAGCTAGGATACTTAGGAGGGTTCTTGGCATCTAAGGTTACTTGTTGTAGCCCGATATTGGGAATCTTTCTTTACTCACAGTCTAATCTGTTGTGTACATAACAATAATAATAATAATAATAATAATTTCTTTATTAACAACTAAGGGTTTACATAAAAAAAGCATTATGGACAACACAGGACAAATACAATGTGGAGGTTACATGAAAGTTGTGTAAACAATAATCGAATATAACAACAAAATTCCCCAAAAGAAGGAAGCCTCCCAGGACTGCTTGTGAAAACCCAGAAGTCCACAACAGTCCTGACCACCAGGGTAAGTGCCCTTTCCACTTTGTCTACAGGTGCATGCTTAGGGCCAGTCTTGCGATATTCACCCACCTTTTAAAAAAATTGCCGGGGGAGTGTGTGTGTGTACAAAACTTCCCTCACCACCCTCACTTTTATTTTCAAGTGAAATTTGAAAAAGCTGATGAGGGCTAGTGTCATAAATAATACTAAAAACACTTTTAAATTTTGCTAGTTCAATATAGGAAAATTTAAAGTCTTTTGACTTCAGAAATGTTCAACAATTAATTGTGAATCGTATGTTTCAGTGCAGAATAGTGCCCGTCATTTTCAAAGCTTGGATCCAAACCAACACATGTTTAATTTAAGGTATGTTAAAATGGGATGCAAAAAGTTGTTAAAATCGTTTTTTTAAGCATCAACAAACATGGCATTTACATTTAAAGCTAATAATTGAATGGTTATCAACATTTGACAGATTATTCATTTTGATGCATGTAGCCAAAAATAAACAGACAATAAACCAACATAAACCTACCACGGCTCAAAATATATTTCAAATTTCTCAATGAAATCCTACAGAAATGGATATCATTAGGAGACCTACAGATAGCCTGTCTACAGATTTCAAACCGGCAGTTCTTTAATAATTAGTATAATTAGTGAATCCCTTTTAGATGTTCATTTATTTTTTTATGTTTTGGGGTTTTATCAACATATCTGACAGTGAGGATCACTCCATGTTTGCTGAATTTATTATTTGCATTGGAAATGGGGCTGAATATCAGTTCCTGAGGACACCCATGTAAAACTCTGAGTCCCCACTCACCATCCACCTTTCCTTTTACATGAAAGTGCAGGTAGTCTGTCAGACACGTCCATTGCACTACAAGTTTGAAGTTTATAAACATTTGTATGAGTTCTAATGTGTTCTAAGGTATTGACAAACAAATACCCATATTGTTCACTGTGTGAAGGGAAATACATGTAATTTCCTGTTTATTTTTCATTTCATTTTGTATAGGTCACCACTTTTCTCTGATGATGAGAATGATGACGATGATTCTGAGTATCAAAGATGGATACTTCAAAAGCCACCTCCTGTTGTTCAGTTTCCAAAAGAGAGAGCATCTCAACCTGCATTGTCTTCTCCAGAGCCAAGGAGATATCCACAGCTAACTGACATTCACTATACACCAAAAGAAAGAAGTGCAACTTGTTGGGAAAATCTGAACAGTTGTTGCATGGTAAGACAATATTATATTGTTGGTATACTTTAGCGTATGTGGAAAGTGGTTTCAAATTTATTTATAAACAGAAAAATAAAACATTCTGTGTTTGAAAGCAGCTCTTGGGGTCATTTCATGGAGAGCTGTGTTTGAAATGTTTGCTTTCACATAATTACATTGCTTAAGAAATAATTACATTGCTTAAGAAATATTTGGCAGGTAAATGAGGGTAGAGTCAAAAGACAAAACACATTTTCAAGAATTTTACCAATTTAATCTATCTTGTTTCTAAAGGATTACTTAAAAACAATAAATTGTATAACTCATCCTAATTGATCTGTTGATATTTGTGTGAGGATATAACTTTTAGCTTCAGCTAGCCACAACATCTCCATGTTGGACGTTTTCTCTTTTGGGTGAAGAGGTATAAAAACTTTGCTTGTATTAGCATGAGGAATATAATACTGTAATATTAACTTTGGTCTTTTACTATTCTAGAGGCCTATGAGGCACTGAAACAAGGTGATACTTTCCTGTTAAAAAGGTATCATAATTCCCATTTGTGGAATATGAAACCCCTACCCTTAATCATGGTAAACTATATATAAGGCCACAGATAGTTGATTGTTGGTTTAGCGATCTCTTTGATTCCAGAAAGCAAATGTGAAATAAGATTATTATAGATTGTGTATTATTTTCAGTATATCTGTAAACTACTAATGTCATGAGATATACTCAGCAAGTATTGCGTAACTCTTCTCTACCTTCTTTTTCTATTTTCTATTTCAGTTTGGGATCAGCTGCTATTCACCACAATTGAAAAAAATTAAGAGGAACAGTCCCAGCAGAGGGAAAAGGTGCAGTCTATACTGCAGTTAATTCAAAATATTCCATCCTCATCCTCAATTTCGGAGACAAGAAATCTCCCAGACACAATTCATTTCCCTTGTGAGAGTGAAGAGGATGTTGAGGCTTTGGAAGCTAAGTTAAGTGATAGTGTTTTTATGTCTTGGGGTTTATCAACATATCTGACAGTGAGGATCACTCCATGTTTGCTGAATTTATTATTTGCATTGGAAATGGGGCTGAATATCAGTTCCTGAGGACACCCATGTAAAACTCTGAGTCCCCACTCACCATCCACCTTTCCTTTTCCGGTGTTTGAGAGAAGATAAGATTTTATTAATAATGTGTTAAAGTGATAGTGTTAAGATGTGCTAGCAAGTGTTGTGTATGTGTGCATGCAACAAGTGTTTGTGTCTGTGTGTTCGTGTGTGTGACAGATACAAATAAGGTGAATGCGTATGACACAGAAATACAGAGCACAGATGAAAGTCTCAGCATAGAGTTAAAGATGGAATTTGGATTACCAGTTCATAAGGCACACGATATGCAAGAGTTCTATAACAAGATGTTGTGTCTCGAGGCAGAGACCGGTTGGGCGAATATGTCGTGCCGCGGTTGTAGTCTCAACGCCGAGCTGAGTTCTCTTAATACAGAATTTCTTCATATGGGATGACTGTTATACGTGGTGAAAGGATTCACTCTAACAGCGTTAGTAAAACTGGTCGTGTTGGTGAGTACATGTCTGAAGTTGACGGTGGTAATGGCGACGATGGTAGAGACAACTTGTAGTTGGTATGATGATGGTGACGACGGCGGCGGAGATAGAAGACATTCTGTCTGTCGCTGGTATATAATAGCGTCGTAGTGGCTGGCTGTCGTCTGTCGCTGGAAACTGGAACATAGCTGAGCATGATGCTGGTCAGTGACTAAACCTTAGAAGGTCTGGAGTCAAAGACGAAGAATAGTGAAAATGCAAGCCTATTTATAGCCCGTGGTGGGCTCAAAGAAGGGCATCAAGAAGCAGGCCTTATCCGAAGGCCGTGATTGGTTGGCTTCACACTCTGGCGCGAAATAGGAAGTAGAGACAAATCGCGCCACATGTCAACCAATCAGATCAGTGGACACAACAGGAACAACCCAGCCAAAGATGGCTGTAATCTCAAACGAGATCATTCCTGCTGTGTCTTACAGATCTGTCCACTTACATGTGACAATTGCTTCCTTCATTCTTCACATGCTTGTGTTTCCATATCCCTCACACACACCAAAGAAACTCACACCCATCATTGTGTGCTCATCTCAGTAGTCATAACTTCAGATTTGATTTGTTGTGAATGTATGGTAATTAAAAATATTTAAGCGCATCAACCTGTTATTCAGTTGAAAAGATTATTTGATTAAAGTCCCAGCGGGAACTTTAGAAAGTAACATGGTGCTTGTATACTGTAGTTTACTAGGTCTGTTTTACTGGTAAAATAAAGTAAGTCAACAATGGCGGTTAGCCATCATTTGCATAAACAATTTGGCAAGTGGACATCACATGCATAAACAATTTCCAAAACTTGATCCTGTTTGTATGTTGTCACAAAATAGCTTAGATACTGAAATTGACGTTGTGCACCATATGTAATTAAATGTTGGGATATCTTTCTGGGCTCTTATATTTGCCAACAAAAGAAAAATGTTCTACTTAAACCAGTAGTCTGATGCTTCCACATCAGTGTTGGCTGCCTGTACAGGGAGCCAACACTGGTGAGGAAACATTGCTACACATTAGTCAACAACTCGAGGAACTAGATTGGGTGATATTTAAACAATATGATTTGAGAACCTATGTAGTGAGTGCGCGATTTGAATATAGAGGCACCTACCTTCTCTTCGTAGTGACGGAGACCCTCCAGAGATGACTAGTCCTTCCTCACAGCCCCGACCCGAACACTAACGATAGCAGCTGCTAGCCCAAACCCTTAGCGACGTCCTCGCACGTCTTGTCACCTCCACGACCCACGTTGGAAAGGGCGATTTCCGCTCGCTGCGCACGCCTGACAGCTGACCCCTTCCGCTTGCCCCGCTTCCGGTCAACGCACCCGGCTGCTGACGTCCGGCTGCTGACGTCCGGCTGCTGACGTCCGGCTGCTGACGTCCGGCTGCTGACGTCCGGCTGCTGACGTCCGGCTGCTGACGTCCGGCTGCTGACGTCCGGCTGCTGACGTCCAGCTGCTGACGTCATCCCACACGCCACCCTGATCTTAAAGATCACAATCTCTCCGCTCCATGTTGTAGTCTACCATCCAACCGGGAGAGCGCCTTGCTCGTCGAGATCTTCTCAAGCTGGGCTCCTCATTCTCCCCCTCTCCAGAATCATCGTCCGTCAAAGCAACAATCCTGCGAAGGTCCAAGACGTGTCGTGGTGTTCCATCTACGGATACGTTGCTTCTGGAATTGATCGCCGTCACCGTTCCTCTGCTCCATTGAGACGTACAGCGCGCCTTTGGTGGCTTGACCCAGACTTCCTCCCCTATTTTCACGCGAACGGGTCCCTTCTCTTCCTCGTGACCCTCCGGCGCTTTGCTCGGGTGCCTCCATTCATATTTGAACACAGCTCTCTGCGGCACAGATTCCTCAGCCTGTCCGGATCGGGGAGACAAGTTGTACCAAAAAACTGCTTCAAGCGGCGAAATGTGACCTCTTTCCGCTATGGCCTTGACTGTCCGATGGTGCCTCTCCACGATCCCGTTACCGCCTGGCCTATACGCTGCTCTGAACAAGCGTCGCACGTTCCACCGATCAAGCATAACCCTCAATGCTTCCGAACGAAACGCCGCCCCGTTGTCCATCAGTAGTTCTTCCACGAGACCTCTCTCTAAAAATATCCCGTTCAGGATCTGCACGATCTCGTCAGCAATGCCCGATCTCAACTCCCTCCAAATGGCCAGCCGGCCCGGCCCACAGTCGACCATGGAGAGGTACATTCGGTGACGGTAGTGTGTCACATCCACAGCTAGCCTTTTCCAGTTCTGCTCCACGGAAAGGCTTCCCTGTTCATGCCCACACGGAGCAGGGTCGATGGACTGACACCTGTCGCAGCTCCCGACCACCTTCCGGACGCTTCTCCTAGTGATGTCAGCATCAATTTTTTTTGCCAGATACAGGGTCCTGTCCACACCCAGGTGATGCATAGCGTGCAGTTTCTTCAGTTCAGGGTCATCCAACCGACATACCGCAGCTATCCCTTTCCGGGCCTCCTCCGGTTCTTCCAACCACGCCCTTTTCACCCTGGTCAGTACGTCCGCCCTGTTTTTCTCCGAAGGCACGAAAACCACGTTCAGCTTCAGTCCGAATTCGGCGATCAATTCACCTAGAACTCCTAGACGGCGCTTCACTAACATCTCCGCAGCACCTTTCGTCCGCACTCTCCTGTCACCGGTGATCACCGATCCTACCCAGCCAAGCACAGTGGCCGAATCCGTCCGCATTTCAATCGTGCGCAGCCCCCATTTCAAGGCCAAGTTCACCCCTTTCAGCAGCGCGTCTAATTCGGCGACATTGATGTGGTTGAAATCGTCTGCTTTCCGAAGCCAGGCCGCGTCCTCCACCGCAGTGCCTTCGATTGCCAACACCACCCCTATCGCTATACTGCTAGCATCACACCAGACGGTCCCGCATTTCGTCTTGGGCACGTACCAGTTCCCCCTGACCGGGTCTTCCGCTCTTGTCCTCTCTAGGATCTCCTGCATCATCGCCACCGTCCCTTCTCCCACCTTGTCGCCCCACCTTTCTCCTTCTGCTCGTCTCTTGGTGTAACTACACGCCGTGCGCAGCCATCCAGCGATCGGGTAGTGACCGACCAACTTCCCACACACCGAGAACAGCTCTCTCCTGCTGACGCTGGAACTCAGCTCTGGGATTTCATTTCCTCTCCGGAACATCAATTCACCTGATCCATCTCTTCGCAGCTTCAGCCCCAGCGCGGCTCCCCCTTCAATCGACTCCGGTGGCTTAGCAATCAGTCCGAACTTCTCCAGATGTCTAACTACCTCGTCGGCTGGCACTACAGTTTCGTCCACCAAAATGTCGTCAATGTAGGAGCTGGTGGCCTTTCTAATCTTGCCGTCTTTCCCTAGGACGGACCTAAGCACTGCCACCATGATCTTCGGAGCGGAATTCAGCCCGAAACCCAGCCTGGTTAGACAGTACGTCCGGCCCTTGTACCGCACCAGCTGATATCGCCACAGTTTGTCGCTCACATGGAGCTGCAAGTATGCCGATCTCAAGTCGACAATCGTCGCTGCCTCAGTCGACTGTCTCCACTTACGTAATGCCTCACCACAAACGTCTGTCGCCTCACCTCCCGTGTGACACGATATGTGCTGGTTTAGCTCCCTGAAGTCCAGCACCGGTCTGACTTTTCCCTTCGTAGGCTGCACCACCGCCATCAGGGGTAGCACTCCGCCCGCTACCTCCTCCTTCCAAGGGACAAGGACCCCTTCCTCGATCCACCTCTCCACCTCGTCTTCAAACTCGACCCTGGCGTGGCCTTTCAGGGTATGCTGGTAACAGCTCACCCTGTTCTCCAGCGTCGGGGGTTCGTCCTTCCATCGCCACTCTATCGTCCACCGCTGACCATCGAACGCCGCCTGAAAGTCTTTGTCCTCGATGGTGTAAGCGGCGCAGTCCCTCGTGGGGCTCTGCTCTCTCTGGCGATCCTGACTCGCAGTGCACGACGCCCCCACGCTTCCGAACGTGACCTCATTTCCCACAACACTGACGCCACCGAGGCAGTTGATGGCGTCCATCCCCATCACCACATCAACTCCATCTATCACGCGTTCGGCCACAATTGCCTGCAGTCTTAGCGTCGCGCCGCGCACCACTATCTCTACCTTGCTGCTGCCTCTGCAACGGATTTCGCTGCCGTCGACCGCCCGGAAACTACTCACCCCGTTCCATTCCTTCGTCACCCTCGAAGTCACCAGGGTGGTCGTACAGCCCGTATCCACAAGGGCCTTGAACGTCTCCCCCTCGGCCTCCACGTCAATCAATGGCAGCGTCTCCAATAGCGCCTCTACTCGTTTGAGGGGAAAGTTCGAGAGGCAGCAACTTCCCCGCGGTCGTTTCCCTGGCCGCAATCACGGGCAATGTGCCCTGTCTGCCTGCATCGATAGCAAACGGGCCCCGGCTGCGTACAGTCCCGCGCCATGTGCGGTCCCTGGCATCTAAAACACCGTCCTGAGAACGGCCACTCTCGTTGCACGGTGAGCTTCTGTACCTCTTTCTCGGGACGTCGTCCGTCTTTACGCGCCTCCGTCACCGCCATCGCCATCGCCTTCCGCCCAGAGTGTCTCGTCAACGCGCGAGCATGAGCTACAAGTTCGCCCAATGGCATCTTTTTAACCCCGGGCAGTCGTTGTAGGTGAATCCCTACATCGTCGGGGAACCCATTCACGAACGCCAGTCGGGCTGCTCTCTCCAGTCCTTCTCCGGCAAACCCGGTTAGAGTCGCTAGCCTTCTAGCTTCTGATGCAAAGTCGTCCACTTGGCCTCCCGTCCACCTGATTGCACCTAGCTTAGCGAAAGCTGTGTACTCGCATTCCGTGTATGCGTCACACAAGCGTCGCTCTATATTCTCATCGCTGAGCCGTTCCTCTTCATCCATCTCTAGGTAGAGCGACAACGCGCTCCCTTCCAAATACAGCGCCATAAGACTCGCCACGTCGCTTATGCCCTGCAGTCTCGCCACCAGCCTGATTTTGCGAATCCAGGCCACTACATCGCCTTCGCCGTTAAAAGGTCTGACGACGTCACTGGCGATCCTAATTTTTGCAGACATCGTGTTGAAAAAAAATGTGAATGTTTACGAACGGCCGAAATAGCTTGTAGTGAGTGCGCGATTTGAATATAGAGGCACCTACCTTCTCTTCGTAGTGACGGAGACCCTCCAGAGATGACTAGTCCTTCCTCACAGCCCCGACCCGAACACTAACGATAGCAGCTGCTAGCCCAAACCCTTAGCGACGTCCTCGCACGTCTTGTCACCTCCACGACCCACGTTGGAAAGGGCGATTTCCGCTCGCTGCGCACGCCTGACAGCTGACCCCTTCCGCTTGCCCCGCTTCCGGTCAACGCACCCGGCTGCTGACGTCCGGCTGCTGACGTCCAGCTGCTGACGTCATCCCACAGTAGTGTAAATAGTTTTGTTTTATCAGAAGGATGTCATTGGAAACTCATGAATTTTTTGTGGAATCTAGCTTGAAAATACCCTTGTAAAACCTTGAAAACCCTTGAATTCTCTTTTTAAAAACCTGTAGGAACCCTGTTAACTGTTTTTGATGTTTGACAAAGAGGCCATTATTCTACATTTTGCTTTACATTTGAGTATATATTTTATCGTTTGCTCAAAGTGTATTGAAAATGACTGCATTTTAAAAATTTTGATTTGCGGTCATTGGACTGAAAATGGACCTGGGTTGGGCATATAATGATATTAATATTCACTTTGAGTACTGTTTTAGCCAGACTGTGGGGGTGTGATGGAGGTGGGGAGTGGTTGTACTAGTTTTGGTAGGTTCTGACATAAAACAGTAGTGAACATTTATGAATGCAAAGCTTTCAGTTTGTATCTGTTTTCAACAGATTTGGTCAAATCCATGTAATTTATGCCAGTAGATTTTTGCCTTTGTGAGTGCATTTGTTATTCTACCATTAAGAACTACTTTTAAGTAGCATAATTAATTAATTTCAGGAGCTGTTTTCAAGACTATGAAAAATGCAACAGAAGCAGAGGTTAAGTTGCTGACTCGAGAATGGCTTTGGACTGCCAGTGACAGAAATGGTGGCCGAAGGAGGAGAGAGAAAAATTTGGACAAGTCTGCTCTTGACAATGAATCTGCCACAGATCTCAGGTCTGCACAAATTGAAAATTAAGATAACTCATTTATAGGTTACCTTAATATTTTAAGGTAATCCATTTTAATGATGTACTGGTAACAATAGACTGAATAACTTTGCATACTTGGTTTCATCTTCAATTCAAATTACTCATTCACCAGGTTAGTAAGTAATACTCCTCTCTGTGATTTCAAATACAATTTTATTGATGATATCTCTTGCATTTAGTATGTTTTTCCTATTTCTGCACATTCTAAATATATTTATTTTTAACAAATCTCCCAAATTTCAAGTCATAAAATCGAGCCCTAAAATAAATACCGTTACTCCTTATTTACTGGTCTTTATGTGCAGATATGAATGATTGTTGAACTTTGTCACAAACAGCCACAGCTGTATAAGTGACCTTAACGCCAATTAAATAAATATCTTAGTTTTACAGTGTATATTGGCCAGTATATCTTATTTTCTTCTTGGTAGATTAAAAAAATTCCTAACAGACGATAATATTTTTTGTGTTTGACTTCAGTAAAATATGTAAAGAATTTATACTTTAATGTTTTATTCTTCCTGTCTGTTTTCCTTTTCTTTTTACTGATGCGATGTCGGCTAATGGAGTATCAAATCGCCATTTTCCTCAGTTATCTCGTGTTGTGTTTTCACATAGAATAAGAACACATTTCCTTAAAAAGCTCATACTATTTTCTTAACCCTAACGTATCTTAATCATCTAGTATATTTCAACGAAAAATTCTCTGCTAACATTTCCTTTCTATAAATTAACTAAATTTTTACACGCTAGGCCACTGGTAATGGAAATTTCTAATATTTCCGATTTCCCTTTGATAATGTAAGAAATATGAACGCACGTGGTCGCATTGTGTAGGGAATACGATCGCACGTGGTCATATTCTTAACGAATTATTATAAGCCATAAATACAATACAGTGCCAAAAGGACATAGGTGAATTGACGACGGCGGAGATAGAAGGCTTTCCGTGGTGAGTGTACATTAGCGTCGTCGTGGCTGATCGTCTGTCGCTGTGACTGGAACATGTTGAGTAGCTCTGTGTGGTCTCCGACTAAGACCTTAAAAGGTCTTAAGCCAAAAGACAGTGAATCGTGATATATCAGCCTATTTAAAGAGTTAAGATGGCTCAAATGAAAAGTCCTATCCGAAAGCCGTGATTGGTCAGTTTACCCACTGGCGCGAAGTAAGTAGAGAGACAGACCGCGCTTAGATGCCAACCAATCAAAATAGTGGACACGATAACGTTAAACTAGCCAAAGATGTTTGTAATCTCAAACGAGATCATTCTTAATATTTCTCTCAAACAGTGAAGATAGCAATGAAGAAAACAATATTGCTACAATATATATATATATATATATATATAATATATATATATATATATATATATATATATATATATATATATATTGTTATATTTCGGAATGGTCATTTTGCCAGTTTAGCCAATAAATAAATATATATATATATATATATATATATATATATATATATATATATATATATATAACGGGAAGCTTTATGAAAATAGACAAAAGACGAAGGCAGGTTTACGGAAATAAACAAAAGACGAAGGCAGGTGGAATACAAACAAACAATTGTATTAATATGGCGCTCAAGAAATATAAATAAAACAAGTCTTTAACGTTTCGAGCCTACGCTCTTCAACAGAAAGATACACAGAGAAGAAACACAGAAAGAAGGAGAGAAAAAAATGCGTGCAGAGGCTAGCGAATCAACATGGCGATCTGATTTCGGCCAGAAGTCAAAGATCAAACGTGAGACGCAAGAGCGAAATTAGGGGAGATAATAGGGTTAAATGACCTCGCTCCAACATAAGAGTGTGTGTGTGTGTATATGAGAAGAGTGTGTGTATGTGTATGAGAGAGTATTAGTGTGTATGAGAGGTCTGGACGTGTGTATGTATATATGATGTGATGTATAAAGTCGTATGGTGTAGTGTAGAGAGAGGAGATGAGGGAAGAGGGGGGAGGGGTGAGGGGGAAGGGGGAGAAAGAAAGGGGAGAAGAGGAGGGGGAAGGGGGAGAAGGAAGAAGAGGAGAAGAGGAGGGGAGAGAAGGGGGAGAAGGAAGGAGAGGAGAAGAGAAGAGGAAGGGAGAAGAGGAGGGAGGATAGAGGGAGAGGGGGAGAGAGAGAGAGAAGGGGAGTGAGGGAGCAGAGAGAAAGAGGGAAGGGGAAGAGGGAAGAAGGAGGGAGGGAGAAAGAAGGAAGAAGGGAAGAGGAGTAGGGGTGAAAGGATGAAGGACTGAAGAGAAGTAGGGGTCGGGGGGAGGTTAGATGAGGAGGGGGAGATGGGGGGGTTAGATGAGGAGGGGGGAGAGTTGAGACCAAATGGCGTATAAGAGCGAAGAGAGAAGATTAATTCCTGTTCACGGCGCAAACGGGAATCCGGATGGCCTCTGTGCAAGGACAAACCGAACACAGACAGGTGTTGCAAGGAGTGACCGGTGGAGCGGAAATGGCGTGAGACCGGTGTGTCGTTCGCAAGGCGGATGTCACGGAGGTGTTCCGCGAACCGGTCAGCCAAGCGGCGTCCCGTTTGTCTGATGTACAGGGAATGGCAGAGAGAGCAAGAGACGCAATAGATAATATTGCTGGAGGTGCAGGTGAAGGAGTTGATGATGCGATAGGGTCGATGATGGGTGTCAGTGAGGAGGGTGGTGTTGGAGAGGTAAGGGCAAGTGCGGCAACGTGGGCGGGAGCAGGGGAACGAGCCAGGTTGGGAGGTAGGGTCAGGGAAGGAGCTATGGACCAAAAGGTCTCGAAGGTTATGGGCTCGTTTGAAAGAGGGGAGGGGTCGGTTAGGGAAGAGGTGTGAAGTGGACGGGTCGGACTGGAGATGACGGAAAGCTCGAAGAATGGTGCGTTGGAGACGTAGGGTAGTGGGGTGGTAAGTGAGGGGAAAAGGGAGGCGGGAGACTACAGGGCGGGTTCGGGAAGAGAAAGCAGATACACGGTCCACGGAACGTGCTCTGGCAAGGGCGGTGTGGATAGTGGTGAGGGGGTATCCACGTAGGATGAAGTGGTGAGCCATATGTTGAGACTGAGTCTCAAAGTCATGGTCGTCACTACAGAGCCTACGTAGACGGAGGAATTGGGAATAGGGGATGGAAAGCTTGGTGTGTTCTGGGTGGGAGGAAGAGAAGTTGAGGTATGAGTGTGAGTCTGTGTATTTGTAGTGAATGGAGGTGGTAAGAGTGGAGTGAAGAATGCTAACCGAAATGTCGAGGAAGGAGACAGAGGTGTTGGAGATAGTGGAAGTGAAGTGGAGGGCTGGATGGAAAGATTGAACGAAAGAGAGGAAGGAATCTAGATGTTCACGGGAGAGTGAGGTGGCACCGATAATGTCGTCAATGTAACGACCGTATAGTTCAGGAGTGGGACCAGTGAAATTAGAGAATATTTGGGCCTCAACATAGCCAACGAACAGGTTCGCATAGTTGGGGCCCATTCGCGTTCCCATGGCCACTCCCGAGAACTGATGGTAGAACTCGCCCGTGAACGAGAAGCAGTTAAGAGTAAGGACAAGTTCGGCCAGACGAATGAGTGTGGAGGTGTCAGGTTCAGGGTTGGAGCGGAGGTCGAGGAAGTGTTGAAGTGCCTGCAGTCCTTCGTGGTGAGGGATAACGGTATAGAGGCTCTGAATGTCCATAGTAAAAAGGATTTTGGAGGAGCCGGGAGGAAAGGAGAAAGAGTTGAAAAGCCGGAGAGCATGGTTGGTATCGTGGATGTGGGAGGGAAGAGACGCCACTAGGGGGGCAAGGACACGGTCGAGGTATTTAGAGATGAGCTCCGTGGGACAGTTACACGCGGAGACAATGGGGCGGCCAGGGTTGTTGGGTTTGTGGATTTTGGGGAGGAAGTAAATGGTGGGGGTACGTGGGATTCGCACAATTAGGTTGGATGCGGTGTGGGGGAGACGGGAGGACGAGATGAGGTCGTGGACAGTAGAGGATACCGTCTGTTGGTAGCTACGTGTGGGGTTAGAGGACAGAGGGGAGTAGAAGGAGGTGTCATTGAGTTGGCGGAGAGCCTCGGCCCTGTAGAGGTCCGCGCCCCACACCACTACAGCTCCACCCTTGTCAGCCGGTTTGATGATAATGTCAGCGCGCCGTTGGAGGGAACGAAGAGCCGAGAGCTCGGCCGGGGAGATGTTGAGGCGGCGTTGGCGCCTGGAGAAGTTGAACCGCTCCAATGCACGCTGACAAGCGCCCGCGAAAAGATCCACTGCTAGGAACTGGCCGGGGGCAGGCGTCCACGAGGATGGTCGGCGGCCCAGGTCAGTGAAGCAGTCCTCTTCGTTGGATGCGGGTGGTGAGTCGCGGAAATGCGCACCCAACCGGACGTGGCGCACAAAGCTGTGGACATCAACTCGCGTCTGGAATTCCTTACAGGATGGAGTGAGGGGGATGAAACGCAGACCCCCTACTAAGGACGGAGCGTTCCGCCGCAGAGAGGGGAAGATCAGGGGGGGAATGGTAACAACAGACGGAAGTGGAGAAGGGGTGGGTGGAATAGAAGTAGGAGGGGTGGTAGGTCTGAGGGGGAGGGATTGGGGAGGTGTGTGGGGGGTTGTTGGGAGGGGCAGTAGGGTTAGGTGTAGGTAGATGGAGCCTATCAGGAGGGGAGGAGGGGTTGTTGGGAGGGGCAGTGGGGTTAGGTGTGGGTGGATGGAGCCTATCGGGAGGGGAGAAGGGTAGTGGAGGAGTTGGGGTGGTGGCGTCGGGTGTGGTGGAATTGAGGAGTGATTGGAGTTTACGAAGTTTGGTATCGGAAAGAAATTGATGGAAGAGGTGATTCAAATGGATAATGAAGCGTAGCGTGTTTGGAGCATAGAAAGGCGGCAGAGAGGAGAAAAACGTGAGGAAAGCAGGAGGAAGAAGGCGGTTGATGGTATGTAGTTTAGAGAGATTGGAGCGAATGGTGGCCCGCATAAGGCGGTAAGATGTGGTGCGGAGTATGGGTAAGATGGAAGAATCCGAGTGGAGAGCAGGGTGGAAGTGGAGGCGGAAACCTTTAGGGATGAGTCGGTGATGTAGGTAGCGGCTTAGGAAAGAGACATGGCTAGAGAAGCGGGTTTTTTTAAAAAGAAGCAGAGAGAGATTAATGGACGGCTGAAAACAGTTTAGGGGGAGAGGGCGGAGGTGATCCTTCAAACGGTGGTGGATAGTGAGAAGGTAGGATTTGTAGTCAGGCATGGTGGGATAGTGAAAAAAAGGGGAAAAACCAAACGTTCGAAAAAAAAACAACAAAAAAAGCAATCGTATGAAAAAACTAGATAAAAAAAGCGGTAGGGGCAGAAAATAAAGGCGGAGAAGATAGGGCAAATGGAAAAAGGAAAGAAAGAAGGGAAGCAGAGAGAGGGGGAGGCAAAAAAGGGGGTGCAGGCAGAGGAAACAGAGTATGGACATCCAGAGAAGGAAGAAACGACGGAAAGGAGGACAAAACTGCAGGAAAATGTGGAAAGTATGAAATGAATGTAAAAAAAGGATAATATATGAGAAAATAAAAATAAAACGAACGGGACAGTTTATGCGAACAAGTTCAAGGTTGAGAGTTCAAGGTTAGAAATGTATAGACGTCGTGGTATATTTTTTAAGGATTTCACATCAATAACAAAGTCACTTTGATCCGTGAAAGAGAGGTGCAGCCAATGGTAAGTATCCAAGGGGTAAAGAAAATCCAATGTAGAGGTAAGAGTTGATAGTGGTGTTGGTAGAATATAGGATGAAAGTGAGACCACGTGAGCGCGTAATATATAACGGGAAGCTTTATGAAAATAGACAAAAGACGAAGGCAGGTTTACGGAAACAAACAAAAGACGAAGGCAGGTGGAATACAAACAAACAATTGTATTAGTATGGCGCTCAGGAAATATAAATAAAACAAGTCTTTAACGTTTCGAGCCTACGCTCTTCAACAGAAAGATACACAGAGAAGAAACACAGAAAGAAGGAGAGAAAAAAAATGCGTGCAGAGGCTAGCGAATCAACATGGCGATCTGATTTCGGCCAGAAGTCAAAGATCAAACGTGAGACGCAAGAGCGAAATTAGGGGAGATAATAGGGTTAAATGACCTCGCGCCAACATAAGAGTGTGTGTGTGTGTGTGTATGAGAAGAGTGTGTGTGTGTGTATGAGAGAGTATTAGTGCGTATGAGAGGTCTGGACGTGTGTATGTATATATGATGTGATGTGTAAAGTCGTATGGTGTAGTGTACAGAGAGGAGATGAGGGAAGAGGGGGGAGAGAGGGGAGGGTAAGGGTGAGGGGGGAGAAAGAAAGGGGAGAAGAGGGGAGAAGGAAAGGGGAGAAGAGGAGAAGAGAAGGGGAGAAGGAAGGAGAGGAGAAGAGGAGGGGAGAGAAGGGGGAGAAGGAAGGAGAGGAGAAGAGGAGGGGAGAGGAGGAGGGAGGATAGAGGGAGAGGGTGATATATATATATATATATATATATATATATACACATTTTATATTATTAAAAGAAAGTAGATGGATTTAAAGTAAAATGACAAATACGAGCCACCAGCATTGTCATACAACCGATCACCATCTTCAGTATCATATGATTGATATGATTATATATTTATTAAAATGTCATGTGTGTTCGTTGTGTTAAGTCAGCTGTACATTGTGTGTGGAGGCGCAATGGCCCAGTGATTATGGCAGCGGACTTGCGGTTTCGATTACCAGACCGGGAGTTGTGAGTATTTATTGAGCAAAAACACCTAAAGCCCCTCGAGGTTCCGGCAGGGAATGGTGGTGAACCCTGCTGTACTCTTTCACCACAACTTTTTCTCACTCTTTCTACCGGTTTTTTGTTGTACCTGTATTTCAAAGGGCCAGCCTTGTCACACACTGTGTCATGCTGAATCTCCCCGAGAACTACGTTAAGGGTACACGTGTCTGTGGAGTGCTCAGCCACTTACACGTTAATTTCACGAGCAGGCTGTTCCGTTGATCGGATCAACTGGAACCCTCGTTGTCATAACCGACAGAGTGCCACATAGTGTGTGTCTATAAGCTAATTTTCAATAAGATTCTAAGAATATTCAAGGCTATCGAGTTCTCTGAGCTGTCACCTTTTACTTGTTTATTTACTTACTTGTTACGATCTTTGATGAACTAGGCGTTCCTTCATTAGAATCCAGTTGGAAATGTGGATTCTGTGACTCGGCATCATCAGAGATCGAGTTCATTTATATCCATGATATCCATAAATGAACTTTTTTTACCTCCTCCCCCTAATCACAGACACACCCAAAAGAGTCAATGGCGCTGACTTTTCTCCGGTAAGTAAAATAGAAATGGCAACAGCCACGAATCAGAACCGAGATCATGCTTAAAGTGGTTTCGTCATTTACGCGTACCATCTTCGCTACGTTCACCTACTTTTTATTGAAACTTTTATGAGAGAAAACTCTCTATTCTCACCTTCCTTTTCAAATGGTACTTGAAAAAGTTGATGAGCGATTGGCCAGAGAGGAAAGTGTGTCTCTAAACCTTTCGCACGAGTCCACCACACACATTCTTTCACCAAAACCACCAGTACAATGAAAACTGCCCTGCCTTCCCGGTTAAAGGAAGGTGACGGGACAATATTCACGATAGACTCGGCCGATAACCGAGTTCGTCCTACATATGATAGCAGCCGTTCGACATAAGTCCACAGGTCTAAAATGGTTGGACACTGCTCGAGTGCGTGCAGAACGGTTTCGTCGCTCTCACCGTACCTCGGGCAAGTCGGTCCGGTGTATCTCGAACCGTGCCTGTAGAGTGTAGGGCGGAATTCGTGACAGACGAACTGTAACTTCGCTGCGGGCGAGCTAGGAAGTTGACCAGCAGCAGGGAAGGAACTCCAGGAAGGAGAAGCAAAAAGAATGTCAACAGTGAGTGTGATACGAATCTGAATGAACTAAACAGAAATAACTGGCGACTTACGTAAAGTAATAAACCTCTGATAAATGTATTCTCGTTTGTTTGCGTATAGCTTAACAAAGCTATAACTGGTGACCCCGACGATAGAACAACAGCTCTCGCTATCGAAACAAACATGTCTAGCAACAAAACAACACTGAGGCTACCACGGTTGTAGCTTAAGAGGGTCGAACTGTGGTTCGCGCAGGCGGAGGCTCAATTCGATATAAACAAGGTAACGGCCGACCAAACGAAGTACTCGCACGTTGTGGCGGTACTAGACGAAGATACGGTAACAAGGGTGCTGGACATTTTAACCCAACCCCCACCAACGAAAAAATACGCCATATTGAAAGATAGGGTAGTGGATACATTCCGACGCAGTGAAAGAGAAGCGGCAGCCAAGATACTGGAGGAGGAATTAGGCGATTCCAAGACTTCGGAACTGATGGACAGGATATTGGCATTAGTCCCCCCACCCCGGTGAGTCACCTTCCTTTTTGTTTAAGGAAATATTCTTAAACAAAATTCCACCCCAAGTCGAGGCTCTCATAATTCAGACCGAAATCAAGGACCTGCAGCAATTAGCAAAGGCAGCTGACAAACATTTTTAATCCAGTGGCGTCATGGTCAGCGCCATAGCGTCGGTCCCAAGACAGGGTAGGGTTAAGCATGATGACCTGTGCTTCTTCCACACAAAGTTCGGAAAAAAGGCGACAAACTGCAAACAGCCATGTAGCTTCGGAACCCCGTCACCAGTGACCCAGGGAAACTCCAGGGCCGGCCGCCATTTGAACGCCCGGATGGCCAGCAGACATGACCAAATACTCCTCTATGTCCGCGATCGCAGCTCCGGACGCAGGTTCCTAATCGACACAGGATCAGAAGTCAGCGTGATCCCGGCGTCGGCAAGGGACCTCCGTCACGGAAAGCAGAGCCAACCATTAACAGCCGCCAACGGGTCCGCAATCGAGGCATACTGTCGCCGCACCCTTTCTCTCAACATCGGCTCACAAAAATACACATGGGCATTCACCATCGCCCATAATCGGTGCAGACTTTCTTCGAGCACACTTGCTACAGGTTGATTTGCGGGGAAGAGACTCCTCGACAACAACACATATGCTTCCGTGCCTCTTGCAACATCTGCACGTGCCGCCCCCGCATACCATCCATCTCGCAGACCTAGAACGAATCTCGGATCTTATGGTAAGTCGCTCCAATCTCACCACTCCGACATTCTCCAAACCTACAGCCCGCCACGGGGTGACACACCACATCTCCACCACTGCTCTTCCAAGTGCACAGCTGCGCACGTCGTCTATCACCAGACAAACTTGCAATCGCAAAGGCTAAGTTCAACAATATGGAGGCATTGGACATAGTTCGCCGATCATGCAGTCCCTTGTCATCACCCCCGCATATGACCCCCAAATCTAAAAGAGAGAGCGCTTTGCCGTCATGTGTTACTTTCCTTGCCTGAGGTTACCGTGGTCTTTTCCGTAGGCTTTTCTTTTCACGGATAAACCTCTTTTACATTTTTACCCCGCCTTTTTTTTTTGCTGTTTACACGTCACAAACACTTTCGATCCCATTTGATAGTTGTTTTTGTTTTTCTTTTTTTCGAAAAGAAAAGTTCTACATTGTATTGTCCCCTCTGTGTTCGGCCCTGCGTGGCTAATAAAGAAAGATATCTGCCTGCCTACCTGCCTGTTTGTCCGTCTGTCTCCACATAACTACATATCAATCTACCTACCTACCTACCTATGTACATGCATACATACATACACATCTATCTATCTATCTATCTATCTATCTATCTATCTATCTATATCTATCTATCTATCTATCTATCTATCTATCTATCTGTCTGTCTGTCTGTCTATCTATCTGTCTGTCTGTC
>NC_043007.1:52001220-52023720 GCF_006345805.1 Octopus sinensis | reverse complement strand
ATGTGGTAGAAGAGATTGGTTCCGCGGAGGAAGACAATATAGCGAAGAATGCTATCTCTACGATTGACATAAAGGCAGTGTCGGCAAAGTGACAGTATGTTTTTGAATTTGTAGAAAAATATCATCCTGAAAAAGTAGCTACAGTTCGTGCAGCTACTTTATTTAAAGACACTGTTCTGGCGCATTTTCATAACATTTTGAAAGGTAGGAAAAAGTAGTCTTTCTAATGAAACGACCTGCAAGTGTAAAAAGTGAAGAAAGTGTGTCCAAAAAGCCCAAATTAAGCGAAGTAAGAGAGAAAACGCCAGAAATTGTTCTCCCTGACGTCTTAATGGAAGGAGAATCTCCTCCCAAACACGCGCATAAATCGTCCCATCTTTAAGGTAATTCTGTTAATAAAACCAATTTACATATTTTTTTTCCATTCTCTTTTTTCATAATTGCCATTTTACTTGTAACTACACCTTTTCTGTTTTAAACTCCCCCCCCCAATTTTTAGCGGGTTTTGGCGTGCTGGAACGGATTAATTACATTTTAGTTAATTTCAATGAGGAAAATTGATTTGTAAAACGAATAAATCGTAAAATGAGGTCGGTCATTGAACGAATTAAACTCGTACTGCAAGGTATCACTGTGTGTGTATATATATATATATATTATATATATATATATATATATATTATATATATATATATATGTGTGTGTGTGTGTGTTGTGTGTGTGTGTGTGTGTGTGTGTGGTGTGTGTGTGTGTGTGCGTGCGTGCGCGTGTGGCGTGTGTGTGTGCGTGTATGTGGTGTATGTGTGTGTATGAGCGGTTGTATACTAAAGCGGTTGTATAAGTAACAAAGATGCACGGGTGTCAATTCATTACGGCTGTTTCAAGCAGCTCTATTTGATTGATTAATGAAAGCATTACATCAATTTGAAAGAGACCGTTCTCACCAGATGAATGCGTAGATTTCAAACATAAAGTATAAACCATTTTTTAAACAAATTTACATCAATAATGGAAACCAAAATATTTACATTGTTTCCTTCTGTTATAACTGTGACAGAATGAGCTTAGAAAATAATGCTTACCTTGTTAAGCCTACTATAATTTAAAGAGTAGCAGAGGGAATAGTGGGTGATCAAGATAAATAGAGTGAGGACGTGGTTACTTATATTTAGAAGACTTTATGTAGTATGGAATTGGATCCTTTGGGAGTTGTCAACTGTATTCTAGTTAATGGTGATAAATTAATTAATGTCAGACAATCTACTAGACTCCCACCTCTACACCTGTACATCTTTGTTACTTCTTTATATTCTGTTCACCTAACTTGGAATCTGCACTTCGGAAAAACTATAGAAAGTACTTTTATAAAAAGTACGCCCGAATTACCAAGAGCGGATATCTTCACTTAGCTGGGTTGCGTTGTCTACGACAAGAATATTGGGTGCAAATACCCCTACATTGAGTCTTGATATTCAGTATTCAAATAATATTGTTGGGGTGTGCAGGTTATACCGAACTAGCTGGCTGCCTCAATTTAAGCACCTAATTCAACTGAATCTTAATTATATATAGATCAGAAGTTTATGTGCACCTATGATAATATTGGCCAGAAGGAAACAGCTCTATCGTTCACATGGAAGCTGACTGTCATTTCTTACATGTTGACCAGAAGGATACAGTTCAATCATCTACATGAAAGTTAACAGACATTTCTTATATATGTTCAATGTGTGTGTGTGTGTGTGTGTGTGTGTGTGTGTGTGTGTGTGTGCTTGTCCTCCACCACCGCTTGAAACCGATGTTGGTGTGTTTACGTCCCTGTAACTTAGTGGTTCGGCAAAAAAGATCGATAGAATAAGTGCGCGGTACTTACTTGTACTTGTGACGGCGTTCACCCAGGGCGGGTTGAGCCGGCTTCTTCTTTGGTCCTGACGGCATCACGAACCATGGCGGCCCACGCTCGCCGGTCCTGTGCGAGGTCACTAGAGATAGCGAGCCATTCGCGGTTCCATCTGCACAGATTGACCACCTGCGGACCTGAGAGTTCGGAGAGGTCCTCCTTTATCGTCGTTGCCCAGGTCTTCAGCTACCCGCCCGTGCGTTTGCGCCAGTTGGGCAGTGGAAGTGGGAGGAGGACATCACGAATCAGCTCACCCTCTGGACATCGGGCCGCATGACCGAACCACCTCAAGTGCCGTTGTAGAAGCATCGAAGGGAGGGGCCGGAGATTCAGGCGATGACGAAGACCGGCTGTAGGAACCCGATCAATGCGTCGGCAGCGAAGAATGCGGCGGAGACAGTCATTGTCGAAAACCTCCAGCCTTCGCTGATAGACTACCCTCATAGGCCATGTTTCACAACCATAGAGGGGGATAGTACGAACGACGGCCTGGTAGATTCGCCCTTTGGTCACCGAGGAGATCTCTCTCTTCTGTCCTACAGGCACTGCCGGAAGCGCACGAATGCGGATCCGGCAGCACCTATGCGACGCTCGACCTCGGCTGCACCCTGACCCCTTTGGAACCACCGTTGAACCTAGGTAGACGAAGGACTCCACATCCAGCTCCACGCCCTCGAAAACGGTTGGCTGCCAGTCATCTGCTGCGACCAGAGACGTCATTACTTTGGTTTTGCTAACATTGATCCGAAGACCAACAGCTGCCGCTGCCGCATACACCCTTTCGAGAGCATCTTGGTCATCTGCCCGGTTAGAGCCCAAGAGCGCGATGTCATCTGCGTAGGCCAGGTCCGTCACCACGACTTCTCTCCCAGCCTCTACGCCCGGGTAGAAGTATTGTAAAGGTTTTGGCAGCCACATCGATCAAGCTGATGCCTCTATAGTTGGAACGCAGTTTTCTATTACCTTTTTTGAAGAAATGTAAAAGGGTTGCCTCGCTCCAGTCATCAGGAAAACGCCCCGTCGCCCACACTACACAGAAAACACGATGGAACCAGGCTGCGAAGGCATCAAGCTCGGCCTTGTAGATCTCAGCTGGGACGCCGTCCTCACCCGGGGCCTTGTTGTTCCGGAGATTTTTCAGGATACCGCGCACCTACTCGACCGTTGGAGGGGCAGTGTTGCACCTGTACTCTTCTCCAGGCGACTGCGCGTCGGTTGTCGTAGATGGAGACAGGTGATTGAGCAGCTCGGAGAAGTGGTCCCGCCATCGGCCCAGCCAGTCACTGAGGTTGGTAATGACCGCGCCGTTCCGATCACGGATCGTCTCACTGAAACCCGGATTGCTTCGGCTGGCCCGCTTCACCAGTTAGTAAAGTGCGCATTTCGATCGGCCCGGATGGTCCGAGAGGCTTGACGTCGCAGATCTCGGAGATTTGGATCTCCCTCGAGCCGAGCCATCCTCGCCCTCTCCACGAGTTCAAGAGTGTCGCCGGAGATCCAGTCCTTTGACGGGGGTGAGTAAACCCGAGATGTTTTCGGGCCACCTCAACCGTCGCCTCCTTCAGCGCGCGCCACTCCTGCTCCGGCCGCTGTTCCATCACGTCACCGAGCAACTGGAATCGGTTCCGTAGTTCCAACCGGAAACCATTGCCAGCATCGAGTTTGAGTCGCGAGATGTCGATTCTCTTCTTGCGGTTAGGAGGAGGTTTTGCCTGCAGCCGCAAACGAAGGATTGCCCGAACAAGAGTATGGTCTAACCCATGCTCGCTGCCCGTATCAGCCCCGCGATACGCACGAGAGTCCACCACTGAGCTAGCCCACCGGGACCTGACCAGTATGTAGTCGATCTGATTGGCTGTTCTCCCGTCATTGGACCGCCAAGTGACGAGATGGCGCGGAGGATGTTGGAACCGGGTGTTGGTAACGATGAGACGATTGGCATCTGCGAAGGATACGAGCCGTTCACCATTGTCACGGCGTACGCCAAGGGCATGGCGTCCTAGTATATGCCGCGTTGTATCATCAGCCGACCCTGTTCGTGCATTCCAGTCCCCAGCGACAATGAGAACATCACTGGATGGGACACCATCCACTGCAGCTTGGAGATCGGCGTAGAACTGCACCTTGTCTGCATCGTCTGCACTGAGAGTGGGCGGGTAGACAGCAATCACACTGACATTGGAGATTTGACCCTTCGATCGAGCCAGCGCAAATCGGTGTGAGATCGGTTGTCACGCCAGCAGAGCCGCTTGCGCGTCAGGGCTGAGCCCCACAGCGATCCCATGAAGACCACTGTTGTCGGTCACGCCACTATGATACAGGTGATAACTGACATCCTCGCCCGGCACCCTGATAGGCAGATGGCCAACATCAGCGAGTCGGACCTCTGAAAGGCAAGCAACATTCACACATTACTTGTGCAAAGCTTTCATTGTTAGCGCCTGGACACCGTCGTCACGAAGGGTTCTGACGTTCCAGCACGCTACCTTCAGTTCTATCCTACGTTTAAAGAGCAGGACTACTCCAGGAGTAGTTTGAAGAGCCATAGCAGTTTGAGGGTTGTTGATTGGTTGCATGTTTGTAGCAGGTAAATAATTCGTATTCGTATTCGCATTCATTGCCATGGTAGTAGTAGGATTCATAGAAGAAGTTTCGTGAGAATATTCACAAGCGGTCCCCGACATCCCGCATGCATATCCCGAGTGACGGGACGCTCTGTTTGCCGCGGGGTCTCCACAGACGCAGGGACAGAACGTTCTCGAAGCCGCCGGTTGCCGATCAGACGCCTCTTGGAATTTTCACTGCGGCCCTAGTACTGCTCGGTGCCAGACCAATCCGCCTTGGGTGGCCCTACCAGGAACCGAAGTTCCCGACGGCATAGCTCTGACACTGCCCGTTTACACCACCCTACCGCTTTGAGGAGGGGTTTGACTTTAGTGTAGAATAAGTACTGGGTGTCGATAAGTTCGACTAAAATTCATCAAAGCAGAGCCCCAGCAAGGCTACTGTCTATTAACTGAACCAAGTAAAAGGTACACACACACACACACACACACACACACACACACACACCACACACACACGCACATACACACACACACACACACACACACACACACACACGCACACATATACACACACACACACATGCATACATATACATACACACACATATACATACGCACACATGCATACATACATATATGCATACAACACACACACATATTCCATGTGGACGATAGAGCTGTTTCCGTCTGGCCAATATCATCATGGGTGCACATACACTTCTGATCTATGATCCCTAGTATTTTAGTCTATAAATGAAAGGAACAAAACTGAAAAGATTGTTATTCCTCCCAACTCTGGAGCCCCAAAATATAACTGTCCGTGTGAAAAAGTTCTCCTCTAATTGCAAACCAGCATCTTTCAAAGTCTGACCTTGTGACTTATTAATGGACAGCGCAAAAGACTGATGTATTAGAAATTGAACTCGTTTGAACTCGAATAGCATATTGGAAGGATTTAAGTTAAGCGAGGAATAAACACATCTTCACCTTTTCCACGGATAGAAATTATTGTGGCCTCTATGACATTTCTCGTTAATTTCTTGACAACAAGTCTTGTATCATTGCACAGCTTTGGTTGAGAAAAGTTGCGCAGAAACATGATTGGTGCGCTTATTTTCAATCGAAGGTAATGAGGAGGAACTCCTGGTGGTTCCAGTGAGTTTAAGAACTCAACCGGGTAACCGAGTTATCCACAACAGAGCCTCTAGACTTATAAGTATGTTCATTTCCTGGTGAAACTTTCTCCAGTCTTTCATTTAAATTACTTACAATAATGTTTTTTGGTGCCGTGATTACTCTTTCGCACGACCATGGCATTGAGAGAGGGAAGCAAAAACAATCGTTTCATCCCTACTGGTAAAACCTGAAACGTTGTCTAATAAGGAGGTTTTAGCATGGGATCAACAAATTAAAATTTTCAGAATGAATAATAACTTTGAATTGATATTGTTAACGTCATACTATATTAGTCTAAGAAAAGCTATTTGTTGTTTTGTTTGTTAATTTTCCTCGAACTTATATTTAGTTATCTCCCTTAGACTGGTCATTTTTTTTTTTGGTCGGTGTAGGACTGCACTATGTGCAACATTTTGGAAAAGAGCCCGTAGCTCCCTTACTGGGGCCCCTAGAGAGCCGAGACCACTTCTTCTTCGGAAAATATTACACAAGTAACGTTTAAGTTTTATATAGATGCTTTAGCCTTTCTTCCTATAAATCAACAAACACACACACACACACAGACGTTCATCTTTATTACATAGATTATCTGTAAGGCGGCTAGCTGGCAGAACTGTTAGCACACCAGGCAAAATGCTTAAAGACATTTTGTCCGTCTTTACGTTCTGAGTTCAAATTCTGCTGACTTTCCCTTTCATCCTTTCGGGGTCGATAAAATAAGTACAAGTTGAGCACTTGTAATCGATTAGCCCCTTCCCTTGCTGGCCTTGTGCCAATATTTGAAACCATTATTAATTGTTTGCTCCCGTGTAGTTCAGAAAAAGAAGAAAAAATACCCCTTCCACACACAAAAAATGCAATATGATCGAGTCGTTTTAGTTATTTCAGAAAACTAAAGAAACATATTTCGTTTATTTCGTATAATTCAGTCAAAAGACCGAATGATGTATTAAAATCTTTCGTTACACTTCCGGAATGTGATTACTGACACAGTTACAGTGATATAATTGTTGTATGAAAGGTCTCATAATAACGAGGAAAAAAATGAATATAATAACCTTCGTGTGTTTTTGAAAACATGTCAAAACATTTTTAAACATTTTCAAATAACACCTCAAAACATTTAAGAGAACAAGATACGCAAGGGAAATAACTTATAAAAATACTGAGTTATCTCCCATGGTATATTTAAATACTGAATAACGAGAGTGGAGTACTTATAAATTCCTTTAATCTTCTACAAGCTTCAGTCATTGGCAAGCAGCCATGCTGGAGAAAAAGACTTTTAGCAGTTTTGGTTGAGCACATTGACTACAATACTTATCCTATCGATCTTCACAGAGTTTAATACACATACACACATATCCCAATACAGATAAGCATCCATCAGTCTCGAAAGACCATGGATCTGCGCCTAGAGAATTTTGTGTTAGCTGCTGATGGCCGTGTAGTATCTGCTTTGGCCCACACAGGAGCGGCAGTCTGGCATGCAGCGACTGCATTTGAAGATTCACTCGACCGGCGCTACTGCATTTTCCTTTCTTTGAGCGCGCTTTTCTTCGGTGGAAAGTTTCTGTTTTGCTTCTCGCTGCATCCTCTTTCGTAGTACCCGTCTTCGCTGTGGGCGATCATTTGCGATCTCCTCCCACTTCAGGGCGTCCATTGACTTTATATCTCTCTTGCTGACGACCTTGAAACGAAATGAGCTCTTGTGCCGGTGGCCAATTCCCTAAACAGGAGGTCTTTTGGGATCCTTCTGTCCGAAACGCGTGGCCGAGCCACTGTAGACGGTGCTGTTGGAGCAGGGTGTATCCACTGAATATCTTGGTACAATCGAGACTTCAGTGTTGGTGACTCAGTCGGTCCACATGGTATCCAAGATGCGTCTCAGACTACGAAGGGGGAAGGCGTTGAGACGCCTCTCCTGCCAGGAGGAGAAGCTCCATATCTCACTGCCGTAAAGTAGTGTGCCGAGGACGCACGCCTTGTAGATAGCAATCTTGGTGTTTGTTGTCAGTTCTCCCAGATTCTCTTCATCAGCCTGGCAAATGTGGAAGCTGCTTGTCTAACTCACCTTCTGATCTCAGGGTCCAAGGAGAAATTATCAGTGATAGTGGAGTCGAGGTAGGTGAAATCAAGGACTATCTCCAGCTCGTAAATGTTGATGGTGATGGTGTGCGGATGGATGCTTGCCACCATGACTAAGTACGCTGGTTTTCTTCAGAATAATAATCAGGCTTACGCATTTTGTAAATGAGTGTTCTTTTGTTTGTGTCCATAATAATATCATTTGGTGTATTTATCGCTACATTGTTTCCATTTTTTTAGTAGTCCTTTTGAGGCTTTAATGTCTTCCATTGTGACATTAAGTTTTTCCTTAATTTGCCTCGCCGCCGAAGCGAAACCTTTGACGCTTGGCTTGTTGCAGTTGTTGTTCATGTTTGTGGTGGTGGTGGTGGTGACAGTGTCAGTGTCAGTCTTTCTCTCCTGCAACAAAGAAAAAAGAAAACACATCTTGACACGCGGACAACAATGATAATTAATTATTTTATTGGCAACAAGGGCTTAGGTAAAGTTACACGAAGAGACAAAGACAGGACGATACAAATGGGTTTTAAAAGCGTGTAAACAAATAGGGGGAGGCGCTTTAAGGTTACTCGTGGAAAAGCCCATAAAAACCACGGGTGTCTGACCAACAGGGTAAGAGCCTTTCTCCTTTATTTTTCACTGGCGCATGCTCACATTGGCTATTTTCCCGACATTCACCAACCTTTCGACAAATTTGCTAGAAGGCAACGCTTCCTCTCCACCCTCACTTTCCTTTCAAGTGAAAATTGAAAAAGTTTATGAGAGTTTGACCAAGAGGAAAGTGTCTGTCTTTAGCCCTTTGCAGTAGACGTTTGCTAAGAGGCCCGCAAACAAGTCTGGCATAGAAATATAAAGCTCGTAGGACAGACCATCTTAAACCCTGTGATCTGCCTCTTGCGCAGCCCTTCATCGCCTCGCCAACAACAACAATAACAACAATGATAATATTTTTTTATTGGCCACAAGGGCTTACATAAAGCAACATAAAATGACATACAATAACAGGAAAAGAGAATACAAAACAATACAAAAAGTTTTCAAATGGAGTAAACAGTAAAATAATTAAAATTAAACAATAAAATCTCCCAATGGGGGAAGTGCTTTAAGGCTACTCGTGGGAAAATCCACTAAAACCAACAAGGCAAGAGTCCTCGCCTTTTCCCTTTTTACAGGTGCATGCTCAAGACTGGTTCTTTTACACTGACCATTCTTCTGACATTCACCCACCTTTCAACAGACTTACTAGAAGACAGCACTTCCCTCTCTACCCTCACTTTCCTTTTCAAATGAAACTTAAAAAATTAATGGAGACTTGGCAAAAGTAAAATGTGTCTGTCTTTAGCCCCTTCAAACGTGTCCACCATATGACCCCTTTCGCTACAGCTGGATCCATTTTGCCTTTTTTGTGGCACTGGTTTCAGGTTCTTCATCTAATTCAGGGTTAATGCCAAGTTCCCTGTGCGAAATTTCAAGCTTCCTTGACAATAGAATGTGATTTTTTATTGCTTTCATGTTTGCACACAAGCCGCAGCACCCAGTATTCTGTACTTGATTAAGTACCTGTTCATTGCTATTGTTGCGGTCTTATAACACAGCTCTACCAGTATCATTCCTCTTCCCCCATTACTTCTCTTTCATGACCCCCTTGTTTGGGTCCTTTTTCAGCAGTGGCACTGCCCCTCGACAGACAAAAGTGGGAATTCTCCCATTCAGCTACCAGTTGCGGTAGATATCTGTTAAGAGGCCTCCAAACAAGTCTGGTATCGAAATATAAAGCTCGTAGTGTAGACCATCCAAACCCGGCGATCTGCCTCTCGTGCAGCTCTTTATCGCGAATTGTGGTCTGTGTAGCCGACTATGTGAAAGTGTGAACAACCTATGCTATCCTTATCAGTTGACTCTATCAGAGTACTCTATCTAGATACGATCTAGATGACCCGATGCGATTTGTCGAAGTCCACATTGGCACATTCGGGTTATCTAGTCGGTACCTATCAGCAGGTTTGTGAGGCTTTTGCACCCCACACTCCTATCAGATACTCCCAGGCAATCGAAACGTTCATCTAAGACAGCGTTCCAACCCTCTATTAACAGCTAAAGTACGAGACGTTCCCAGGATAACCTTCAGACGCTTGAAGAAATCTGACCGACCTGCCCCTGTCGGAGCATAGGCAGCCACCAGTCTGAAGGCACCACTGTCACTGCTGTTCACATCCAGGACCACCACCACGACAACAACAGCAATAATAATAATAATAATAATAATAATGATGATGATGATAATGATGATTTTTTTTATTTGCCACTAGGGCGAAGGATGAGGGAGACAGCACAAAGACAGACATAAAGTGTTGGGGTTTACAGATAATAGGAAAAAAATGAAAAAAGTATACACGGTATACATTAAAAGGAAGTATACATAGTATATGGCACTAGAAAAAAAGGGTTTGTGATGGGGATTTTCTGATACAGGAGGACCTCTAGGGATGACCGAGGAACCCCACCATCCAAGATCACCCTGAATATCAAGGACGAGTGCCCTCTCCAACTCATTTCTTCCGGCTAACAGGTCTACACTGAGAGTGGTGCCATTCAAGTTTGCCATTTTCGCAACTTTCACCCACCTTTTCATAAATTCACTCGAGGACAGCGCCTTCACTTTCCTTTTCAAGGGAAACTTGAAAAAAAAATCAATGAGGGCTTTCAGCTTCGTCCACCAGGCAGCCTCTTTCGCCACAGCCACCAGACAAAGGAAAACTGCCTTGCCTGCCCGATTAAAGGATGGAGACGTAGCAATCAGTAATTATTATGGACTCGGCTGACAGGCAGATTCGTCCCACACGCGACAATAGCTGTTCGTAATAACTCCACAAGTTAACAATGAACGAGTGCATGCATACGGACCACCTAAGCAGTGAAACGCGTCCCTTCCACAAGAAAATAAACAGGTATACGTTCCAATCTAATCAAGCAGTAACTGGGGCAAGGCACGACGATCAGACGATAAATAATGACAAAGGCGATGTAGGCATTCGCCACCTCTGCCAGACCTTTCAGAGACAACTTCCTTTCTTACCGATTCTTATCCACCGGGAGGTCGGGACCGAGCCAGATTCCAAGCAGTTTAATTGCTCCGTCAGTCCATCGTCCGACGGCATCGATCTGCCTCTCCAGGTGCCCAGTTGCAATCCCACCGACTTGTCGACGTTGATTTTGGCCCCTGCAACTGACTCATATTCTTTTACAATGGAGCCGACCGTCTCTACTTCGGAGGCATCCGACACCATGACCGTGACGTCGTCCGTGTACGCTGACACAGCCCTCTCGAGTCCAATTTCGAAAGCAGCCTTCTTAACTATTCCAATTTCCGCAACAGTGGCTCGAGAGCCAGTACATATATAAGAGGTGACAGCGGGAAGCCCTACGGACCGAAAGTGCGATACTAAACGGTTCCGATAGGTGGCTATTTACTTTGATCACCGAGCAGGTGCCGCTGTGCATTGCAGCAATCCAGCCTTTGAAACCGGGTCCAAAACCAGCCGCTTTTAGGACGGCTATCGAAAGCCTTCAACTGATCTAAATTAATCAGGGCCCCGCCGAAACCAGCTTTAGTCCCAGCATAAAGTGGCGGTTGTCGTAAGAGGGCTACTCGGGATTGCGCACGTTTGTGCCTTCCCGACCAGAATGATGACAAGCGCCAACCTTTTCACTAACACTTTGGCCAGAATCTTAAACTCTGTGTTTATCAGAGTTATGGGCCGGAAATTTCCAAGCACGTCCCCATTGTCGGCGTCCATTTTCAGCAGCGTTACCCAACACCGGCTAACAGTGGGGGAGCATCATGGTCAATGTGTTGAGAAGAATTCTTTGGGGTTTGGATAATTCCCCTCTGGAAATATGAGTCTTTCGTCCAACATCCTTAAAAAACGCTTATTCAGAGACCTTTTGAGCGGAATGGGATACTCGACCTGAAGAAAATTATAACTGGGTCCCACCTGCAAGGTCATACGCTGTTTATCTTGATATGAGATCGCTATGTCGCGCACATATGGTTGTGATGCGTGTACCTGGTGTACCCTCATCAGATGGGTATATTGGGCTTCGTATATTTGTATCCCAGGGTCACTTTGATGGCATGCACCGTTCTCTCAGTAATAATAATAATAATAATAATAATACGAAGGTTGTCAATGAGGAGAGTAGACCTGATACCAATAGTAATTGGTGCACTTGGAAGTATCAGCACTCAACTTCCAACTTAGCTGAAAAAGATTGGTGCAAGTGTGAAGGTAGGATACCTACAACAAATTACTACTACTACTACTATGGCAATCCCTCAAGGTCGAGGATGATGGTCTTCGCGCAAATTTATTGGTGAGTCCGCAGGTGACTGATAAGACCAATTCTTGCTCGAAAAGATCGGTCACAGTGCGGACATCTAGTGCCGGAAGGGAGAGTCGCACGTGGTTGTTGTTGGCGCTCCTTCCGTCGTCGTCTTTTCTCCTCCAGCTCTGCAGACCGTTTCGACTCGAAATTCGCCGTTCCCTCATGGATGGTGGTTTTCCAGAGTGGTCTGTTTTTTGCCGTTTCCTCCCAGTTGGTGAAGTCAATGTCACACTTTTTGAGGTTCGATTTCAGGGAGTCCTTGTAGCGTTTCTTCTGACCTCCTTTTGTACGCAGGGTTCTTGAAGCATGACCAGTAAACAAGTGTCATCTTAGTCTGCTGGCTGTGGACAGCTGACACTTTCCATCATACCCAGCAAAATATGCTGTCAGTTGTCATATAATAATAATAATAATAATAATAATAATAATAATAATAATAATAATAATAAATTTAGACTAATATTAAACACTGAACTTAATGCTAAAAATAAGATAACAAGGATAAACACGCTAGCCATACCAGTCATAAATTATAGCTTTAACATAATAAACTGGAAGATCAGTGAATTGAGAAACTTAGATAGAAAAACCAGAAAACTACTAACAGCATACCGAAGTCACCGCCCAAAAGCAAACGCAGGTTGAATATATCTATCCCGCTCAGAAGGAAGCCTTAGCCTGAAACAGATAGAAAACTACTATAAAATAATAACAGTTAAAGTAGCAAAGTACTTAGAAACAAAGAGCGGCGGACTACTGCATGTAGTAAAGCAACATGAGAAAAAGAAATCACTTTTCTCTTTACACAAGGAGGCGACAAAATACAAAACAGAAGCAAACAACACTGACACACTGACCTCAGATGACAACATAGCACAAATGGTTAGAGAGACAAAAAACAACATGAAAACTGAATTACAAAAGATACTGAAGAAGAAATCAAGAGAAAAATCACTTCATAGCCAATACACGGCAAAGCTTGACAGAGAGGAAGTGAGCCTAAGTAAAAGCCAACAATTGTTCAAAAGGCTCTGGACTAAAAGCCAAAACAGAAGGACTGATTCTTGCTGCATAAGATTAATGCCTGACTACAAACAATTATAAAAATAAAATAATGAAAATAGGTCTCAACAGAATGTGCAACCAGCCCAATGAGACAGTTGACCACATCATCGCAGGTTGCCCAGTGCTTGCCAAGTCTGAATGTGTATACGGACACAACAAAGCAAGCCAACATTACAACATCAAAACTGACAGCAGGGGGTATAAGCATGAGCCAAGAAAGGTACAAAACCACGATCAGGCCACAATCATTTGGGATATGCTGGTTCAAAGCAACAAAGAATTAAAAGCTAATCACCGAGACATAATAGTCATGGATTGGGGGAAAAAACACCTACTTGTTGATAAATATTGCAGTCCCTTCTGATCAAAATATTGTCAGAAAAGTGGAGAAATTGTCGAAGTACAATGACCTCGAAATTGAAGTATTCAAAATGTGGGGCATGAAGGTAAAAACAAACCAATAATAACTGGAGCATTGGGAGCGATAAACAATCAAATGAACAAAAATGTAGAAGCCCTCCTAGGAACAGCCCACACCCAACACAAGACACTCTCAATCCAATAATACAACCTAAACAAAACAACCCATAAATACAAGACACACTCTATACGGCATTTACCCAGTGAAATAAACTCCCACCAGCAAGCTAGAAAACCAAAGCATAACACACTCACACAATAAAAGTAGTAACACAACTAAAGTCAAGGAAAAAAAAAACTAACACAATACAGTACCGGGAAGAGTTCGCACACTCACAACAGCAGAAAAGAACACAATGCTGCACACACCCCAGCAACACGGAAGTATAGTAGGTGATGCAGTAGAAATTTGCCTCAATCTGACAAATATTGAACAGTTATATAATAATAATAATTTTATCGACAAAACAAGGTATACAAGACGAATACGAAGAAATTTTATTGGGAAATTGGCAAAAGTAAGATAGAAGTAAAGGAGCCACCTAAAAACTGAGAAAATGGAAGAGCTCTGGAAGAAGATATAGAGCAACAAAAAAGAATATAATGCTGAAGTTCACTGGATAGAGCGTGAGAAAGTAAGCTGGATGAAGTTGAAGAGCAGAAATGGGATGCAGCAGAAACAGAAGAACTAAGATGTGTTCTTAGGGAGTCTCACAAATGGAAACCCTCAGGACAGGACCGGATTCAAAACTTATGGCTGAATTGTTTGACAGAAGTACACCAAAATTTCACTGCATCTCTGACTGATGTCATCCACAAGCCAGAGCAAATACCTGCCTGGCTGACCGAAGGAATAACATAGCTTCAACCAAAAATTGAAGACAAAAACAAAAACAAAAAAAAATCCAAAGAATTACCGACCATCAACATGCATACTAACTGAAAGAATATACGCTTTCCTTGAACAGAAGTCTATCCTTCCACAAGCTCAAAAAGGCTGTAAAAGGAATTCTTATGGGTGCAAAGATCAATTACTCATAAATAAAATTACTGTTGAGAATTATCGGAGCAAAATGAAGAACCTGAATATGACATGGATTGACTACAGGAAAGCGTTTGATAGTGTCCCACATAATTGGCTACTCAATGCCCTTGAGACATATAAGATCTGTCCCATCGTCTCCAAACTCTTACAGTGTAGCATGGCCGAGTGGAACACACGTCTCCTTCTAAGCCATAGTTATGGGATGAGTCAATCTAACTACATCAAAACCAAACGAGGTATCTTTCAAGGTGACTCCCTCTTCCCATTACTCTTTTGCATTGTACTGATCCAACTCTCAAAACGAACTGAATGGGTTCAAAGTTTATAATACGACAATAAACCATTTGTTATATATGGACGATCTAAAGTTCTATGCTAGAAATGACGAAGAGCTAGTACGGCTGCTAACAACTGTTCAGCAATGACATCGGGATGGATTTCGGCCTTGACAAGTGTGCTAAACTCAGGCAAACAGCTTTCATTAAATTAGATACCGACTCTGTCATCAAAGAGCTTGACCCACAAGAAAGTTATAAATACCTGGGAATAAACAAAGGAGATTATATACAACATGATATTATGAAGGAAAAAATAAGAAAGCAGTATTAAAGGAGAATAACACTCATACAAAAAAGAAAACTGAACTTAACTTCAAAATTCGCATCGAAGCCATTTCCAGTAGTCCAATACAGTTTTAACATTATTAACTGGAATCTTACAGAGCTCCAACACCTGGACAGGAAGACAAGAAAACTACTAACATCTAAGAACATGGACCACTCAAAAGCAGACGTTGATCAGCTGTACCTACCTAGAAGTAATGGGGGAAGAGGAATGATGCAGGTAGAACTGTGTTATAAGACCTCCACAATAGCAATGAACTGGTACTTATCTAGTACAGCGGACTTGATGCTGCAGCTTGTGTGCAAGCAGAACAAGGAAAAACGGATCCAGCAGACTGCAAAAAAGAACGGGCAGAAACAAATTGAGGAGCAGTGGAGCCAGAAGCCTCTGCATGGACTGTATATACTTCGAAGTCGAAATGCTGATGTAGACCAAGCATCTACCCATCGGTGGCTCAGAAGTTTAGGACTGAAAGCAGAGACTGAAGGTTTCATATTGGCGGTACAAAATCAAAGCTTGCTTATCAAAAATGGTTCTGACCCTAAATGCAGATTCTGCGAAACATCTGACGAAACAATAGACCATCCCGTCTCGAGATGTCCTGTGCTGACACCAAACGAATACAAAAATCGCTACGATGGGGTACGACAGTATTTACACTGGAAAATATGTAAACACTACGAAATCGGCACGCCTGTTTACTGGTATGAACATCATCCTGAGCCAGTCTTTGAAGGTAAAAATGTCACTATCGTCTGGGATTTTCCAGTCAACACCGACAGAATGATCTAGGCTAATCGACCAGAAATAGTCATTAAAAACAGGGAAGAAAGATACTTGTATAATAACAGATGTAAGTGTTCCCACTGATAAAAAATATATCTGTAAAGGAATTTGACAAATTAAGTAAATATAAGGACCTGGAAACTGAAATACAAAAGATGTAGCATCTTAAAGCGAGAACTGTTCCTGTTATTGTAGGTACCCTCGGCATGATTAAAAAAAGAGATATCAGAAACATCTAGATAAGATCCCAGGAGAACCATGTCTCAGAGAAATCCAAAAGATTGTGCTGACATGTACTGCCAACATCCTTATAAAACCCTATCAATTTAAATGTCTGTGATGTATTGCATGAAGATATTTCACTACTACTCCTACTACTTCCCCTCCCCAAGCTTTCGGTCATACTATAACAACTCTTACCCTTCACTCGCCGTAGGACGCTGGGTGTGCCTCGGCAAGTGATTGTAACAAACGTGCAGATTAAAAGTAAATAATAACAATAATATTCCTTTCTACTTACGGCATAAGGCCTGAAAGTTTTGGAGAGGGAACTATTCGATTACATCGATCCCAGTGTTTCACTGGTACTTAATTTATCGATCCCGAAAGGATGAAAGGCAAAGTCCACCTCGTTGGATAATAATAATAATAATAATAATAATAATAATAATAATAATAATAATAATAGTAATAATAATAATAATAATAATAATAATAATAGTAATAATAATATCAGAAAGTAAACGCTGCTGAAATACCGCAGCAAATACCAAACAGCGTGGACGTGTGACAACGAGCTGCTGGGAAGATAGATCAAATCTTAAGCAAAGATACAGGTTTAGAATTTGGCATAGATAAGTGTGCAATATTAGTCATAAGAAGAGGAAGGTAGTCAACAGCAAAGGCAGTCAATTACCAGATAGCCGGACATTAGAATTATTGAAGGAAAGAGAGAGTTATAAGTATCTAGGAGTATTAAGAGATAAAAGCAAGGGCGTTGTTAGTACAGAATACTAACAATAGAAATGAAAATTGAGAAGGTGTACATCAGAAGGGTAAGGAAGCTAATGAAGTCAAAGCTAAATGGTTCAATTCTAGTGAAGGCTGTAAATAATTGGGCAGTATCATTACATAGATATTCAGCAGCTTTTGTAGATTGGGCAAAACTGAATTCGCGAAGCTAGACAGAAGAACTAGGAAGGAATTCAATATGATTGGAGGACTCCACCCAAGGGAAGGAGTAGCAAGATTATACTTACCTAGAAAGGAAGATGGAAGGGGGTTAATATCAGTAGAAGACTGCGTGGGATTAGCTAGAGTAGATATAGATTCCTATGTAGGTAATAGTGAAGAAAGTTTATTAAAAGCTGTTAGAGTCAAAGCAAAATAGGGAAACAAAAAAACAAAAAACAAACGAAGTTAAAAAACAGAACAAAGAACACAAGCTATCTGACTGGGAGGAGAAGGCTTTGCATGCAGATTCCCAAAGATAGTTGCAGCAAATAGGCGTAGTGAGACATGATTATGGTTGTAGAAAGGAAAGCTGAAAAGGGGGACAGAAAGTTTGTTAGTTGCAGTACAAGATCAAACATTAAGGACTAATTGGATAAAAGCCAAGATAGACAAAAACCAAGTAAATTTCCAATGTAAGTTATGCAAATCAAAAGAGGAAAGTGTTATTCATATAGTAAGTGAACGTACCACGCTAGCACAGAAAGAATACAAGAAAAGACATGGCAACTTAGGGTGTGTAATCCACTGGGAGTTATGTAGAAAGCTAAGATTTGAACATACTGATAAATGGTATGAAGATGAACCTAGTAAAGTACTAGAAAGTAAGAATTATAAGATGTAGGACTAATATTCAGACTGATAGAATAATAGAAGCTAGAAGACCTGATTTAGTAGTAGTAGATAAAGAGAATAAAGAGTGCCAGATAATGGACTTTACAGTCCCAAATGATGAAAAAATCAATATGAGATGTATAGAGAAAATAGCAAAGTACCAGCACCTAGCCATTGAATTACAGAGGCTATGAAAAGTGCGGGTAAAATGTATCCCAGTAGTTATAGGTGCATTTGGATCTATCCCTGAAGATTTGAACAGAGGAAATAGGCAGAAAATTATGTTCAGTACAGCTCCAGAAAACTGTTATTAGGGACAGCTGGGATACTTAGAAGGGTTCTTGGCATCTAAGGTTGCTTGTTGTAGTCCGACGTTAGGAATGTTTCTTTTCCAACAGTCTAATCTGTTGTACCTTTAGTAGAAAGGATTATTACCATCCATATACACTTATGGATGATAATAATCCTTTCTACTAAAGGCACAAGGCCTGAAATTTTGGGGGAGTGAACCAGTCGATTACACCGATCCCAGTATTCACTGGCACACAATTTATCGACTCCGAAAGAATGAAAGGCAAAGTTAACCTCGGTTGAATGTGAACTCAGGATGTAAAGACGGACGAGATGCAGCCAAGCATTTTTCCCGGTGTGCTGACGATTCTACCACTTCACTTTAATAAAGATAATAATCTTTTCTGTTATAGACACAAGGCCTGAAATTTGGATAAGGGGGATAGTCGATTACATCGACCCCGGTACTCAACTGGTATTCATTTTATCGTCCCCAAAAGAATGAAAAGCAAAGTCGATCTCGGCGGATTTTGAACTCAAAGCGTGAAGACGCTAAGCATTTCGCCCGGCGTGCTCACGATTCTGCCAGCTGGCCTTAATAATGATAATAATGATGATAATAATAATAATAATGACTCTTTTATTGGCTACAAGGGCTTACATAAAGTTATATGAAGAGAGCCCTTCCCCTTTTATTTTTCACTGGTGCATACTCAAAATGGATCCTTTCACACTGGCCATTTTCCCGACATTCACCCGCCTTTCAACAAATTTGCAAGAAGGTCACACTTCCCTCTCTACCCTCACTTTCCTTTTCAAGTGAAACTTGAAAAAGTTTATGAGGGCTTGGCCAAAGAGGAAACTGCCTGCCTTTAGCCCTTTCAAGCATGTCCACCACACTATCACTTTTGCTACAGCTACCAGATAAATAAAAATTGCCTGCTCCTCCAGGCCAAAAGGGCGGCGGGGTAATCTTCTCTATGGATTCAGCTGACAGCCGGATCCGTCCTACACGCGAAAGCAGGTGTTCGACATAAACCCACTAGTCAGCAACGCTCGGATAGTGGACGAGTGCATGCAGAACGGTTTCGTCGCTCTGCGGGCACCATGGGCAGGCTCGGCTAACGGCACTTCTGTGCCTGTAGAGTTTATCCTGAACAAGCAGCCCCACCCCGTAGCACTGCTAGGCGAAGGCTTTCTGGAAGTTATCCATTGGCTCCGGTCCGAAAGTCCTCCGGAACAGACTGGTGAGTTGATCCTCGTCGACGCCCAGCGTTTCCCCGAGAACGTCGTCGCACTTTTCCTCCACTAAGCCTGTATAATAATAGTAGTAGCAGTAGTAGTAGTAGTAGTAGTAGTAGTAGTAGTAGTAGTAGTAGTAGTAGTAGTAGTAGTAATGAACGCCATGATGCAGTACCAGACAGTGGCTCTCATGGCTGCTGATCTTAACTGATTGGAAGTGTTATCAGATTTGCTTGTTTTACCTTAACCAGTTGAGAATGTCCCTTAGTGGCTGACGATATGTGCATTTCTGATCATGAGCAGAAGTAGTGGGGGAACATCATAGCCATGTGTTGAAAGGAATTCTTGGAGGTTTGGATAATTCATCTGTGGAAACATTGGTGGTTCTTTTGTTATTGTTGCTGCTGCTGCTGCAGTTGTTGTTGCCACGGCTGCTGATGCTGTCTCCGACTTTCTCAATTTGGTTGTTCTGTTGTGCGGATAACTGGCTGTTCTTTTCAGCGGATGCACATATCATTTTGAATGGCGGTGCCCCAGCATGGCCACAGCTCGTGAGCTGAAACTTAATAAAATAAAATTGAAAAAAATCCTCATCTAACGTCTTTCTTTTAAAGCAAAACGTGAGTGGCATGTTAGTCCGCGATTTAGTTCCCCAAGGGACTCAGATGGAGAAAAACTAACCACCCCCCTAAAGTCTCGGTTAGTTTATCTATGTAACGATAAGAAATATAGAATATATAACTTTAGGCAACAATATAAATAACAACAAATTTACGGGAGCGATGTGCAATACGTATCAATAGACAAACAACAATAGTAATCCCTTTTTACCAAAGGTACAAGGCCAGAAATTTTTTGGAGGAGTGGAGGGAGGCTAATTGATTACATCGACCCTCCCCCACTATTCAACTGTTGCTTATTTTATCTACCCCGAAAGAATGAAAAGCAATTACCATCTAGGTAATTGGGAAAGGATCTGAGTGGGGTATTATGAAATAATAAGGTGAGTAGGATATAAATTACAGGAGGTAAGCTGAATCATATAGCTGTGGGTTAATCTGAAATTGTTACACCGGGCTATAGAGAATGACGTTTGTTTAAGGTACCATGCAGTAGGATCGAACACTGGAATTCGTGGTTGTGAAGCAAAACTTCTTAAACATTCAGCCTCTTTCTCTGTCTCTAAGTACACACTGAGAGTTAGAAATAGGTAGTTGTGTGTATGTGTGTGTGTGTGTGTGTGTATGTGTGTGTGTGTGTAAGCGTGTGTACGTGTGGGTTGGTTGCTTATGTGTGTACGCGTGTGTGTGCACGTGTGTGTATGTGTGTGTGCAAGCGTGTGTATGGGTGGGTTGGTTATGTGTGTACGTGTAAGTGTGTGTGTTCCTGTGTGTTCGTGTGTGTGATTGACAGATAGACAAAAAAAGAGAATGCGTGGGTTTGTATGTGCTCGCGTATGCATGATTGTAGTGTATGGAGACGTGTGTCTGTATGTATTTTGCAGGCATGCATGTATTTGTATCCGTGTGAGTGCGTGAATGCGCGTGTGTAGTTTGTCTGCTGACGCTCGTCTCCTGAATAGCAGACGGCCAACGATACAAAAAAACAACTAATTTTAATCATTTGAGGTGAGACTCGTTTCGGCAGATGGTGAGAGAGAGAGAGAGAGAGAGAGAGAGAGAGAGAGAGAGAGAGAGAGAGAGAGAGAGAGTATGTGCGTCCTAACTCTCCCCATGTAAGTATCTATTCTACTTGGTCACAGTGCAAGGTTCTTAATCGCTTGTCGTCGTCCAGTACACCACCCTACCACGTTCTTTGTCGTCAAGATGTCGGTCTATGGAAATTTCTTCCCGCCGTTCTGTCGCTGCTCCACTCATACATTCATCTTAACTGACATGTGTGTGGGTCTAGCTAATAGACCTCACCTAGCTCTATTGTTCTTTCTGACAGTGATGCCATGAGTGTGTGTGAGTGTGCGCGCGCGTGTGCGTTTGTGTATGTATGAGGGAGGGAGGGAGAGAGAGAGAGAGAGAGAGAGAGAGAGAGAGAGAGAGAGAGAGAGACGAAGAGAAAGTGTGTGAGAGAGAGAAAAAGAGTGTGTGTGTGTGTGTGTGTATATGTATACGCATAAACGCGCATAGATTACGTGTACATTTTACATACACACGTCTCTATGCATATACAGTCATATGAATACATATTTAACTATGTATATATTCAGACATGCATGTAATGGGATATACAAGTACATAAAATATGATTGTATATGGATGCATGTGTACATATGTGTGTTTATATATATATATATATATATATAAACTAATACATCTGATTGTTGTCTACACCACCTGTCTTCGTCTTTTGTTTTTTGTGAATACTCCCTATATATATAATATATATATATATATATATATATATATATATATATATATATATATATATTAATAAATAAAATAAAACATATGCATATATATAAACATATATGTACGTACCTACCTCTACATGTACATATACACGCATATATGAGTACAGGACACCAAAAAGGACGTCGAACACAATGAGAAACGAAAACATAGACACAAACCAAAGGAACTGGACATTTATTTAAAAACAGCAAAAAAATAGAATACAGGACAATTAACACAAAGAAAAGACCCCTTCTTCAGTCGCTAAAGCTTTCATCTACACTACGTTTCGAAGGATAAAAGCGAGACGTATCTTCGACAAGAAAACTTTCCTTCCTGCGAAAAGCAAATCAATTAAAATTATATATATATATATATATATATATATATATATATATATATATATATATATATATATATATATATAAATAAATAGATGAGTGTATTTTACCTTGTTAACAATTAACATGGAAAATAAATAAATAGTTACCAGGGCAGCAAAATCTCACAAGTAAAGGTGTTGTAACTCCTTGTTTATAAAGGTAGATGAATATTTTGAATAATATGAATAAAAAAATGGAGTTAACACAGGTGTAATCAAATATTTTTACTTTCGACACATGTTTCGAAAATTCCACTGATACTATTCAAAAGAATAAA
>NC_043007.1:51976220-51996220 GCF_006345805.1 Octopus sinensis | reverse complement strand
ACTTATATAAAAATATATAAATATATAAACAAGTTCATATACAAATACATATATTATACACATATACATACTTATACAAAAATGATATGCCCATAACCCATTTCAATTTCTTACTCCTAAATATACTAAAGTAAAAATGCTCATAACAACTAGTTGTATTTACTTCAAAGGATATTTTATAATAAATGTTTTTTGTATCTGGAGAAAGTATACTCCAATCTATGATGGCATGATTCATTACGTTCCTTAAGATTGTTAATAATCGGTAGATTTGTCCTAATTATAAAGAAAATCTCATTAATGCATAATAAGCATTTTCTATTATACGCTGGTGCAGATATAAGTATTTTCCATTGCAAATTATAATTGAATTTTTTATCCTTAAGTTCCCATATATATGCACTTAACCCTGTAGAATTACTCCTATTTCTATTTTTAAAAGTATATCTGTGATAATTAAGTCTCTGTTTCAGATTATTCTTAGTAGCCCCAATATAGACTCTGTTATCGTATTGTGTACTTACTATACATTGATATACTACCTCTTTTTTTCATGCAGTCATTATTAAATACACAATTTTCTCTAATCCTACAATTGCACCCATTAGCTTGTTGTAGCATTGTTAGCATTGTTAGAGAAAAATGGATATATATTTGGATATTTATCTTTTGTTTATTTGTATATATTAAGTAATACATGCATCATGTTTAGTATATTAATATTATTATATTTTAAAGTTATTTATAACTTCTGACGAGGCCTATGGTTCTTTTAACATATAAGTATTATATTTTTTAAATGCCTACAACTCTAGTATGTTAACATCTATAGGCAATGAAAATTTGATTCGCTTTTGACCATAGGCTGAAACAGCTGTAAGAAGTAATTTCTGGATGTCAATAATTTATAATATGACTTTTAAAATCTGTATTTGTATTATCTTATCTATTGATTTATATAATATTTTGTATGCTTTTGATGTCCTCATTTGTAAAATGAATAAATAATCTAACATTATAATATCCGTAAGTTGATGAACAAACTAAATTTGTTTCTCCATTTTTTTATTTGTATTATAAATTTACGGTAAAAATATTTCTTTACCTTCACCCGTTTAATACAATAAATAAATTAATGGCATTGCAACTAAAAACATTTATGTATTAAGAATTTGGATGATTTACCAATAGTTTATTGGATGAATGATATCCAATAGTGGCTTACACCCATAACCCTTATCCTACTTCGTACTATATATATATATATATATATATATATATATTTATATATATATATAAATGCCACTTATATTTGAACACTATACAAATATTATTTAAAAAAACTTTTCTTTTAATGTTACTAAACTTAATTATTTAATAGTTACAGTTAAAAAGGTCTCAAATGACCGAAACCGGTACTGAAATTATTTTAGCATTTTCTATCTTGACTTGTTTTTCCATATATATCAACTCGTGTGTTCCTTTTCATCCTTATACATATCATTAACCCACACGAGATACAGAAAATGCCGACAAAAACAGACACAATCACTTCCATAAACGAAGAAATACCGAAAGAACTCAAGAAAATCAACACAAATCTGTCAACATTTTTGAACAAATTCGACCCGACGCATCAACCCAATCGAGTGAACAATGAGGAAACCGATACGAAAAATACAACCTCCGAAATCGTCGAAAACCTTGGAAACTTATGCGAAACAATTAGAACATTTTTCTCTAACAATGCTAACCAAGGACCTCCAAACGCGTCAATATATGGGATCAATACTCTAACAACATACCAAACCAAACACCACATAGTACCACAATGGAACAAATCACTCAGAGATAGAAAATTCGCCTTTTGGAAGATGATCCAAAACAACAACAAAGCGGATATATACGAAAAATGGCTCAACCGGACACCGTTAATCCTCCCACGTAAATTCCAGATCAAAACCATTACAGAGGAACCTGAAACACAAAGACGCCTCAGGGAGAGAATGGCACTGAAAAAAATAGAAATAGAACTTCTAAAATTGAGGGCCCAAACGAATGAGGATAAAGTAAAATCCACCGATGAAGAGATCAACCAAGAAATTCGCAAAATGACCCAAGGCCCCAATCAAGAGAAGATCTCCAAACTATGGAAAGAGGACTGTGAAAAAGAACTGAAATCTCTCCAACGCTCGGAGAAAAGCGCCACTTTGTTCTCAAACTATGAAACCGTCTTTCAAACACCAATCCTTTCCAGAAAATAAGAAAATCAAAACAACACGCAAACACCGATACACACCTGTCTAAAAATCGGAACCATCACTTCTATCAAAAAAAGAATACAGGACCTAACCCTAACTTTGTAAGACACCAACGATACAATATCAGGAATACCCTCACTTCAAACAGAGAAAGGATAAATAAATACCCACAGGATAGACGCTGCAACCTCCTCCCCACCCAAAAGAGTTACCAACAACCTGCCAAACAACTATGCACAACAAACCCGCACCACTCGCAATGATTACCAACGAAGGCCTCCTAAAACACCACACCCGAATATGGGATATCGGGACGCACTTCTCAATACTGTTCCAAGAACACACACCATAAATCACAACAGGGCACCCCACATGAACAAGGAACAACTATATAATGGCTACCATCCCAACTACCGCATTCATTTTTTAGACCCAATACGCAAACACAGAGACACAAGATAGCACCAAACAGGCAGGAAGAACCAAAAGTGATAAAAATTATCAATCTAACTCACAATGAACTAACAGCAAACCAAATAAATATACTCTCCAAAAGACTCAAGTTTACACCCACCCCACAACACCCCAACTACAATGAAATGAAAGAAGACATCGCAGAATTCTGTAGAAAATTACGACTTACTGAGGAGCTATAAGACAAATTCAACGAGGACGAATCGTTGGTCAGAGATAGGAGTAACTACACCCCCTCAAAAGGTAAGAACAAAACACTTGATCATTTCTGTGAACACATCTCGAATTTCCCATATCAACACATGCACAAACAAAAACACAAACCAAACTTCACAAAAAAAGAATGGGCTGAGCTGAACAAATTAAAACATGACAAAACAATAACAATCAAAGAGACCGATAAAGGGAGTGCAGTTGTTTTAATGGACACGATATTTTACATAACTTTAGTACTATCTATGTTGGAAGACATAACATATTATGAAAAGGCACAAAACTACAGTCAACAAAAAATAATGAGGGATCTAAAATCCATGTTAACCCCATACAAAGAAGGGCTCACCAACAAGAAATATGACTATATGACCAATTTCACAGGTAAAACCAGCCAATTCTACGGTATTCCCAAGATACACAAAAGCAGAGAATAACGGGAGACCTAAAATCCATGTTGAAGGGCTCACCGACAACGAATATTACTTTATGACCAATTTCAAAAGTAAAACCAGTCAATTCTACGGTATTCCCAAGATACACAAAAGTGAGAAAATAAGTAACGTATGCAAGATAGCCACAGACATAATAATTAAAGTCCCTACCCTTAATGACCTCAAATTGAGACCTAGAATAGAAGGTCTCGCATGCGAAACCCACTGCCTCAGTAACTTTTTAGATACCCTCTTAAAACCACTCCTCAAACATGTCAAAAGCTATATAAGAGACGACCTGTCTAATACTATAAACAAAAACACCCTACTAGTATCCTTCGATGTAGTCAACCTCTATTCTAATATCCCCCACAACCTAGGAATAGAGGCAATTCAATTCTGGTTAGAGAATCACGCCAACGAACTCCTACATCGCATCAAAAAATAATTCGTGATAGAAGGGCTTTGCCAACCTAGTCATGGGATATCTAGAAATCAGTCTGTATCGTAAGGTTCTAGAAAGATATGGCAGCCTTTTCTCCATCTACATAGAAAACAACTGGAAGAGATACCTAGATGACTATTTCATTCTTTGGCATGAAAATATAGAGAAACTGAAAGAATTCCAAGCAATTTTAAATGGACTGGACGTAAACATCCAATTCACGATGGAATATAGCCAGCAACAACTCCCCTTCCTCGACATCCTCATTAAGAAATCTAATAATGTAATAGAAACAGATATATACCACAAGCCTACGGATTCTAAGCAATATCTTCCTTTCAATTCATGCCACCCCAGACACACCAGAATGAATATCCCTTTCAATCTAGCAAAAAGGATATGTACTATAGTTTCTAATGCAAGCACCAGAGACACACGACTACAGGAACTAAAAGATACCCTCATCACCAGGAACTACCCACCTTCACTAATTGACATATGCATTCAACGTGCCCTTCAACTCAACATCCAGGAACTCAGACATCCCAAATTAAAGAAAAATTTATGACTAAAAGCCTTACCATATATCTCCACACACAACCCTCTCAACAATGAAGCCTTCGATACCATCCTCCAAAACATACCCTTGCTACAAAAATACCACAGAATGAACTTAATCCTCCAAACACACACGATCATAAAAAGCAAGAGACAGCCCAAATCCATGAAAAGTCTCCTAACACAAGCCCGAATACGCTCATCAACACAGAAGCTGTCAGTAAAAAAATGCGGAAGACCTAACTGTAGGATATGCATCAATTTAATTGAGGGATCAGAGTTCTCCTTCAAACAGGGACAACGGTTCACAGTGAAAAGCAATTTCACATGTGCTTCGGAGAACCTGATATACACACTAACCTGCTCTGGGTGTCAAGAGCAATACATAGGCCAAACAAAACATAGTTTACGTAAAAGAATGGCCCTGCACAGATCCCAGATAAAAATTCCTCAAAACAGATATTTGCGCCAACAACAAAACTCCAAGCTTCAGGATTTTCCCCCTCTACCAATTCAGGGACGATACAACCTCGAGCCAACGAATAAGTAAAGAAACTATCTTTATTACAAAATACAGGCCCCTTCTGAACGCATCTACGACAAACGATATATCCACCTCAGCTTTAGAATAACACAAATACACACGCAAATATTACATTCCTAAGAATCCATTAAAAATCAGCCCCAATCACAGCTATAACCCACAAGTGCTAACTTTAAGTCATCCAACATCCCACTACTTCCACGCATTCATATTCTCCCTTCTTCTTCTTCTTCTTCTTCTTCTTCTTCTTCTTCTTCTTCTTCTTCTTCTTCTTCTTCTTCTTCTTCTTCTTCTTCTTCTTCTTCTTCTTCTTCTTCTTCATCATCATCATCGTCGTCATCGTCATCATCATCGTCATCGTCTTCTTCTTCTTCTTCTTCTTCTTCTCTTCTTCTTCTTCTTCTTCCCCCTCTTCTTCCCCCTCTTCTTCCTAACTTTATCACTAATGCTTTTTAGTATAACACCTAGGCAAATTCTATAAACAAACTTTTCAATAGAAATATTTTCATGAATTGAACAGCAGGAACTGCTAGCCATCACTGACCAACGACAATCAAGGCAATCCCAAATTCTTCTTCCCCTTCTCCCTCTCCTCCTCCTTCCCCCTTTTCTTCTTCCCTACCAAGAATTCACATGGACCTTGAACCCACAAGAATAAACAAGAGAGACAGAGAAAGGCAGAAACAAGAAAATGCCACTTATATTTGAACACTATACAAATATTCTTTTAAAAAAACTTTTCTTTTAATTTTACTAAATTTAATTATTTAATAGTTACAGTTGAAGAAGTCTCAAATGACAGAAACCGGTACTGAAATGTTCTTTATAAAATTATTTTAGCATTTTCTATCTTGACTTGTTTTTCCATATATATATATATATATATATATATATATATATATATATATATATATATATATATATATATATATATATATATATATATATATACACAGATGAAATAGCGCAAAATGCTTTTGCGCTATTCATCTGTTTTTACGTTCTGAGTTTGAAATCAGCTGAGGTTGACTTTGCCTTTCATTCAAGAATGCGCGGTCGATAAAAAATATCAGTTCAGCACTGGGGTCAATATAATCAACTTACGCACTCCCCTGAAATTGCCGACCTTGTGCCAAACTTTGAAACCAAAAATACAACAGCTTTTCTTTGGGATAGTTTGAAACGTAAAATAAAGTTCCCTGCTTTTGTCTGAAATAAGCATAATGGTTTAGTCCGGTTGTGAATATTAAGCAGTGGTTCTACCACACATCTTATCCTTCCGTGGGTTAGAAATGCTGGATCAATTTGACTAATTCCTAGTATTCTTTGACTTTCATCAGACAAAATATAACCATTTCTGATTACAGAGAAAGTTTTAATATCGAGTGTAGGCGCAGTTACCTCCCTTGACAGCGGCTGCTTAAACAGCTAGCAACTAGATGGTGCAAGAGCAGTTAGGTGCTGACACTAAGCCTTGGCACTTCCTCTTTTCTTGTCAAGACGCCAGACTGTGAAGACATGACCTAGTTGTCTCTCGTATACACGCAGACAGCTAGCAGACATGGACATGACCTCCATTCATCAAACTCCTCCCATTATCTTTCAACTTGTATATAGTTGAGACCGAGAGTAAAGGTATTTAAAGTAACAGCCTCATTCTATGAATTCATTGTACCTGCCTGTCGGTGCATTGTCGTCTCCTGCTTCGATTGATTTGGTTGCTATGGCTCCTCCTTGGACTCTCTGGACGTTTTTTCACCAGCTTTCCTGCTGAAAGTTTGAACACCTGACTCTGCCTTTTTCTGAGGGAACCATTCTCTGCGGTGTTTCTACCGGGTCACCCCACTCCTCGTTTCTGAACATCACCGGCATGCTGTTTTTGAAGCACTGCATTCACCGTCACACTCCGGCATTGCGGCCACAGTAAGGCCCGCTTTATCTGGCTGAATATGCGTCGGTCAATTACTGCTTGGTCACGTGCCTGTCTACCATGTCAGCATTCCAAGGTGCATCGTCACGTGAGAGTACCCATTGGGCACTTCCAGCCCCCAGAAACGAGATTCCGACACATACGCATCGACCTGGTTGGTCCTTGGCCGGTCAGTTGCGGATTTACTTATATATTGACCTGCATCGACCGTTTCTCCAGATGGCCTGAAGCCATCATTCTCGTGGACATTTCCGCGGAAACAGTCACCAGAGTATTCATCTCTGAGTGGCCAAGGACCAACCAGGTCAATGCGTATGTGTCGGAATCTCATTTCCGGGGGCTGGAAGTGCCCAATGGGTACTCTCACGTGATGATGCACCTTGGAACGCTGACATGGTAGACAGACACATGACCAAGCAGTAATTGACCGACGCATATTCGGCCAGAAAAAGCGGGCCGAGATAAGCCTTACTGTGGCCGCAATGCCGGAGTGTGACAGTGAATGCAGTGCTTCAAAAACAGCACGACGGTAATACCCTCTAGAATTACCACTGATCGTGGAGGCCAATTTGAAGCTTGTCTGTTCCGTGAGCTTTCGAGATTGCTCGGAGTTCATCACATCCACATCACAAGCACAAGTTACCATCCCGCCGCGAACGGAATGGTGGAGCGATTCCACCGCCAGCTTAAAGCCGCTATTCGCGTGGCTCCTGATCCTCATCGTTGGTCCGAGTTTCTCCCCATTGTTTTGCTGGGATGCCGCTCAGCTGTCAAGGAGGATTTAGGCTACTCCTTCGCTGAGCTTCTGCATAGTACCACCTTAGCACTTCCTGGACAAATGTTGGCGCCGGTCGTTTTACCGAATGCAGATCTCTCATCTTACGTCACGCGACTCAGGTCATTCTTTGCTGACCTACCACCGATACTGTTCCGCGACCAGTCTATCTATTCTACAGTACCTCCGGATATTTCTACTTGGACTCATGTGTTTGTAAGAAATAATGCCGTCAAGGGACCGCTGACACCTCCCTGCACTGGTTCCTATTGCGTTCTTAGAAGCACACCGAAACTGTTCACTGTGGACATTCACGGAAAAAAGATACTGTCTCTATCGACAGAGAAAAAAAAGCCTTTTCCGAAACATTTATGCCACTTGCTGACACACCTATCATTCCACAAACACTGCCACCCCACACACACAAGCACCACATCCACTAACCAAAACACCAAACGTATTCTTCACCTTACAGGACACGTTCTGGCAAATCGGTTCATTGGCCGAAGAAATTGTCTCAGAATACTTTCATTTCTTAACTTTGCCTCGTCAATGACTGTTCCGGAGAATAGACTCATGCTTGTTATAGACACTGCATTCATATTTTCTCTGTATTATTGTACATATATATCTTGTTCTATTTGATTGGACACCTTACTTGCCTGGACGTTTTTTCCTTGTACATACTTGTATTATATTTTTCAATTGTTCTGCCATAGTTCGGATTCTGTGTATCACACATTTTGTTCTCTACACGAACAGACATTTTCTGCATGTTTCCTCCAAATTTGTACTCTTGCATTGTTCATACAACTGTTTTGCAATTGTTTGATTCTGTGCCCTCCTAACGCACACGTATTTCGCCTACCTTACAGCCTCCCCCTAGACCGCGTCCGGTCAGGGGGGGGGGCTGTAGGTGCAGTTACCTCCCTTGACAGCGACTGTTTAAACAAGCTCGCAACTAGATGGCGCAATAACGGTTAGGTGCCAGACCGTGAAGACATGACATAATTGACATGCTAGTAGACATGAGGTAGTACACAGAAGATGAACATGGCCTCAATTAATCAAACTCCTCACATTATCATTCAACTTGTATATAGTTGAGACCGAGAGTAAAGGTATTTAAAGTTACAACCTCGTTCCATGAATTCAGCGTACCGTATTCCTTTATCAAATGATATTACAGCCTTCTGTAATAAAGTCACCATTAGATGGCTTCAACCTGAGAACACCACCAGCTAGACGAGCTATTTATAGTAATGCATATAAGAATTAATCCATTTATAGTGAATAACACAGTTTTAGGATAAATTGAGATGTAATGTAAGATAACCGTTTTGATAACATATAGAAAGAAGATCTCGTCAGATCGAACTTATATTTATTGCCGACTGAAATATAAAAATTCCAGCGACGTTAAAATTCTGTTATTAAGATAGAACATCCGTATCTTTTGTGGGTGTTGTAAGAGAGCCCGAAATATAGCATCAATCACTCACAGCCACAACTCAATCCGTGTTAAACTTCTGCTGGCCGTCACCACTAACATTTCTCTCCGATTTTCATCCGAAATGTGGATTCCAAGGCACTTTCAGCACCTCTTTTCACAGCTAATGATACCAATTCTCAATTTTTTTTCCAAATATATTTATGTCTTTGTAGAAGTCCCTTTTCTGTTCCTTCCACTGCTTTCTCTTCCAGAAGTATTTCATTCTTCTGTCATCTCTGAAACTGCCCTTTACGTTCTCATTCAGCTCCGACAAACCTGCTTCACTTCTTTCTGAACCTTTCTCCACTGTCGCCGTAGACCTCGTGTTTGTAAGAAGACACTACTCTTCAGCAACCTCTCTCTTCAACTGCTCAGTTCCCTGTTTTTGCCACCAATGTGCTTGACCCTAAATCCCTCCATACACCAATCACAACATAATTTCTAGTACTTCAAATTTTGCTTCACCCTACAGACTCAACTTCAAAACCCACCTAACTGACTTCCCAGCATATTCTATTTATTGCTGTTTGCTGGTGACTACAAGACAGGAACCTTTCCTCCTTTTCTGTAGACTGAAGGTTTCCTGTGTTGTGATCTGTAACTTGGAAGAAACCTTCCAGTCTCTCACCACACCGTGGCTTCACATTGTATACAGCAATACCTCCTCTCCCTTTAAACCTTTTATACGTCTCACAAAATTCTTCAATTTGTGAACCCCCAAGCCACTCATACCATCTTTTCAGAATCTTCTCTGGTCTGCGATCCAACACGACATGAAGTAGGGAGGTGGTTGCAGCGGGTGAGCAAACTCTTTGTCATTTACCGTCGTAAGAAAGATAAGATCATATCAAATAATGGGGTTCCAGATGCACTATGTCTGAGAAAAGACAAGATGGTAATTGCTGTAGCGTCTTTGGTTTCATTTACTAAAGCAAACCCAAGGCAGTAACAACAACAACAACAACAACAACAACAACAACAACAACAACAACAACAACAACAACAACAACAACAACAAAACAGCTGCTACAGAAACAGCAGCAGTATGGAATAGTCATTACTGGAACGCTGTAGATCAAAGAATTACTCAGCCAAGGTTGAGCTAAACAACAATTTACAACTTGAGAGCTCAGACGTTAGTATCAGCAAGTTCAGTCTACCTAGCTGTTGATAGGTACGACAGACTAGAAATGACTGACTGGAAGCCATTAGTAAGCATTGTAAAACTGACATTTATACATTTCAAAGTTTCTGTGGATAATAAAACTTCAACTCCGCCATACTTAGAGAAGATTGGGCAACGCTAAGCTTAAACAGGCATGGACCCCGACAAGCTTGGAAAGGCATGGACACCAATCTAGCCTAAAATAGGTATCCTAAGCACCCCAGGTAACAAGAAAGCCCCTTCGTGGTTGCTATAGCTGTTAGAAATAGCGGCCAAATGTTCTCAAATCACATTCCACCATCACAATAAGGAAGAGACATAGTAGATAATTTAAACCGAGATGCGTCCTATCAGGACGGGATGGTCACGACAAGACGATTGTTTATCACAGCTCACTCAGGATTAACCTGGGGTTAAACAACCACAATAATAACAACATCCACAACAAAAGAAAGATCAACAACTCAAGTAACCATCACAATAGCAACAGCAACCTCAACAACCACAACAACAGCAATAAAAACAACCGCTACAGCAGCAGTCGTAAAGCAAAGAACCTCTGTTCTACAGGTCATATAACATGAAGCATTTCCAATATTCTGCCTGCTGCGGTCCATTCTTCAAAGAGCCAACTACGCATCATTTTCAATGCCATTAGGTCATTGCAGATCAATCTGACCTCACTGCTTTAATTTGATGCCAAAGTGATTTATCATTTTGGAACCATCTCTTCTCTACTATTTAAAACTAACCAAATTTTTCCTGGCAGATATGGTCTTCTGGACTGCATTAGCCAAGATGAAGTGTAACCAATGACTTTTGCAGTCCGACAATGATATCTTGTCTGCAATAAATAAATATTTATTTTTGATCTTATGCGCTGTCATGACCCTGTTGACCGTCGTAGCACCCCCAAACTTATATGAATGGGCCGACTGGACTCAGAATTACATTCCCAGTTTGAGCATGGCAATCAAATTGTCTCCAGTAAAGATATCCTTCAGGTGGATGGAATTGGTTGAAAAAATATTTATATTTGCAGCACTTTAGCCATTTGGAAGTCAAGAGGTCAGGAACCAACTGAAGTCTGATATTCAACAGAAATCTTATTACTTTTAATAAGTTCCAAGAAATTCCCCTCGGATAAATTATAATTTTTTTTTAACAGAGCTCTTTTAAATAGAATTCATTGAACAGATTTATATAAATTGGCCCACAGACATGCTGGCCTCATTCCACTGCTACTACAGTGGTTCCTGCACCTTGGAACTGGTCGGGCTCGTTCCATTTCCATTCTGACCCATGCTCACTCATCATCTTTCATCCGCTCGTTACTTTCACTCTCGTTTCACCATTAAGCCCCGCAATAACCACGACTCTCAATAATTTCTCCTCAGAATTTATTCTCTCTGATATCAACAATATCATCATCATCGATCTGTCTTGGAAGATCAGTGAAAGCTGGGCTCAGCCCATTCCCCTAGCCCAATCCGTTAGAAAATATTTATAAGTGTCAATAGGGTATTTAAAAAATACCTTATAATTTACGTAAATTAAACACTGCAGATTAAACGCATGATTCTTCCTTTAATTACGTCTGTGAACACGTATTATTATTGTTGTTATTGCTGTCACAAATTGTAGGTACATACTCGAAGTATATTCTGATACTCTCAGAGAGTGAGTCCGGAAGTGAACACTATTAAATTTACATCTAATATAGGATAAAAATTTTCGAAAAAATTTTTATCAATGGCCAGCATATTAAAAATACCTTCAAAGGTTAAATTTATAAACAACTTATAAACAAGGGCAAAAGAAAAAAAATTCTAATGCCAAATATGCCGAAACTAGACACATAAATTATATGGTTATGGACAACCATACTATTATAGATATAGATAACGATTATAGATACGATTATAGAAAACTCTGGTTGTAACATCTGAGCCCGAGTCAGGCGCGTATGAACGATGTTGAGAGAACGTCTGCTACGAACGATATTTTTTGACACAGGGCACCTCTAAGATGACTGCCAGACGCTGAACAAACATAAATGAACTGCGACCAGGCTCAATCAAAGGAATCCGAGTTATTGGCGGAAATTACATACTTGAAGTCAGTGTTGGCAGAAATTAAATCCGCTTGCAAATACAGATTCACTTTACTAAATTTATACTTGGGCTAAGCCCGAATAGACCAAGTGTCGTAGTCACCACTGATATATATATATATATATATATAGGGTGTCCCGAAATTAAGGCAACCGAAGTTACGGGCTTTAATAACTATCAACATTGATGTATCAAGTATTAGAGGAGGATTTCAGGACCCACCACTACAAGGGGATCCGTCGTCATGAGCTCACACAAGTTTATAAGGCCATAGGACTGGAGAGAAGATGACTTATCCTGTGTCAGATTGCTGAAGGCACGCTGCCCAAACTGGTATTACTGATGAAATTTGACATCGAACAGACAATAAAGCACCAGAATGACCGACTTCGGAGTATATCTGGCTCCGTCGAGGATAGACTCGTAAAGAAACGTCAGTCAGTTATGATTTGGGTGGCTGTGACAGCCGCTGGAAGGTCTCCCCTCGCGATACATTAGCGACATTCTGGAAACTGAACTGCCTCTATGGGCAAATGAGTACTTCCAATGTGTACCTTGGAGCCTCCAACAGGGATAGCACCATTCTACACCCCCCCCCCCCAAAAAAAAACAACAACACAATACTAGATTCAGAAAAACATTCTGTGAATCATAAACAAAGACGTATGGCCCCCAAGAAGCCCTGATCTCAATCCGTCGGATTTTTCTGTTTGATCCATTTTGAAGACGAGAGTCTCGAGCACTTCTCGTGCTTCGCTCAACGCTCTGAAGGCAAAACTGAGCCAAGAATATGCTTCGATTCCACAAGAACAGTTGCATGCCACGTGTGAAGCATTCGTACCTAGACTTAAGGCTGTGATTCGAAACAGAGGTGACTATCAAATAAATATGGTAGTGAAAAAATTGTGTTTTCTTTACAATTGTATTGCAACGCTCGGACCCGAAATGTAACAATATTTTGTTTTGGCAAAATTGAAAAAAAGTAGGTTGCCTTAAATTTGGGCCACCCTGTATATATATTAATATTGAGTCACTCTGTAGCTTCTGCTAAATATTAATAAAAACATACATAAACTCATATTTTGAGTTCTACTTTTCTTGTTTGAATCACTAGACCTGTATATATATTCATATTCATCAAAGCAGTGTTAACCACTCATTCTCATTGTTCGACATTTACGCGTGTGTGTGTGTGCTTGTATGTATGTATATATATATATATATATATATATATATATATATATATATATATATATATACACATATATATGCATACATATATAAACGCTCGGACCTTGAGTCCCACTTTTAGTTCTGCTAAATATTAATGTGTGTGTGTGTGTGTATCAATTTGTGTTGCAAGATTCCTGGTGTGAAATCGTGTGCTAAACAGATATTGTTGTATTTCGGGATGGTAATTTTTTTTTTGTTTTTTTTCAAAATAAACACACGCACTATATATAATATTTGTTCGTTCACTCGTTTCTTACTGTTCTTATTTTAAGTCATGTCCATTGTCCGGAAATCTTTCGTCACACATCTGTGACCTCTTCAGCAACACTTTTCGTTTTGTGTGTGCTCTTTCTCCACTTCTATGATGTGTGTCTTTATATGCATATGCGTTTGCGTCCATGTGTGTGTGTGTATGTTTCTGTGTGTGTCAATGTTCTTAGCAGCAGTATGGCCTTCCCCTCAGCCCCATCCTCTTACCCCGATGTACTGCTGCTGTTCTAGGACCCGAAAATTTAGTAGAGTTCCTGTATCCCTCAGTGTTTGTGTGTTCACCCACGGTGTTGCCATCGTGGTAGTAGTTGTTGTTGCTATTGCCACGATTGTTACCCCTGCTGCTGCTGTCGTTGTTAGCCATGTTGCTGATATTGTTGCAGCCGTCTGTGAAGTTATTGATGTGTGTATGGGTTCGCTTCTTATGTTGTTTGTATCCATGCTCTTTATATAGATGTTTTTATGTATCACTATAGGCATAATGCTAGATATAAAAGATAAGCCATTTGGGGCTAGAAATAAAGTGGAAAAACGTGAAATTATTTGAGCAGGCATATGTCTTATGCGAAATCTGTGATGAGCCCGAGTGACGCTGATGACCTGGAATCGCCTCTGATATGTGTATATATATATATATATATATATATATATATATATATATATATATATACAGGGTGCGGTGAATAGACTGTCGTCTAAATTACGCAAGAATGAAAATAACACTGATATCTCATTTTAACAAATACATTTGCCAAAATTACATTAAAATATCTTGAAATACTAAAGATTAAATTTATTCAATAAAATCGCCATTGGCTTCAACCACTGCCTCCAGACGACTTCGGAATATCCTGCAACTCTTCTGGACGGTCTCCTTGTTTAAGTTGGTCAATGCTGTCATAATCCTTGCCTTCAGTTCATCTTTGGTGTTACAAGGAGTTTTGTTGGTCTGTCACTTAACTGCGCCCCACACACCATAATCAAAGGGGTTGCACAGTCTGGGGAGTTAGGTGGCCAGATGTTAGGGGTGATATGGTCGCAGAAATTGTCTGACAGCCACGACTGGGTTCTCCTGCTTGTGTAGCATGGTGCAGAGTCGTTTTGCCAGACATAAGGTCTTCCAGCAGCCACCCTCTTGACCTAAGGCAGCACCACCTCCTCCAGGCACTTGATGTAGGCTTCCGTGTTGAATCTGAGGCCATGTGGGAAGATGAATGGAGGCACAAAGTCGCCATCACTATTTATCACTCCATGATGTTGACTGGATGTTTGATATTTGTCACTCTCGGTACATGTTTTGGGGACACGGCAAGCCGACGGTTGTTCTGTTTGTTCACCATCTGATCTTGGCAGTAATTTTTCTCGTCTGAGAGAAACCAAAGCATGTTCTGTTGGATTGGATGCTTGAGTTTGTTCAAAAGCTTTGTAGCGTGGTCTTTCCTCTTGTCCTTGATGGCTTGGGATAAAAATTGGCCCTTTTGTCATCTTGTATGAGGAATCCAGAATGTCTTCATGCACTACCTGCCTGATAAGAAGCTCCCTGGCGATGCACTCAATTGACTCGGAGGGATCCTTGTCAATCATGGCCTGGATCTCACCAACAAATTCAGGAATTATTTTCTTATCTGAACGACCAGAGCGAGTTCTCCGAGCTGTCGTACCGTCGTAATAACCATTAGACTCATCCAACTCTTTCTGAATCTTCTTCACTGTCCTCAGATTGACATCTGAACACCGAAATGTTCGTATTTGAGCTACCAGCGTGAATGCCAAGCAGTACAGCATGTCGTTTCCAAATTTTTGGCAGAGTGAATCGCGTCATGGTGCTGCTATTCTCAAAGGCGATTCTCAACTGACCCTACTATACTGCATAGTCGATAAAATCAAAGACAAAGCAATGTGCATGTGCAAAATAAAAAATATAAGATAGCGGCAATTTATCCATCTCACCCTGTATATATATATATATATATATATATATATATATATATATATATATATATATATATATATATATATATATATATATATACACAGTGCGTAATATATTTGAGGACAGATTTATGTTTATAAAAAAACCCCAGATATATTATAACTGATAATAACTTTATCAAAGGTGCTATGGGGATAAAAATAAACCTCTTTTCAACAATGTTATTCAATAAAACCACCTCCAGCTTCAACAATGGCTTCTAGATGAGATCTAAATCATCTACATGCTCGAATCAAGTAGTCCTGGCTCATTTTGGACATTACTGTGACTATGGCAGCTTTCAAAGAATCTTTGGTGTTATAAGCGTGTTCATTAACCTCTCTCGCAAAAACGTTCCACATGTAATAGTCCAATGGATTGACATCTAGGGAATTAGGAGGCCAAATATTAGGGGTTATGTGATCATGAAAACTTCTAGCCATCCATTCCTGTGTGATAGTGCAGAGTCTTACTGAAAGATATATGGCTTTCCATTGTATACCCTGTCTATCCAGGGCTTAACAATTATTTCCGGGACCTCAATGTAGGCGGCAGAGTTAACTCTAGGACCTTGTGGGAAGAAGTAAGGGGTCTTTACATGTCCTCCATTGCTGTTCCCGTTCGTCGGACAGTCCGGCGAACGGGAACGTGAAACTCTGAGTAACAGCTTTTGTTAAATTTCTGCTGCTTTTAAATAAAGTATATATATATATATATATATACATCCTCATCTTCAAGAAGAATGACTAAATGGGATCAAAACTAGAAAAATTGTTGAATACGAGAATATCCATGGTATGGACAACAAAACGAGAACAATATAGATCAGTGGGATAAATAAAGGTTTAGTTTGAAATTCGAAGAAATTTACTAAATCCGACGAACCCTTGAAGATGGCGGAAGGGTAGTAGGGCTGAAATGTTGTGACTATAACAATCAAGCTTTCTCAGCCAATTTAGTTTTGTTCTGTGTAGATGTTCGCTGTAAGTAAATGGTGACTTGGCGAAAAATCGTCATACGTCGAACACATGTGACTCATATACATTTGAAGTCGTGAAGCTTACAACTTTGCAACGTAATTTTAAAATCACATTGCCCTTTGTCCTTTTCTTCCTACTTCTATGAGGTAGATAAAAACAGAGATAGGTAAATAAATATATAGGTATGTATATATATATATATATATATATAATATATATATATATATATATATATATATATATAAAACATTATTGGTGAATTGGTGCCGATATTTTTATGCAGAAAGCGGAATTTTATAACGCCGCACTATCCAAGGCCGGTTATAGGCAGAAGGTAATTTATATTGATCCGGCCCTTCCGATGCCATCATTCGGTCATCAGGATAGGGCCGTATATAATAACATTAACATTTTAAGTAAGGACGGGAGCGCGGCGGATGCCGGGGTAGTCGCTCCCGCATTTAATTTAGCGAACAAGGATAATTATCGGTCCGGGAGGTCTTACACTAACCCAAGACCCGTTATTCATCCGAGAATCACCCACCCGAATGCGAGAGCTGGCGTCCCGACCCATCACACTGATAGGAATAAGCATATATGGTTTGTAATCCCCTTTGGTAAGCAGATTAGAACTAACCTCCCCCTCACGTTTAGACAAGCCATCGCCAATAACTTCCCCAGAAATTCCAAATATTACTCCACGGTTAACTCACATAAAGTTAGGATAGCTTTCTCCAACACTAAAAACCTCGCCCAGATAATCGCCTCCCATAATAATAGGCTACTTACTAGGACCCTATCCTTTTTCCGGAGGCACAGCCTCTTCCGCTCCCGGTTTAATGCTCAGTAGGAATAATTATAGTAGTAATAATGATATGAGAGCCAGTACAGTGACACATAATCTCAGCTCCAGCCAGGGAGTACCCACTAGGGGTATAGTTATAAATAGGGGTGTTGTGGTTGACGGTAATAATGGGAGTAGGGTTAGAGAGCCCCATTAGTTACCCAGCATCATTTCCCGCAATAGCAGTACCACGGGAGTAGCAATGGCAGCACTCTGATAGATAGTGGAGAATCAGGGGTTATTCCTATAGTTAATAGTGACGTAGTGGAAAATAGAGTAGTAAGCGGCTGCAGGTCTCGGAACGAATATAGTGACAGGAACGCAGTTCTAATTTCAGAAACTAATCCTAGCAGATTAAGATTCACGTCGGCGAACTCCAAGATCAAAAACGCCGTCTACCAATGCAAGGTTACACGGACTCAGATGCCTTCACTTATGTAGGGGCATCATCCTCAAGATTGTCTTTGCGTGTCTCCAACCATTACGCAACTTTTCGGGACGTGAACAAGCGCCAGACCACGGGACTCAGTAAGCTAATATGGCGACTGAAGGATGCGAACTTAAGCTATAGGCTGGAATGGTCAATTTTGTCGGTGGCCCTCCCATTTGATAGGGGCAGAAGACAGTGCAACCTTTGTGTCTCCGAACTCTTCCATATTTTGTTTGCCAGAGGCCGGATGGTAAACGGGCTCTTACAGTCGGCTTTTCGATGCCCCCATTGGCGGCGTTACACTTATCTGGCCTTTAAATAGCGTTTATAAATAATACCGGCACCCATAGCCCTTGGTAACAAATTCTGAAATAGCCTTTAAGATATCTACGATTAACCACTGCAAGGGGAATTACTCCTGTAAGACAAACGGGGCTTGGTTTTCTCACAGGGGGGGTTTCCTTGACAAGGCAGGCTTAGATGAACACACACACATAAAACATAATATATATATATTTTTTTAATTTTTTTCTTTCTGCCACCCAACGGTTATCACGGCAGTAGCCACTGACAGCCGAACGATCAAACGCACACACGTACACAAAAAATGTTTTCTACCCCTACGCCAACACACACATATATAGAACAGTATACACACACACACGTCTCTAAGTAGATTTTTTCTCGCCCCTTATAAAACATCCAATATTCCTAAATAGTCAGAACTTTATTCTCGGTCACAAAGAACATATACACCCTCACCCACATGATTGACCGATGCCTGACCCGTTGAATTCTTCAGCCACCGGTTCTCAACATACACTGATAAACAGTTTCGCCATGGGCTCTTAGGAGCACAGTTCGATTTGTTTTTTGCTCCGCCTCTGTTCTGTTTTTTTTTCCAACGGATTTCCTTTTTCTTCCTGAAGAGAAAGACACAATATGGTCCCATTATTCAATCGGATTTTGGTAATTTGTGCCTTTCGAAACACGTGTAGAATGAAATAAAACGATTTCTGTTCAATCTGCGTTCAGCTCCATTTCTTCATTCACCAATAATGTTTTAATTTCAATTATCCGCACCAACGCACGGTTGCAACGCCAGATGGTTGTACCTCCAACCGTGCTGTTTACTGCTGTGATTTTTGCTACTAAGGTATCGGTTAAACTTTTGATTAATCTACTACAAGATTATTCATCTTTCTATTTCACATAATATATATATATATATATATATATATATATATATATATATATAATATTATATTAATATATTATATATATATATATATATGTATATATATATATTATATATATATTATATATACATATGCATTCATATATATATATACAGTATGCATATATATATATAAATATTTATGTATACCCACATAAAAGCAGCTAAATAAGTTGGTAGATAATTAGATACATAGTGGGTAAATTAGGAGATATAGGTAGAAACTTATATAGATAGATGTACGATAGATCGGTGCTCAAATAGAATAGATAGATAGATAGATAGATAGATAGATAGGTAGATAGATAGATAGATAGATAGATAGATAAAAAGGTAGATAGATAAATAGCAAGTTTTATGTATACTTATATACACATAAATGCATACTTACATACGTGTTCATAAACATATACGCATTAATATATACACACACATACAGATATCGAGAGAAAGATGATTTAAAAAGAGAGAATACAGGAAGAGAAAGAGAAGGAGTCAGTAATGAAGAGAGATTAAGAGTGAGTGGGTAGGAGGTAGGGAAAACAAAAAGACAGAGAGAAGCAAAATTATCAACAACAACAACAATAACAATAACAACAAAATGATTGACTATCCCACAATCACTTCTC
>NC_043007.1:51963720-51971220 GCF_006345805.1 Octopus sinensis | reverse complement strand
AAATGATAAAGAATTAAATATATTAATCAGTAAATTTGCGTATTTCAGCGAAATCTTGCACAAATATACAAACCCCGATGATATCATGGCATCAAGCATTGTGTAAATGATCAATTCAACTGGAGAGGAGACAACAACGAGCATCAGAACGTTATTTGGTTTCCTTCCCGACATCTCCTTCTCAGTTAAATGTATTATCTCCTCGATGTGGGTAATAAAGTCCCTACGCTTTAAGTTCTATTCTTGAGCTACTTATGGCTTGAAATGAAATTTATATGACATGAAATTTCAGACAATCAGAGATTCAGAAGAAGATAAAGGTACTGGAAATAAGACTTTGGAAATACAGTCATTGGAAATAATATGTTACTGTAAGATTTTTTAATATTTACTATTTCAAATTCCGCCGAGGTTAACTTTGCCTTTCATCCTTTTGGGGGGTCGATAAATTAAGTACCAGTTACATACTGGGGTTGATCTAATCGACTGCCTCCCCCCAAATTTCGGGCCTTGTGCCTAAATAGAAAAGAATATTTACTACTTTGACTACATCCCGAATGAGCTGGTTTGTGAAACCGTCTATCATCCGAAACCGTCTATCATCAGAAAGCTGAAATGGTAAGGCCACGTAACAAGATTTAATGACATTGCAAAAAACGCTCTTCATGGAACCGTGGAAGGGAAACCGTAGAGGCAGATAGAGAAAAAGGTGGACGAGCGTAACCAAGTTATGGGCGGAGAAATCAACGGAGGCCAGAGCTTTGGCAATTAAAGCCGACACATGCAGAATAGTGTTGTATAATATATTACACCAGTGTCCCCATGACTTCACCGGAAGCTGAGAACTGAAGACAAGACATACACACAATGACGCACGCACCCTCCCCCAAACGTACATGCATTTCTGTACACTCAAACACTGATGCACACACACACGCACATATAGGTAAGTACGTAATATACGCACACACATACAAACATATACAAGTAAGTATATTTATACATGTATGCCTCACCCATACATACATAAGAGTAATTTCATAATACAGATACACACACATGTACATGTGTGTGTCTTTGTGTCTGTGTTTACGTCCCTGTACTTAGCGGTCTGGCAAAAGAACCAGATAGAATACGTACCAGGCTTAAGAAAAACTAATTACTGGGGTCGATTCATTCGACTAAATATTCTTCAAGGAAATGCCCCAGCAAGGCTGCTGTCTAATGATTGAAGCAAGTAAAAGATAAAAACTACAAGATATATACACACAGGTGTATATGCATGTGTGTGAATGTGTATATGAGTGTGTGTACATTTCAGAATACGGAGAGTATTTTTTATTTATATTTATGCTCCTTTATAGTAAAGTGAAAGAACGTAGAATAAAGTACTCTGTTTAGGGGTTTACATGGGATATGCATTCATGAATCATTAGAAGCATTAGACCGACACATTACTTCTCATTTTACATGCATGCATACATATGATGAATATATATGTACATCCATATACATATGCACATATGAAATTTTGTTTCTTTTTCTCACAGGATTTCCGGTAATGCATTCTGGATCTCGAAAAATGCGAAGGGGTGTAGCTCTTATATTGTTGGGGAATAATATATTTCATTTGCATTGGAAAAAATAAGTAAATAGATTCCTTGGATATGAAATATTCAAGATGTATTTATCATAAACAGACTATATCATTTAGTATATATATAGGCGTAGGAGTGGTTGTATGATAAGTAGCTTGCTTACCAACCACATGGTTCCGGGTTCAGTCCCACTGCGTGGAACCTTGGGCAAGTGTCTTCTACTATAGCCTCGGACCGACCAAAGCCTTGTGAGTGGATTTGGTAGAAGAAACTGAAAGAAGCCCGTCGTATATAAGTATATATATGTATGTGTGTCTGCGTTTGTCCCCCCAACATCGCTTGACAACCGATGCTGGTGTGTTTACGTCCCCGTAACTTAGCGGTTCGGCAAAACACCCGATAGATTATGTACTAAGCTTACAAAGAATAAGTCCTGGGGTCGATTTGCTCGACTAAAGGCGGTGCTCCAGCATGGCCACAGTCAAATGACTGAAACAAGTAAAAGAATATATATATATATAGTTAATCATGTATGTATATATATATACACATACATATACATTTTGTACATATATGTATATGTTCGTGGATTGCAATGTGCTGTGTGTATATATATGTATGTGTGTGTATTATATATATATATATATATATATATATATATATATATATATATATATATATATATATATATATATATATATATATATATATATTTATTTATATATACAGACACACACACGTATATGTATGTATGTATATTCATGTACACACGTTGATACATTTCAGTTATCTGCCAGGATTGAAAAAATGTAAATGTAAGTCTGTTTACTTCGTTTGATACAAATCACTTCATCTTGGTGAAGACAGCTAAGTAACACTAATTCAAACATTGTTGTGGTTGTTTTTATTATCATTATTATTATTATATTATTATTATTATTATTATTATTATTATTATTATTATTATTATTACTATTATTATTATTGTTGTTGTTGTTGTTGTTATTATTATTATTATTATTAATTGTTATTGTGTTGGCACTACTACTACTACTACTACTACTACTACTACTACTACTACTACTACTACTACTACTACTACTAATAATAATAATAATAACCACCACCACCACCACAATGATAATAATGTTCATGATGATGGTAATGATAGCTTCCACGTTCCCATAGCATCATAGCATCAAAAGAAGAAATGTTACAGAACAAGAAACGATACACACACACACACACCCTGAGGGGGTAGGAGCGAGGAGGTAGAGAGAGAAAGGGGGAGAGAGAAAGAGAGAGAGAAAGACACAGAGAGAGAAGGAGATAATGGAAGACTACTGCTGATATTTCTACTACTACTACTACTACTACTACTACTAGTAAAATTGTGTTTAGGGTGTGGTATACATTTATATTTATCATCTATATAAATTGCCTTGATAACATTCTTTAACTTTTCCTACAGAATAAATGTAAAGAACAACAACAACAATGGCAGCAACAACAAACATTCCTGTTACTACGTCCACGACAACCCCATCAACTGATGAATGCGGAAAGTTTATGAAATTCATCTTTGTAGGTCCATACAGGCTAGGTTTCCATCCTCTGCCTTATCACATCCAATCAGTGTCTTTCAACACTTACCGTCTGTATATAGCTAACTCCCTCACACCCTCTTAATACTGCAATCAATTGATGATTATCAATAAAAGCCTGATACATTTACAGGTTCCATGAAATACACACATGGCAATCTCTCTATCGGCTTACTCATATAGTGATAGATGCAGTCATGCGCACAAATGTGTTATGAGCATTCTTAGTTACATGCATTATGTGGAAACATACAAATGTAATTTTGAATGTAAAGAAAATAGTTACTTATACAGAACGCAGCAAAAATATCTCACATTTATCATTTTTGGTAAACGTGTGAGCAGTAAACGTACGATATGCACCACTACAAGCCATGATCACAAAAAAGCAAAAAAAAAAGCCCCGCGTTAAAACGTTAATTATACCAGAAGTTCTCAACTGGGGTCCAAATGACCCCTGAGTGTCTTTTAGGGGTCCATGCAAGCAAAATAGTTAATTGGGGACCATGAAAGATTTATTTCTCTAATGTGTTATATAGTTCAAACTACACAAGTGAATTTGCTTCCTATGCAACCCAGAAAATATCACATAATCACACAAAACTAATCACTAAAGGAAAAAAGAGTTCATCTCATGCTGCAGGCACCAAAGTAAATTAAGCCTAACAAAATGGTCGAAATCCTAAACTATATAATCACTATTTAGAATTTGGAAAACGGAGTCTATGCGAAAGCTCGTCGTATATACGCATGTATGTTTATATACGCGCTTGTGTATGTGAGTGTGTGTGTGTGTGTGTGTGTGTGTGTGTCATGTTTACGTCTTTGTAACTAAAATTAAAACCGCCAGTCTCCGTTTTCCAAATTCCAAATGGTGATTATCATGTTTAGGGTTTCGACCATTTTGTTAGGCTTAATTTACTTTGGTGCCTGCAGCGTGAGATGAACTCTTTCTTCGTTTAGTGATTAGTTTTGTGTGATTATGTGATATATAATAATAAAAATGTTTCAAACTTTGGCACAAGGCCAGCAATATTAGGGGTAGGATTTAGTCAATAGCATCGAATGGTACTTTATTTTATTGATCTCAGAGGAATGAAAAGCAAAGTTGACCACGGCGTAATAGAATATTAGAATAATAATAATGAAGATGATGATGATGATGATGATGATGATGATGATGATGATGTTGGTGATAATAATAATAATAATAATAATAATAATAATAATAATAATAATAATAATAATAATAATTCTTTCTACTAAAGTTACAAAGCTTGAAATTTGTGGGGTGGGGACAAGTTGGTTACATTGATCTCAATGTTTCACTGGTACTTAATTTATCAACCCCGAAAGGATGAAAGGCAAAGCCGACGTCGATGGAATTTGAACTCAGAATGTAAAGACGGACGAAATGCCGCTAAACATTTTGTGCGGCGGGCTAACGATTCAGCCAGCTCTCCCTCTTGATAATAAGGATAAATGTTTCAAATTTTGCCACAAGGGCAGCAATTTTGGGGAAGGGGATGATTCAATTAAATCGATCCCAGTGTTCAACTGGTACTATTTTATCGATACCGAAAGGATGACAGGCAAAGTCGACCTCGGCGGAGTTTGAAGTCAGATCGTAAAGACGGAAGAAATGCGGCTACCGATTCTGCTAGATTATGTATGTGCATAATAATATAGACAGACACGCATGCATATATATATATATATATATATATATACACATATATATGTATGTTTATATATAAATATATGTATAAAACAGGCTCACAGGTCCTTCCCGAGTCATAGGCTCGTAGGCCGCTTTCCAGTATTCTGTAGGGTATATATTCCCTCCTCGGACGGAAAGCCGGTCCGTTGCTGGATAACTCATTTTTGCCAACTGGGTGAACTGGACCAATGTGAAATGTAGTGTTTTGCTCAAGAACAGAACGCATTGGTCCAGGAATCGAAGCCACAATCTTATGATCACGAGTGCAACACCCCAAGCATTAAGCCACGCGCTTTCACTCTAATGAGTTCTATGGGGCTGAGTCAAACTGTTATTAGATAATAAATATATATATACAAATTAGAAAAAAACACTTTTTATCAATTCAAAATGAACAATTAAATTACACCAACTAGAAAATTACATATAATAGAAAAGTTAAAATTAAAATATCAATAAAATGTAAAGATTAAGTAAATTGCAAAAATAAAAAAAAAACGTATATAATAGGTAGAAAAACGACACGTGTTTCGCGGCTATATTTAAGAAATGATTATAGGAGTAAAGAAATCACTTCGATATAAATATAGTCGCTCATCAGGTTAAAAATAAAATAGAACAATAAAATAATTAATTAATAAATATACTAATATATATATATATATCTATATATATATATATAATATATTATATATATATATATATATATATATATATATATATATATTATATACAGGTTATTGAAAATCCTAAATATACATGTATACTCTTCAATCTTCGCTAAGCTAAGTCTGATTTTTTATAATTTCTCTATTTCATTTGAATATTGAACCGTTGTGTGTTTGAAATTATTATTATTGTTGAGATTATTATTGTTTGTTTGTAATATAATTATTTATTTATAGTTTCTTGATAGTATTTTTTACGTCCGATGTTTAATTGTCATAAAAGATTTTATGTTTTACATATTATTTAATTTGTGAATTAATATTGTTAGACTATATTTCTTATAATAATTAGATTATATTTGCATTAAATAGTATTATTTTAAAATAAACTAGTTTTTATTTTAATATAAAATTTATGCTTAACTTTTTTTATCGTGTGATATATTAAATCTATAGATATCATACATGGATATTAATATAACGAGTTTATATAATGGATTTGAGTGTATTCGTACTATTTCACATTTTTTATTGTATTTTTCATGAATGGAATCGATTGAGTTCATTTTAAAATCTAGATAGATTAACAGAATCGTTGAACTTAGTAATTTAGTTTGCTTATCAATATTAGTTAATTCTTGCTATTATTTTGACTTTGATCGTTGTTATTATTGTTATTGTTATTGTTATTGACTGGTTTGGTAGAGGACTGGTGAATGTGATTGTACATCTTCATAGTGTATTGTTCTTTGGTTCTAATATTTTTGCACCTTTCTTTAATTTGGGGTTGATAGGTTTTCTTACTTTCCATTAACATATTATTCTCGCTATTATTGACAGATATTACTAACGACAGATATTGATTATTATCTCTCTCTCTCTCTCTTTTTATGTTTTTTATTTTTATTTTATTTTTTTCTATTATTTAATATATTATATTATATATATATAGGTGGCTTCTGTATTTGTAATACTAAATTTAAGTTAATTAGGTATTATATTATTTGATATTTAGTCAACTTTGTTATAGATTGTTATATTAAATCTATAGATACTACACATGTATATTTATTATATGGTTAGCTTATTTAAAGAGTTTGTCTATATTTGAAATATTTCTTATTTTGATTACAATTTAATGACTTGTACTAGCTTTGTGTATTTTATTTAATTATTTAAGTATTACTTTATTTTTCACTTATGTATATTTAGGATTTTCATGTACATACATACACACACACACACACATACATACATACATACATATATATATATATATATATATATATATAATATATATATATATATTATATATAATATATATATATATATATATATATATATATATTATATATATATGATTAAAGTATATTTATTAATTAAATTATTTTATTGTTCTATTTTATTTTAACCTGATGAGCGATTATATTTATATCGAAGTGATTTCTTTACTACTATAATCATTTCTTAAATATAGCCGCGAAACACGTGTCATTTTTCTACCTATTATATACGTTTTTATTATTATTTTTGCAATTTACTTAATCTTTACATTTTATTGATATTTTAATTTTAACTTTTCTATTATATGTAATTTTCTAGTTGGTGTAATTTAATTGTTCCTTTTGAATTGATAAAAGGTGTTTTTTTTTCTAATTTATACATATATATATATATTATATTGTGTGAAATTTGATTTAGTATTTCTAAATTGAATTTTTTTTCCTTGTAAGTTTGGATTTTATTCCCTCAAATAATAGTTATTATTTCCCCTTCCCTCTGCTCCCTCACTCCCTCTCTCCCCTTCTCTCTCCCCCTCTCCCTCTTTCCTCCTTCCTCCCCCTCCTCTCTCTCCCCCATCCTCTCTCTCCCCCATCCTCTCCTCTTCCCCCTCTCCCCCCTCTTCTTCA
>NC_043007.1:51954281-51959281 GCF_006345805.1 Octopus sinensis | reverse complement strand
TGACACTGGATGGTGACCATAACTGAGAGCATAGTCAAAGTGGCTTAGGACAAGTGTCTTCCAGAGGACCATCATGGTTTCTTGTTCTCTTGTTCTAAAGGTTCTGAGGATCCATCCGGCCAGTCGTCTACATTCATTGCCAATTTAGCAACATGTACACGAAAGGTCGCGTCATCACTCATGTAATACCTAGGTCACGCACTGATTGTGCCTCTGGGATTGCTATTCCTCCGGGTCCAGTGTATTCATTGGGTATTGCATTTAGTTTTGCATGCTGATAGTATAGAGCTTAAACTTTCAGCATTGAACTGCATGCTATTCTTTTCGGCCCACTTGTATATTTTGTCTAGCTCACATTGCAGGTGTTAGTGTCCTCAGGGTTCTGTATTGCCTGTGAAACTTTTGTATCATCTGCATAACTTGTGATCGTGGCTCTCTGCGTGGCTGAGGGCATGTCTGAGAGGGCCATTATGAACAGTAGTGGTCCCAGAACAGTGCCCTGCGGAACACCGCTCACTATTTGCGTGCTAATGGAAGTGGCCCCATTGGCCACTACCACCTGACTTCTATCTTCAGAAAGTCATGAAGCCATTCTCCCAGTTTTCCAACTATGTTGAGATCACGCAGTTTGTGACATATCATTCCATGATCGACTTTATCAAAGGCCTTTGCAAAGTCGAGATATATCACTTCCACATTTGAGTGGTTGAGCAGCCGTTTCACAGCACCAGTCATAGTGTTGTAGGAGCTGAGTTAAACAGCTTCTCCCTGGTCGGAAACCATGTTGGGTGTCGGGCAGCAAGTCATTCTCTTCAAGGAAGGTGATCAGCTTCCTTCTGACTATTCGTTCCATGACCTTGCTGATGTGTGAGGTCAGAGAGATAGGTCTATAGTTCTTGGCTTCCCTCTGCTGCTACCTCCTTTATGAATGGGGCATATTTTACCTTCCTTCAGTTTTCTTGGAAGTTTGCCAGCTGCAAGGAAGCTCTGAAAGAGGAACTGCAGTGGTCTTGCTAGGACTCTCTTACATGCTTTTAGGAGGATTGCCGGGAATCCATCGGGGCCAGTAGCTGAGTCTGTTTTCATTTCATCTATAGCCTTGATTACATCGTCTTCCTTTATATCGATGTAATCTATCGTCGCCGCCTCTGATTTTATATCTGCAGTGGTAAAAAAGTCAGTTGGATTGGTGATTTGGAGATGCCCAAGGGGTGGAGTGAAAAACTCTTGAATTGCTCATTCAGTATTTCACTTACCCTCATTGGTTTTCCTGTAAGTATGCCATCCTTTTCGAGGAGTGGCCCTATTCTACAGTGCACCGTAGCTGTTTCTTTGGCATACCTGTAGAAAGCTCTGGGGTTAGATTTTATGTTGTCTATAGCCCAGGCTTCTTGTCTGCTCTTTCCTTTTCATGGGAGAGTTGCAGACATTTTTCGATTTCCAACAGTTTTATTTTTAGGCGGGACTTTTCACTGCTTTCAATTTGTTTGTTTAGGCGATTTGAAAATTTTGTACGCCGTCTCATTAAAATTTTCCTCTCTCTGGGGATTTTGTTCTTGTGTACAGTGGCCTTTCTCTCTGGGACACATTTGTAGCATATGGCTTGCATTACAGACATGAATTGTTGAAGTTTCACGTCGATGTCTGGCGAGGAGAGACATTTAGGCCAGTTTTGTTTGAGGATCTCTTTCTCAATTTGTTTCCAGTTTGCCTTATGGTAGTTCAAGCTGGAAAGATTCTGAGGGTTTCTTGTAGGCTGCATGTCCGTGCTCTCTTTTGGCCCGTACTCTTTTGGTCAGCTCTATCATGTGTGATCCGAGAGTAGTGTCGGTGTCACTTTCACATTATAGATGAGATCCATGTCATTTGTGAAGCAGAGATCCAGTGTGTTACCTGCCCTGGTTGATTGGAGTATTACCTGCTCCATGTACAGGGTGTTGATGAGGTTCAGGAGGGACAACGCCTGTCCTCGTTCACATCTTGTCATTCCTGGGAGAGGAAGGCCCTCGGGCCATCTGACACTGGGCAGATTGAAGTCTCCCATAAGAAGTACACTTATGTGTTGTTCTAATGTGGTTAGAACTTCTTCTATTTTTATAAGGCAGTCTTCAAACTTGCCCACATGGCTTGGGGCATCTGGAGGGCGATATGTAGCACACACAACTACATCAAGTTGCCTAATATGTACAATTAGTGTGTCACACACCGAGTTTGAGTATGACAAGAGGACCTGGGGTGTGAGGTCCTCACGGATGTACGTAGCAACACCTCCATAACTCCTTTCTTTCCTGTCGGTCCGTAGTACAGCATACTGTGGTATGTGTAACTCCGATCTGCTATATCCGGTTTCAGGTGCGTTTCCGTTAGTGCTATGCATAAGGCTTGATTGCATGCAACAAAATCTCTCAGGAACGGGATTTTTGTCCTGTTACTGAGTGTTTGCAGTCCTCTGATGTTCAGTAGGAGCATCGAGGTGAGGTGTACATTGTTGCCGGTGGTGTCCATCCTGGGTCTGTTTGCTGTGGTGGTCTGGTATATAGTGGGTAGTCCCACCTGCGGGCTTGGGTTTGATGAAGCCAGGTCAGCTGCTGTACAATCTTTTGTGCCATGCACAAAAAAGATTGTTGCTCAGCAGCTGCCCTTTCGACAACATCATGTTGGTGGTTTGTGGCACGCACAACATATGTGTACCTCCGCTTTGGGGCAAGTGGTGCGTGGTCCATCCCTTTTCCTTGTGTTGATGGTTTGTCCATCTGCCTCGTGTCTCTGTGGCAGGGTCCCCGATGTGCAAAGCGGCAGCCTGCACCTTCCTTTCCATGCCAGCAGGAACCTCTCAGGTAGAACCTACACACCCGTGTGCGCTGCCTGTTTCCATCTTTTGCGGTTCCACTTCTATTCCTGGTTTTTTCACCCTTTGGTCCTGCTTGAGCTTTTCCTTTAGCTCTTCCAGCCCTTCTTTTAGTTCTTCCTCCTCCCTCTACCTCTTCACCGGGTTCTCCGTCTCCATGGCCTTTGCTGCCGGTTGGAGAACTTGCACCTGGGTTCACTTCCCGGGCAGGTTTCTCATTCAAAACCTCCTCCCGGGCGTCCACCAGGTGGGGGTGACTTCTTTCATCGTCTCCATTCTTGCCATCTTTGCCCCGCTCGTTCTCAAAGATGGCATCAAGTGCGCCAATGTGCGACCGTATAAGCGCATATGAGCGCACGAATTCCCGTCTCTTTCGCTCCATCTGAGCCGCTGTCCTCTTGTAGCCTTTGCTCTTCAGCGCAGCCGCAATCACCTCGCTAGGGCTATCTCCGTCGGCGCACTTCCAGGCTCGTATGAATAAATCTAGTTCGTCAGGTCTCCATGCTCTGGACATGCTGGATGATCTGTCTATTTGTTTATCTATCTAACTATGTTCGAGAGAAGACAAGAAGATATTAAGGCTAATTAGAAGATAGAGTATTTGGAAAAAAAAATATTAACAATATTAAAGTTTGTGGGTAAAAACGTTATTTAATCTTAAGGCTAATTAGGAGATAGAGTATCTGAAAATATATTAGCAATATTAATATTATATTAGAGTGTGGGTAAAAACGTTATTTAATCTTAAGGCTAATTAGAGGATAGAGTATTATTAATATTAATATTAATATATATATATATATATATATATATTATATTTAATAATAATAATATATATATATATATATATATATATATAATATATATATACACACATATATATATACATATATTTATATAATATATATTTATAATATATATGGCCACAGCTCATGAGCTGGAAAAATCAAAATCAATCATATAATATGTCGATATATAATACGTAGTATAACATATATATATAATTTATATATTGATAATACATATATACTCTTTTACTCTTTTACTTGTTTCAGTCATTTGACTGCGGCCATGCTGGAGCACCGCCTTTAGTCGAGAAAATCGACCCCGGGTCTTATTCTTTGTAAGCCCAGTACTTATTCTATCGGTCTATTTTTCCGAATCGCTAAGTGACGGGGACGTAAACACACCAGCATCGGTTGTCAAGCAATGCTAGAGGGACAAACACAGACACACAAACACACACATACATATATATATATATATACATATATATATATACATATATACGACAGGCTTCTTTCAGTTTCCGTCTACCAAATCCACTCACAAGGTATTGGTCGGCCCGGGGCTATAGCAGAAGACACTTGCCCAAGATGCCACGCAGTGGGACTGAACCCGGAACCATGTGGTTGGTTAGCAAGCTACTTACCACACAGCCACTCCTGCGCCTATATAAGATATATATATATATATATATATATATATATATATATTCTTATATATATATATATATATATATATATATATATATATATATATATATATAATATATATATATATATATATATATAATATATATATATATATATATATATAATATATAGAGTGTTTTTGATATTCCTTGATACAGTTATATACTCGGAGAGAAGTTTTTTCTCAAAGACTAAAATTGAGAAAAGAACCTTTTAGAATGTCGAAAGAAACTAACCTTTGGGAAGAGATTTCACAAAATGTTTGTGGCGTTTGCTTCTATGTGCAAACGCCTTCATTTTTTAACGTTCTGAAGCACGTGTTATTATATATTGTGAAAAAATTGTTTTCAGTAAAATTGTTGTTGACTATTTCCGGTTTAGTTTAGGACTCAGAAATCTTATGAAATATTCATCCTTTGCCTTTGTTCTCTTAATTTATGTTATGAATAGGGAAAATTGTAAATTTTCCTTGTGCACAGGTGTCCAAATGATCGCTACATGTGAGATGTTTTATTTGATGTCTGTGCACATTTACCGGATTGGTTAGTTTCGTTTTTATTTCCCAGCTATAATGTTCGTTGCGTCGTGGGCATGTGATACAATATATCAGGTTTTTGCTTTTACAGTTCATATTTGCATTCACCCTTTATTCTTTTCCATTCTTGAATGTTTTGGCT
>NC_043007.1:51881781-51949281 GCF_006345805.1 Octopus sinensis | reverse complement strand
AATGTAGAAACTCCCTCGTATCAGTAATTCCCTACGTACAAGTAATTCAATAAGGTCACTTCCAACAATTCTCTTCTCTCATCACACAACAAAGGTTACGTGACTTTGGTAAAAGTAAATCGTTACTTATTTAGTCACGAATGCAGTGGAGAATCGGACAAGGTATGTGTCATTGTGTGTGCGAGAGGGTTGTTTAAATATATGTCAGCCCCGACTGAGTAAATCTTTGATCAAAGGCGTTCCAGTCGTGACCACGCTCTTCTTCTTTCAGGTATTGTGTAAACATGTAAAGTAGAAATAAAAAAGAGAAAAAGATAATAGGAAGTGTGTCTGTGAGAGAGAGCGAGAGAGAGAGCAATAGAGAAAGAAAGAGAGAGAGAAAGAGAGAAAGAGAGAGAGGGAAAGAGAGAGAGAGGGAGGGAAAGAGAGAGAGAGGGAGGGAAAGAAAGAGAGAGAGAGCAGGAAAGAGAGGAAAGAGAGAGAAGAAAAGAGAGAGAGAAAGAGACAGAGAGGGAGAATGGGAAAGAGAGAGAAAGAAAGAGAAACAGAGAAAGAGAGAGACAGGGAAAGGCAGAAAGAGAGGAAAGAGAGAGAGAAAGAGGGAGAGAGGGAAAGACGGAGAGAGGGAAAGAAAGAGAGAGAGAGGGAAAGAGAGAGAGAGAGAGGGAAAGAGAGAGAGAAAGAGAGAGAGGGAAAGAGAGAAAGAGAGAAAGAGAGAAAAAGAGAGAGAAGGAAAGAGAGAAAGGGGAGAAAGAGAGAGAGAGGAAAGAGAGAAAGAGAGATAGGGAAAGAGAGGAGAGAGAGAAGAGGAAGAGGGAAAGAGGAGAGAAAGAGGAGAGAGAAGAAGAGAGAGAGAGAGGGAGGGAAAGAGAGAGAGAGGGAGGGAAGAAAGAGAGAAGAGAGAGAGAGAGAGAGGGAAGGAAAAGAGAGGAAAGAAAGAGAGAAGAGAGAGAGAATAGGGAGAAGAGAAAGAGACAGAGAGGGAAAGGGAAGAGAGAGAGAAAGAAGGAGAAACAGAGAAAGGAAAGAGAAGAGACAGGGAAAGGCAGAAAGAAGAGAAAGAAAGAGAGGAAAGAGAGGAGGAGAGAGAGAAAGAGGGACGATAGAGGGAGAGAGAGAGGGAAGAGAGTGAGAGAGAGAGAGAGAGAGAGGGGAGGAAGAGAGAGAGGGAGAGGGAGGGAAAGGAGAGAGAAGAAAGAAAGAGAGAAGAGGAGAGATAAGAGAGAGAGGAGATGAGAGAGGGAAAGAGAGAGAGAAAGAGAGAGATGGGAAAAGAGAAAAGAGGAAAGAAAGGAGAGGAAAGAAGAAGAAAAAGAAAAGAGAGAGAGAAAGAGAGAAAGAGAGAAAAGGTGAAAAAGAGGGAGAGAAGGAAACGAGAGAAAGTGAGGAAAGAGAGAGAGAGGAAAAGAGAGAAAGAGAGATAGGGAAAGAGGGAGAGAGAGAAAGAGGAGAGGGAAAGAGAGAGAAAGAGGGAGAGAGAAAGAGAGAGAGGGAGGGAAAGAGAGGGAGGGAAAGAGAGAGAAAGAGGGAAAGAGAGAGAGACAGGAAAGAGAGAGAGAGAGAGGAAAGAGAGAGAGAGAGAAGAAAAGAGAGAGAAAAGAGAGAGAGAGAGAGAGAGAGAGAGAGGGGGATATGGGCGGCAGAGAGATGCGTCAGTGAAGAAAGAAAAACAGAGTTTAAAAGGATAAATAAAAATAAGAAAGGGAAAAACAACTAGAGAGAGAAACAAAAATAAAGAATGACTGAAAGAGAAAGAGAGAGAGAGAGAGAGAAAGAGAGTTAAAAGGAAGGAGAAGGAAACGTAGCGAGGGAAAAATGAGAAAACTGAAGGTGCGAAGGGGAGAGCATTTGGAGTTGTATAGGAAATATATTAGATTGAGAATGAAGCAAGTTTTAGTGATAACAGCTAGCAATGCTGCTGCTGCTGCTGCTGATGATGATGATGATAATGAGGATTATGATGATGATGTGTACCAAAGCCGTAAACGTTACAATATCATTATCTTTCATAGAAAACTCTCAGCCATATATTTATTTCTTCGCTTGTTTATTTCCCATTTCACTTGATTGATTGTTTGTTTGCCGTTGTTTGGTTTATTGCTTATCTGTGTTGTTGTCGTTAATGTTGCTATTGTTGTTGTTAGCACTGGTGTTACTGTTTCGGTGTCGAACACAGCGTCTGTCCTCTGGTCAAAATGTCAAGTTTACCTCGATTAATGCCGCCGAATGGAGGCAATTAGAAACAAATTAACGTGAAACAAACAAATAACAAAAAGAATAGCAACAACAATAACAATAACAATCGCCACAATAATAAAAACAAAGATAAAACATTACAAAACTTACAGCATCAATAATAAAAGTAATATGGACAATAATGAAATTAGAAAATAAGATTAAAATAAAAAACAAAACTTACATATGCATACAAACAAATACAAATATGCATACAAACACATTTATTCACAAATATACAAGAGTCACTCAGAAAAATCAAAAACAAAAATGGCTCCCAGATAGTCTCCGAGATTGGCAACGATTGCAAAATCATTGTTGGGAGACATTCTGGGCTGCGTGTGGTGGTTGAAAGCAATGAGCAATGTAAATCATAACGGAAGCAAACAAATGAAGCATCAAAACAGTAGACAAGAATAGATAAATAAAGAAAATGTGATAAAAACAGTGGAAGGAAACATAAATAAATGTGAAAATAATTTTCTTTTATTCCCGACTTAGGTGGAATAAATTATATTCCCGACTTTTCTCCTAGCTTTAATTTGGTTATTTTCTTAGTCTAAAAATGAAAGAAAAAACCAAAACACGGCCATTGTTTAAGGAAACCAAGTATATTAGAGGCTGTGTATCTCTATTCCTTGTGAATGTAATTGATATTAAATAGTAAATATTACTAAAGGAATTGCTTGAAGCAAAATTAGTTGAGTACTGGACAAACTGTCTCTTCACGTTCTGAATTCAATTTCCATGAAATATTTTTATTGTTTCGAAGGTGATAAAACAAGTATTAGACAAATTCGGGAGTCAATGGTTCTCAATCTGATTGGTTGCTTACTTATATTATTTAATATGTACATATCTGAGACAACCGTTTTTTGATTACATGGTTTCCGATGTTGTTATATCTATTAGAACATTAGTTATGGTTTTCATCGTATCATTTGTTAATTCTTTGTTTATTCTATATATTCACTGGTTGATCTGATTTCTACTTATCCTTGTACTATTTTGTTCGAATCTTTGGACTTCTTTCAGTGCGTGTTCAGTTTTTTGATATCCTAATTTTCCTTCTTTAAAAATGAAAATCCGTTTTCATAAGCTCTGATTCATTGGTTGCTACTGAATGTATTTTTGATATCCTGTTTATCATACCGTAGTTCGATTTATATTTATTCTGTTTAGATGTTTCACAAGTTTTATTGCCTTTAAAAGGGTTAATTAGAGTATGGTACTTTGACTAGTCCCATTTACTTGGATTTGCTGCAACAATTTGTCATGCCATGCACCCCAGAGGACTTTGAAGATGTGGAGTTTTATTTCCAGCTAAACGCTCCCTCTCCACACACTACCATAGTAATTTAAAGGACTTAACACGATGAAATTTTGCCAAACAGGACAGTGAGGTTCAGTAGAATGCCTTCCGTGTTCACCGGATCTTATACCAATAGACTTTTCTTTACAGAGGTACATAGAAGCTTACGGTACACAACCTGCAACAGTCGACGAATTAAAGGCAGATTTAGAAGGAAATGCTTCTTGCTGTTTGTGATTCCAAAGAAAGAGACAGTGAGTGAGTTGTGTATATGTGAGTGAGGTTGTGTGTGTATGTCGTGAATGTGCGAGTGAATATGTGAGTATTTGTGTATGTATGTATAAAGGGTGTGTGTGTGTGTGTGTGTGTGTGTGTGTGTGTGTGTGTATGTGGGTGAACCACAGGCCATGTTATTCGGAAGCTGTTTTCATCGCTCAATGCTGCATGTTCGTCCGTCAATCTGTTGCTTGGATCGACCAAGGACTGTGAAAATCAGTGAGCAAGAGCAAGATTAAAGATAATCAACAACACAAAATAAAGATTAAGAGGAAAGAATAATAGGCTTGCTTGGCAGAGTAAACTATCTTTAAGACTCTGACCATTCCGTAACACCCACGCCACCACATCCATCACCACTACCACCTCCAAAAGCAAACTATCTCGCCATTTTCCCCCTCAGGAGACGGGATACTTCATAAAAATATATAAAAAATCTCTATAATCAGTCGGAACCTTTCTATCTGGTCTAAGAACTGTAAGCTGGAAGGTGGATGGGTGGAGGGACAAAGAGATAATGGCAAGTTTGCGTATTAGAGGGCACTGCAGGATAATTTTATAGTCTCCTATCTTTACTTCACCCACACCCCCATCGTTTGTTTGATGTTCTCTTGCAGAAAGTTGAAAGGCGATTTCTTTTACCGAAACCTTATCAGTTGGGAACATATAAATGACCAATAGTTTGTTAGTAGTGGAAATGAGGTGGGAGGAAGGTGGAAGACTGATATTGAAGGAGATCGTTGTTTATATGTATCTAGCCATTCAATATATAATGATCGATAAAATTAGTTCTGAGGTCGATAACTTTCTTTATTAGCCACACAGGGCCGAACACAGAGGGGACAAATACAATGAAGAGTTTTTCTTCTTGAGGTGGGGCGAAAAAAAAAAAAAGGGACAACGATCAAAAGGGATCGAAATCGTTTCGGACGTACAAAAGATTGAAATAATGCCGTGGGAATAAAAACCTCCGAAAATAATGTTATACAAAAACACATTTACGGTAAGTTATTCGCTTTTTCCTTTCTTTTTCTGGTTCATAGGATTATGCTCAAGGTGGCTCCGTCATTCACACGTGCCATCCTTGCTACATTCACCCATATTTTGTTGAAACATTCACTAGACAAAACTTCTCTCTCTACTCTCACCTTCCTTTTCAAGTGATACTTGAAGCAGTTGATGAGAGATTGACCAGAGAGGAAAGTGTTTGTCTTTAGGCCTTTCATACGTGTCCACCATGCACATTCTTTCGCCCTAGCCACAAGTGCGATAAAAATGGCTCTTTCTTCCTGTTTGAATGAAGGAGGGGCGACAATATTGACGATAAACCGACTCGTTCCACACACAACAGCAGTCGTTCGACATAAGCCCACAGGTCGGAAATGGTTAGACGTTGCACGAGTGCGTGCAGAACGGTTTCGTCACTCTGACCGCATCTCGGGTAGGTTGGCCCGGTGTTTCTGGAGCCATGCTTGTAGAGCTTATCCCGAACGGGTAGCGCTTCTCGATGGCCCTGCCAGGCCAGGGATCTCTAAAAGTTGTCCATAGGTCTCGGTTCGAAAGTTGTCTTGAGCAGGTGGGTCAGGTATTCCTTGTCGACGCCCAGGTTCTCCCCGAGATTGTCGTCGTACCTCCCCTCCACTAATTCCATATAGAATGCTTTCGTGGTGATGCAGTCGCTGAAGGTCGACCCGGGACAGCATAGTTGCTTGAGAGTAACGTGAGAATCGCGGTGCCATTCGCCCTTCTTCGGCCTCTTTTTGATCCACGACTGCAGTTCGGTCATGGAAACGAGCTGCAGAAAAGCGCGCCTCACAAATGGCGAGCACACCTGTTCACTATTGTCTACGGAGAGCCGGAGATGTCGCAGTCTCAGCGCGTGTCTGCGCATCATTAACCACGGCATGCCCAGCCCTTCTTTTAGCGAGTGTTGGCAGCAATCGGATCGCCTGACCATCGGAATGCTTCCTTTCCACAAGAAGCGGAAGAGGATGCGTTCCAGTTTGGTGATGGTAGGGTAGGGACAAGGCACGACAGTCAGGTGGTAGTAGATGACGGACGTGATGTATGCGTTCGTCACCTCCGCCCGACCTTTTAGGGACAGCTTCCTCTCTACTCATTGCCGAGAGAGAGTGGACACCCTTCTCGTTATCTCGTCCCAGTTCTTCTCCGTTTGGAGGTCCGGACCTAACCAAACCCCGAGCAACTTGACTGGAGCGTCGGTCCAGCGTCTCATGACAGAGGCGCTGCCGGACGGCATGGGCTTGCTTCTCCAGGTGCTGAGCCGCAAGCCCACTGACTTTTCCCGGATGTGGTCATGGCTAGACACTATGACGGTGATGTCGTCCGAGTATTCGGACACGCTTGTCCCGCATCCCAATTCCCTCGGGATGCCCCTCAGCATCGCCAGCTTCCGCAGTAGTGGATCGAGAGTCAATACGTACAGAAGCGACGAGAGGGGGCATCCCTGACGGACCGAACGCGCTATGTCAAATGGTCTCGATAGATGCCCATTCACGCGAATTACCGAACGGATGCCTTTGTGTAAGGCAGTGATCAAGTCGCGGCAAACGAGACAGAAACCAGCCGCTATGAGGACAGCCTCGAAGTATCGATGGTCTACCCTATCGAAAGCTTTGGATTGATCCAAATTGATCAGTGCGCCACCCATGCCAGTTTCCTTAACTACCTTGTCTATGATGCAGCGCATGAGGTGGAGATTGTCATGGATTCTCCGGCCCGGCACGGTGCACATTTGCGCCTTGTCGACCAGTTTCTCGATGACAAGCACCAATCTTTTGGCTAGCACCTTGGCCAACATTTTCAAAAATTTTATTGAGCAGAGTGATGGGCCTAAAGTAATTTTTTACGTCCCCCTTGTTTGGATCTTTCTTTTGCAGCGTTACGGATCCTCAGCTCACAAAACCGGGGGATGCTCCGTTTTGCGTCCAGTTGCAGTACACTGCTGCCAAGACGCCTCCAAACAAGTCTGGCATACAAATGTAAAGCTCGTAGGGCAGACCATCCAAACCCGGTGATTTGTCCCCGGAGCATACTGCCATCGCGTCCCGCACGTCCGTCGCTGTGGTGGCAATTTCGCAACACTCTACCTCTCTTACCGAGAGTCGTGGAAGGCTATGCAGGTAGGCACCCTGCGTTCAGCCTGCGTTCTCGTTCGCCACTTGTCCCGAAAAGTCGGGCAAAGTGCTGCTGAAAGGCCTCACACATTTTACTAGGCTCGAGTAATTCGCGTTCCTGTTCATCCATCAGAGACCGAATGGTGGCTTTGTTGCCCAGTTTCGCCTCCGCCACCCGGGCCTCTCGCGCGTCTCCAACACATTTCATATACCAGGTCCTTTATAGTTTCTGACTGTAGCACTGTAATATATTCATGCTTGTCGATATCTGCGGTCTTTCGGATCGTTTCTTGTGGACATTCTGAACATTTCCATCTGCTTCAAACACATCACTAATTCGAGTGATGGTAAGTCGTGTTAGTGGATCTGTTTGAAACTGTTTTTACACGTCGACTGCGTTTTCAAACTTCCACTTTCATTTTAGAGCAAATTTCCTTTGTTCAAATCTTAGTCTTGCTCTTTATTATTTCTAATAGGTTAAATCTAAAATGAAATGACAAATGAGTTTATCAGCTGTTAAAGTTTCTATACCTTGTAAACCCCCCCCCCACAGACACATCGTAGTGTTTCGCCATCATTTACAATATCGTGCTACATATTTTCACTTTACACTTCCATTGTTTCTTTCCATTTAAATTTTCTTTCTCACTTTCTCACTTTCACTACCCTTCACCTTCGATTCCACCATAGGATATATGTAGCCATGTGAGTTAAATTCGAGCCATGCACACTCAATCTGTTAGAAAGAGTAGGCAAATTAGTATCATATCACATCTAACAGTCTTTAAGAGAAATTAAAGAGACACTGAATAAAAAAGGAAGAAGTGAAAGAGAAAGAGAGGATGAGAGAGAGAGAGAGAGAAAGAAAGAAAGAAAGAAAGAAAGAAAGAAAAAGAGAGAGTGTACGGGATCACATTTACTCTGAAAATAATGGCAGACGACTGTTTTCAGAATACTAATTGATTATTAAAACTACTCTTTAGAAATTCATTCCATCCTTCCATACATTGTATCATCAAATCGTTCATTTACCATTGAAATATTTCATTCTGACACCATACATCGTATCTTCCTATTCGTTAATGAACTCTTACCATGTCTGGACCTTTGTTTTTTAATGTTCTTGAGTTTTCTTTAATACTTCAAACGAAAGCAGAGCAAAGCTATTTTTTCAAACCCTTACCAACTGCTACTACTAGAACGTCTGTGGGGTGAAATCTGTGATATTAACTAAATATTTCTGATTATTGGTTTAAGGGGCCACTGATAATCTTCCTTTCTCTTCACATACCACTTCCGTTTTTCTATTTCTTTTGGCTTTATCGCCATTGTTTGGTTTTTGCTTTATTTTTTTTAAAATAGATTTTACTTTATTTCTATTTATCAAACAAGTTCTATGAGATGACTCCTCCATTCCACCCAAACACCTCTCTTCAACTTTTATTTTAGAGACAAGCTGTGGCGACGATGGTGTTGGTGATGGTGATGACTATGTTTGGACGTTTGTAGTCGCCATTAGCAAGAGACCGAATGCCTGTACCGCTATATCTCTGCGCCTCACCTAACCACGCTAATACAAGGAAAAAAAGAATCCAAAAGAAAGCGAATATTTACACACCATAAGATCATTTATCAGATTACGCACGACTCTATTGGATATATAATGCGGCGAGCTCTTGAAGCTTTAAACAAACACACACGCCGCCATATAAACACACGTCAGTTATCGTTTGCTACTCGCAGAGCAGCCTTTTTTGTTGTTACTTTATACAGAAGCAAATAAAAACATCAAGAGGTCAATTATAAAGTGGGGGACCATATGTAATTAAAAGCTTAGATAGATGAAGTGAGGGAGAGAGAAAAGAATAGAAAATGGAAAGAGAGTAAAAGAGAGTGAGATGGAAAGATATAGAGATATATAACTATTCAGAAGTCCTTCCTTCCATTGCTTTTGCCATTCTAAATTCTTCCAATTTGTTCATTTCTTTTATTCAGTTTAGCTTCATTCTGTTTTTCCTTCTTCACAAAACTTTCTCAGTTTTTCTCCGTAGTTTTAAATTCATTCTTGTTTTCCCTTCATCGAATTCTTCACTATCTTTCATTTTATTCCTTCCTCCATCCAATTTCTCATTCTTAATCATTGTCATTTTTTCATTTTAGTACTTCTCTTCATATACACCCTACCACCTGGCCATTGCAAAGAAAATGCTGTATCTGTATATATGTACATATACACAAACAAGGGGGGAGAAGGAGGTATATATATATAGAGAAAAGTGATACAAGCATTATATGTTTTTATATACGTGGATTTATATGAATTGTATATGTGTGTGTGTGTGTGCGCGCGCACACACACACACACACACACACACATATACACATGTATGCATAATCCATGTACATGTACACACACACACGACGAAATGCAAAAAAAGACTCTGGTTTAGACAGTACGACAGATTATAAACAGGTTTAAAGATATAAACAGATTTGGAAAATAGATTGAGAGATACTGCATGTGTGTGTGCTGTAGGATGGGGGGGGGGTATTATATATATCCGTTTAGCAACGTTCAAAGAACAGTGTGATTATTAACCGTTTGTTCCACGGTGAAAAAAAAAAGAAAAATAAGAAAAGATGGTGGTTTAAATATCGCCCAAGTCAGACGATATTTTAAGAGCAAAGCACAGATAACCATAAATACTATTGATAGGGTGATAAAACTTAAGAATTGAACATAGCACTTATATCTAGAAAATACACACACGTGTGTGTGTATGTGTGTATGTGTATGTGTGTGTGTATGTGTGTGTGTGTGTGTGTGTGTGCGTGCGTCTGTGCATGCGAATTTATCTACTACGTCAGATACAGATAACCAGAAAAGCCGATAAGAGCTTAAAATAGTAAAATAAGCAAACAATGAAGAATGGGAGATTATAGATAATGTGAAAGACAGGAGTATCCAAATATAATAACTTTTATTTGCTTCATGTATAAATATTTTTTATTTAGAACTTAGTGAAGAAATATTCGATGATGAAATAGCCATGTGTATGTGATGCCCTGATTATTAGATCTAGAGTCATAATTACTTGGTTTGCTTTAATAGTTCCGTGAAGTCGGTATTCTTCTTACATGGTAGCCATGAAGTGTTCCGGTTTCTTTTGACAGGTCTATTTCTGTTCTGTTGAAATTACGTTTTCTTACTTTAAATCTCATGCGCTGCATCAATTTCGAAAATTAGTTCAGAGGTTGTTGGCCGTCTTCAGGTTGGAGACGTAGCATGTATAATTGACGGCCGAATGGACTCCGGTAAATGTACCCAAGGATCATGTGGCACTGTAAAGTAGGAAGATAGTTCTTTTGGTGAAGGCGCGTGACTTAGTGATTAGGATATTTAGCTTACGACCTAAGGTCGTAAGTTCGATACCCGGTGGAGTGTCGTGTCCTTCAGCGTGATATTTTATTTCACGTTGTTCCAGTCCATTCAGCTAGGAAAAATGAGTAGTGCATGTAATTAAAAAGGACCCAGCCTTGTCATATTTTGTGTTACACTGAATCTTCCTGAGAACTACGTTAAGGGTACGCGTGTCTGTGGAGTGCCCAGCCACTTGCACGTTAATTTCACAAGCAAGCTCTTCCGTTGATCGGATCAGCTGGAACACTCGTCGTCGTAATTGACGGTGTGCCATTATTTCACTATAGTTCTTTTGACCGGCTTTCACTTAGATTCCGTCTTGCCTGTTTTAATCGCTCTGTCGAGGCTATGTTAACGTTGTATGGGTCTGAACTTAAAATTACATACTTAAGAAGCGAACTTGTTAAACACATGCCTGCACCCACCAAACTAAATTCTAATGAGGTGGGTTGTCGCTTGACGATCGCAGTGGTACGAAACTCGAGCCGCGAGATGAACATCCAGTTTGCAACACACGCACACACACACACACACACACACACACACACACACACACGCGCGATCAAGCCCAAAGTTTTGTAGAAAAAATCTTGCAAAAATCCCCGTGCAGTTCGATCGATATCGAAACCACGTGGTTGTGGAGCGAACTTATTAATCACAGCATTTTTTGTTTCTAATAATGGTTTAAAATTTTGACACAAGATCAGCAATTTTAGAGTAAGTCGATAACATCGTGCCTAGTACTCAGAACGTCGAAATTCAAATTTGAACTCACTCGGAAGAAATGCGATTTTGTCCGACGCGCTAACAGTTCGGCCAGCTTGCCGCTTTTCTGTTTGTAATAATAGTTTCTATCATCGGCGCAAGAACTGAAATTTAGAGGGAGGAGGACTAGTCGATTTTATCGACGTCAGTACGCAACTAGAACACATTCTATCGACCGCAAAGGATAGCAGACCTCGACGAAATTTGAAATCGGAACGTAAAGCTCGAAGAAATACTGCTAAAGATTCTGTCTGATATACTAACGGTTCTGCCAGAACGACAGATGATTCTAGATATTTTTACCGATTTTGGAATTAGTCAGAAAAAAAATGTAGCCTTGTCACAAATTATCGATGCGTAGAGATAGAATCTATACAGAAATATAGATTTGGTGGTGTGAAGAAAGTGAAACAAAGCCAGCCTGGTGAGGATCAGTTACACATATCAATTCTGGATTACAAGATATAGGAACATTTTGATCGTTAAACAAATCTTTGCTCCTCTTTTAATTTTGAGAATGTAGACAATTATGAAAAAATACCAACTTTAGTAGTACAGGAATTATCTCTTTAAAACTAAAATATGCTGCACGGTGATGCAAGTACGTATGTATGTATGTATGTATGTATGTATGTATGTATGTATGTATGTATGTATGTATGTATGTATGTATCAGTGGCGTGCGGTGACTTCCGGGGTTGGGCATGCAATGAATTTCTTTACCCCCCCCCCCCGGCAATTTTTCAGTAAAAAAAATTTCGAATTCCTACGATTTACATATGGGAGATTCTGAATATGCAATCACCCCCGTATGACCTAGAATAAAAACAACGTCGCCCTGGTACTATTTAAGAAGAGTGGTCCCGTTGCGCGCGCTCGCGCATCCGCGCTGGCTAGTCGTGACTAGAGATCCTACGACTATCTAGCAAAGTAAATAAAATCTTTAAACAAAATATACAAAACACAAAAACACAAAGTAAATAATATTTTAAACAAAGTAAATAAAACACAAAAACACAAAGTAAGGATCGACTAGTCACGACTAGCTGGCGTGGATGCTCGGGTGCGCGCATCGAAACCACTCTTCTTAAATAGTACCCATGATTTTTAAATTGTCTGCAATACTCATCAAATTTGTTGAAATTCGAAAGTTCCATGAATTTAAACTCTTCTAAGGATGAATATCGTGCTTTTATTTGGTCAACTATTGTACTGATAATTTTGTTATAAAGCATTTTATAATGTCGTTGGGGCTCAATAGATATATTCTTGGATCTCTGAATTCCGATTCTTGCATCGACTCCATATTTTCCCCCTAACATATAAATGATTGAAAAATTATCAAGTTTGTTTTCGAGTACAATTCTAGTTTTATCTATTTGCTCTTTACAATACATTATGTCATGACTTTTACTCGAGAGGATGTTAAATAAGACGTCAGTAAAAGAAAAAATCTCACTGAATACTTCTAACAAAAATAAGAAATCAGGAGCTTTTAAGTGTGTAAGAATCTAATTGCTGAATTTATGGTGGTATCATTCCATGCTTCAGGATTTTCAATGATGTGCTCAAAAAGGCTGATTATGAAATTATAATTTTCCTTTGTGGTAATAATAAGCCGGGAGGAGTAATTCCATTGCTGTTGCCTTCGGAAATTTTTTTTTTAACAATGTTATCTAATGCATTAGCCCTTTTCGGTGATTTCGTAAAAATGTACTCAGTCCGTTTATTGTACAAAAAGATATCTTGCGTTCTTTCATAGCAGAGCATGATTGTGAAAGAACTAAATTTAGGATATGGGCACAACAATGAATAAAGATCGCACATTCATATTTCTTTCTTACTTTTGCCTGTAACCCATTTAATTGTCCTGCCATTGTAGTGGCACCGTTATAGGTTCGTGCAATCAATTTGTTTTCACATTTCCACAATTCAATGCATTTAGAAACATGTTCAGATAAAGCATTTGCAGATCGATCTTCACTAACATCACTAAAACCGATAAATCGTTCTTTCGTCACACAGTCTTCTGTAACATAACGTAAAACTGTTGACAGTTGTGAATATGCTGAGGCATCAGATGTCTCATCAACAAAAATAGAAACAAACTTAGCTTGCTCGATTTCCTTTTGCATCTCATTCAACATAACTTTATGAATTGCATCGATCAAGTCATTTTGAATTCTGTTTGACAGACCGGTGAAGATAGAAGCTGTATCTAGATGACTTTCCATTTTTTGTCATATTTACTGATTACATATACGAGTTCTTTATAATTTCCACTATTATTAGAGCCTTCAGATTCAAAATGACCCCAAAACGATAATTCCTGGAAGCCTAAAAAAATAACAACATCGATTAATCATTGCAGAATGGATCTGTTTCATCTGACTTTCTCATTATGATGTTGTATTCTTTGATTTTTACATGCATCAAATTGTAAGTCTATGCGAACATTCTCGAATATTTTAAGATCTATCAAAGATTTTATATGCCTTTGAGAACGCTTGTGCTTTAACATAGCCATATGTAAATTATTTAAATCATCATAGCCTTTATCATTCCAAACATTCTTTTCTAAGCAAAAAAGTAAACAAGGCCAACAGAATAATTTTATAAGGATAGCATTCCCAGTTAACCATTTTTTCTTTTCATACAAATTAACCTGAAATTGTCTCGTGAATTTCTTGTTGTAGCTTCGCAGATTAGGTAAATTCGGTGTTGGTCTCCCACCATTTATAATTAATTATTTTCCATCGAAGTCTCTTTCGAAAAACTATTTCTCAAAATATCGTTTATAACACACATTTCACTCATTTCGTAAAAGGCTGTTCTTGTTTACGAACACACGTGGAAGCGCCGGCGTAAATTGTAAGTCAATTTCAACAAAACGGAAAAATAATCTTAGTTAAATTAATTTAAGATTAATTAGCTACTTCTGAAATAAGAACTATAATATAAATTATATTTTTGTTTTCAGAACACTCAAAAAATATAATAGTGCAAACAGATGTTTAGCAACAATTCTACACTAGCAAAGAGACAGAGAGTGGGTATCATGCGGTCATCTCAAAGCATGACATGCTACTGAGAGAGAGAGGAAGGGGGTACAAAATATTATGAACGACCTTTCCTCCTAGCATCTGTTTTATCAAGTCACTAAGAGAAAGAGAGAGAGAGAGAGAGAGAGAGAGAGAGAGGAAGGAGGGACAAACTCACAAAGAGACAGAGAGGAAGGTCATGCGGGTTTTCTCGAAGCATGACTTCTCAAAGCAGAAGTACGAGTCACTGAGAGAGGAGAAGGGGAGACAAAATATTTCCAAAACAACTGGACGGATTTTCTTTGAAACAAAGTAACTATTTTATCTAATTTTCGATCATATGGATAAACAAATCACAGGGCATGCAACGCATACCTTGCATACCTGAGAGTGCACGCCCCTGGTATGTATGTATGTATGTATGTATGTATGTATGTATGTATGTATGTATGTATTGTTATGGTTACTGCATGACAACGAAACAGCCCCCAATCGAAACCAGCGAGTAAAACGAACAGGTCTATATGATTCAGTTATGTATTGAAAAATATGATAACGTTTACAATAATGGCAGTACAGAGTTGATACTATATAACTGGATCAATAATTAAATATTGAACAAAGAATAATAATTACCAGAGTCATGAGTCCAAGAAGTATTGATTGAAGATGTAGGTTTCTGAACACAGATTTCAATGTCTATGACGACGCTTGACGAAAGCGTACATTTGAAAACCGTATAATGCAAAGTCGTGCCGCAGTCGTCCTTCACCGTCTTTTATACTCTAAGGCACTTACAAAATAATCTGGCAAAAGTGCACTACGTCACTGTCTCTCCCCTTAATGCAAGAAACTTCTCGCCCAAAGTAGTAGTTTCTCCGAGCCAAGCGAAGCAAAGCAAAGAGGCGGCAATCTTTTTTCTTTAAGAATAATTGGTGAATATATATATATATATATATATATTATATATATATATATATATATATATATATATATATATATATAATATATATATATGTGTGTGTGTGTGTGTGTGTGTATGTATATATATATATATATGTATATATATAGTGACTTCACTAGTTCAAAACCAACCAATGGGCTAAACCTTTTCGACCTAAAGATAACTATAACTTAATTATTACAATATTATAATTAAGAATGATACATTCTCATAACACTCTTCCCCTTAACATATAAAGCGCGACGAGCCACGATCATGGCCGTCATACATAGGTCGACAGGCCACGATCGTGGCGCAGGTAGATGCATTTAATTTATGGGCATTTGTTGGGGTCTAATGTCACTCAAACGCTCCGATATGCTCCAGAACTTGTGAACTAATAGTTTAGCTAATGACTTTTCAGATGTAAAACTTGCCACCATTATATACTAAGAAGATATTTTAATTATTTTTTGTTTATGTCTGTATAGTAGTCTCATTTTCATAAAATGTGCTCAGCAGTCCTTGCTATGTAAGTACAAATCCCAGCACTTTATGGGTTAAGGAAAAGAAAGTTTCACAAACTTTGTTACAATAGTAATGATAATATAATTAATATAAGTATCATACAGAAGTACCAAATACAATGCAGATGCAACATACAGCATCGAGCAAATACAATTTACAGCATCATCAAGTTATAATATTCTGAATTTTACAATGTAGAAAGAGCATCAGCACAAACATTGACTTTGCCCTTAATACGCCTTGTCACAAGATTGAACGCTTGCGAAGTCAAACTCTACCGCATAAGTCTGATTTCTGTTCTTCATTTTGTGAAGAAAGATCAAGGGATTGTGGTCAGTAAAATCTTCAGTTGGAGAAGTAGTGGTTCCAAGATACACTTCAAAAGGCTGTAAAGCTAACCATGCTTCTTTCTGCTACTATTGTAGAATAATTTCTCTGATGCTTGTCAAACTTCTTGGAAAAATAAACTGGATGATCAATTCTCGAATCATCCTCTTGAATCAGGACACCACCTGAACCTACATCAATTTGTAATTTAAATGGTTTCTCAAAATTTGGTGCCTGGAGTACTGGAGTATTCAAGGGAATCGCTTTGGCTCTTTCAAATGCATCTCTTATCCCACTGAAATTTTACCCTTTTTTCTTTTCCTTGATCAAAGCCTTGACAATCACAGGAGCGACATTCATACGAAGAGGAATAGCTTTAGGAAATCTGATAGAAGCACACAGGATAGTGAGAAGATTCTGATTACCCGACTTAGTCTTAGGTTGTAGACCAACACAATCAATGATAACTCGACTGAAAGGTTCCCCAAAAGTCGGTATTGGTTTCAAAGGAGCGAAAGAAATTTCCGATTTGGTTTTCCAACAATTTGGCATGCATGACAGGTTTTATAAAACTCAGCCACATCTTGTCTCAAACTAGGCCAAAAGAAATGTGCCAAAATTTTCTCACAAGTTTTGTTTACACCTAAATGACCTGCCATGGGACTTTCATCTGCCAATGAAAGTACATGATTTCGTAACAATTTAGTTACCACAATTTGATGATACAATTTCCATTCATCCCCTGCAGGAATGTCCGGCGGCCTATAATTCCTCATCATAACACCACCCTTAAAGTAATAACAAACTGGAACCTTGCTAACCTCTTCAAAAGAAACAGCCTTATTAGCTAACTTCAGCAACTCAACATTCTCACCCAGCACACTAATAAGCTGCTCTCTAGAAATAATGTGACCACCTCCCGATCCTCCATCAGACCTAACAAGAATACCAGAAGAGTCACTACCATTTAAAGGTAAGTCATCAGCCTCTCCCTTACAAAAGAATTATCCACGAAAGTACCTGACAAATCATAAATGGAATCATTCGGCGAAGAAGTCTTGGAAGAAATGACTTTAGATATCGAACGAGGAAAGATACCGGGAAAATCATCCAACTTTTCTGTACTAACAGAACTCTCCGGAGAAACAGTGACAATAGGATCAGCACCAACTTTGGACCCCCATAAAATCATTTCCGATCAACAAATCGACACCCGGAACTGGGAGAGAGTCAAGAACACCAACTTTTACTTCACCAGGAATCAGAGGTGAATTTAAATTCACAAAATAGAGAGAGCAGAAGAATTGCTACTAATACCCTGAAGCAAAACATCTGAGTTCGCTGAAGACTCATCACAAAAAGATAGCATATCCTTCAAAATCAGAGACTGAAGAGCTCCAGTATCCGTCAAAATAGTAACGGGCCATGGAGTAGACTTATCTCTCATAAGCGACACAGAACCTTTGTAAACAAAGGGCAAAAACTCCTTCCGAACTACGGAATCTGGGGACTTACTCTCACATGCAAAACTTTCCTCAGAACCACCCGAAAAGAAAGACTTAGGTGCAATACACACTAAAGCATTTGGGGAACCTGAGGACTGATTTTTAAGCTTAAGCTTGAGACATGCAAAAATCAAATGACCTGATCGCTTACAATATGCATAGACAGAAAGGCGGCGAGCTGGCAGAAACGTTAGCACGCCGGGTGAAATGCGTAGCCATATTTTGTCTGCCGTTACGTTCTGAGTTCCAATTCTGCCGAGGTCGACTTTGCTTTTCATCCTTTCGGGGTCGATTAAATAAGTACCAGTTATGCACTGGGGTCGACATAATCAACTTAATCCGTTTGTCTGTCCTTGTTTGTCCTCTTTGTGTTTAGTCCATTGTGGGTAGTAAAGAAATAGGTATTTCGTCTGCTTTTACATTAAGTTCAAATTCCGCCGAGGTCGACTTTGCTTTTCATGCTTTCGGGGTCGATAAATTAAGTACCAGTTGCGTACTGGGGTCAATCTCATCGACTGGCCCCCTCCCCCAAAATTTCGAGCCTTGTGCACAGAAAAAACTTCTTGTGAGTCAAATAATAATCATCTGCCAAGATGTAAAACATCAACCTTTCGTTCATTCAAATAAATCTGGAGATTAGAATGAATACTGTTTCAAATCTTCCATCAAAACTAACTGCTTCAAACTATGAAAATATGTGATCTCCTTAGAACTATATCACCTATCAAACAAAGCTTCCTTCTCCATAGCAAACTCTACAAAAGTCTTATTGTCCCTTTTATGAGCATTCCTAAATTTCTGTCGAAAAGCTTCGGGTACTAACTCATAAGCTTTTAAAAGGGTCCTCTTAACCAGATCATAATTTGAACTTTACTCTACAGATAAGGCCGAAAATACATCCTGAGCTTTACCCATCAAAACATTTTGCAGGTCTCCTTAGGCCACTTGAGGTTTTCAGTAACTTTTTCAAAATGTAGAAAATACTTGTCCACCTCTTTCATTGAAAGGTGGAACCAGTCTGGCAGGTCTTGCAATTTCGAAAGAGGAAGGGTGTGAGGGAGGAAAAGAATTTTCTAGCTTTTCAAGCTCAACTTCATATTCTTTTTCTAATTTTCTGAATTCCATTTCGCTCTCAATTTCCAATTTTTTGAATTCTAATTGAACTTCAAGCCTTTTCATTTCCAAATGGTCTGAAGGTTCTTTCACCATCTCCAAAACATCACGTCCGAAAACTCCCTCACCAACGAAGTGATTTAAAACAATTTTCAAAATCTGAAATTTCCTCATGGCAGGTTTGGCCTCAAGTTTGAAAGGTACAGAAATTTCCAATAAATCCGATTTGTGCAAGGCACCGACTATCTCAGGGATAGGAGACTTAAGAGAATCCTCTAGTTTAAACACTATATTTGTTGGCTTCACAGTTAACTTGCTTGCAAAAAAATGCAGAAATTTGAAATAGATTTTCTTTTATACAAAATGTCTAATGAATTCGATCCCGGACGAGCCTCCAATTTTCGTTACAGTTACTGCATGACAAGGAACAGTCCCCAATCGAAACCAGCTAGTAAAACAAACAGGACTGTATAATTCAGTTATGTATTGAAAGATATGATAAAGTTTACAATAATGGCAGTACAGAGCTGATACAAAATAATTGGGTCAATAATCAAATATTGGACGAAGTAAAATAGTCACCAGAGTGAAGAAGAAGTATTGATAGAAAATGTTGGTTCTTGAAAAGAGATTTCAAAGATCTTGGCAGCGAGCGTGCATCCGAAAGCCGTATAGTCCGAATTCGCCCCTCAACTTTCAGCCACTGTTTTTTATACTCTAAGGCTCTTACAAAATAATCTGGGAAGAATACGCCACGTCATTGTCTCTCCTCTAAATGCAAGAATCTTCTCGCCCAAAGTAATAATTTCTCCGAACCGAGCGAAGCAAAGAGGAGGCAACTTTTTTTTATCTTTCTTTGAGAATAATTGAGAATATACGACGGACTTCTTTCATTTTCCGTCTACCAAATTCACTCACAAGGCTTTGGTCGGCCCGAGGCTATAGTAGAAGATTTTTGCTCGAGGTGCCACGTAGTGGTACTGAACTCCTGAATTCTTGGCAAAGAAGAAGAAGAAGAAGAAGAAGAAGAAGAAGAAGAAGAAGAAGATAAAAGAATGCGGGAGTGCTTTGGTAGTAAATGGTCAAGTACCCTGGAAGTGACTTGTGAATGGTAACAGTGATTGAATTCTTGAGATATCTCTTTTGAATGTATTGTTTTAATATTTGCGTGGGTGTTATTCTAAGCAACAGTAGTAGTAAAGTAAGGAAGGAGGTGGCGGAGAGGAAGAAGAAGACGAAGAAGGAGAAGGAGAAGAAGAGAAAGAATAATAAAAAAAGAATGCATGAGTGGTATGATAGTAGTAGGATGTTAGATGATCAAGTGACCTAAAAGTAATTCGTTGCGGATAATAGTAGTGATTGGGATTGTTTTTAAAGAATTCTTGGGAATCTCTTTGGAATGTATCATTTTTAACGTTTGCGTGTGTGTTATTCTAAGGTCGTGATGGATATGTCATTTGTTGTAAATGCGTTCAAAAGGGGTTTGTATTTTGTGATAAAGAACGACTCTACTAATTCGTCGGCTACATGTTGCATCGTCCTCCAATTGATAGAGGGAAAATTCTGAAGCTTGGATTTTTGTTATTGGCGCAAATGTCGATGTGTTGGCTGAATGCTATTTTCCTGTTTTTCGGAATTTTGATCTGGGATCTGTGCAGAGCCATCCTTTGACGTAGACTGTTTTTTGTTTGGCCTATGTATTGCTCTTGACACTCAGAGCAGGTTAGTGCGTATATCAGGTTCTCTGAAGCACATGTGAAGTTGCTTTTCACTGTGAACCATTATTCCTGTTTGAGGGAGAACTCTGATGCCTCAATTAAATTGACGCATATCCCGCAGTTGGGTCTTCCGCATCTTTTTACTGACGGCTTCAGTGTTGTTGCTGAGCGTATTCGGGCTTGTGTTAGGAGACTTTTCCTTCTTTTATTATTCTTTCTCTTCTTCTCTTTCTTCTTCTTCGACTTCTTCTTCCCCTCCGCCACCTCCTTCCTTACTTTACCACTACTGCTGCTTAGAATAACACCCACGCAAATATTAAAAACAATACATTCAAGAGATACTACAATCACTACTACCATTCACAACAAGTCACTTTCAGAATACTTGACCGTTTAACATACTACTACTATCCTAACACTCCCGAATTCTTCTTCTTCTTCTTCTTCTTCTTCTTCTTTACCAAACGACCTCGAACCCACAAGATTAAACAAGAGAGACAGAGACTGGCAGAAACAAGGAAAATGCCCCTTGTATTTGAATGTTATGCAAATATTCTTTTAAAAAACTTTTCATTTAATTTTTTTTCAAAATTTAATTGTTTTCCGTACTTAGATTTGAAAAAGTCTCAATGACTGGAACCAGTACTAAGATGCTTTTTACGATCAAATTATTTTAGCGTATTCTACCTTGAATTTTTCCCTTATATATATATATATATATATATATATATATATATATAGGTTATAAAATGAGATAGGGGTTGAAAATTAAACCCACCATGGGATAATATATATCCAATATACTGCTAGATAGGTACCCAACAAGACTAATACATAGATATTAAAAATTGCCAAACAATCAGTTCATCAATTGTATTATATGGGTAAAGGTAATAATATTACCGTAAATTAATACTACAAAATTAGAGAATGGAGAAACATACTTAAATCAATAAAACATCAACTATCAGATGATACCCAATCAATACTTTAATACACCATTACATATCAGTAAAGGCATTATACAAAATATACAGTAAGAGTAAATAGACAAAGAGATATAAGTATAAAATTTCAAATATAATATGTAATTAAATCAAATCTGACAGCTGTTTCGGCAGTGAGGGCAGTCATACCTCATTTAACCTATAAGCCATAAAGGCAGGTATAAATGAGGCATTAACAAGGATGCCCCACGGCCTCTTCAGAGAATTAAATTTGTTATAATTGTGAAAAAGATTATTTAACCATATACATATAAATATAAAAATGTAAAATATAAAAACTTATACATAAACTTCATAATGCTACACTTATATAATATAATACTCATTGGTACAATAATGGAAGGTAAACAGAACAAAATAAAACAAAATATATATCAGTGTATATATTAATATTAATAAGCACCGATATTATACATATTTGGCTAATAGTTTTAAAAAAAAAACTAACACATAGGGAGATGAAAAATAATAATTAAAACCATGGTTCAGTTCATAAAATTATAAAGCTATAAAAGTTAATACAAATTACTATTAATATTAATAATAATAATAATAATAATAATAATAATAATAATAATAGATACAGTTATGTTTGCACCAAGTCCATCCTTTCAAGATCGAAATAACTATGAGTTAAGAAATACTGACCACTAGGTAATGATAATTTAGATTAATTCGATTGGCTATTGGTTTGAAATTTAAATCACAAAAGAAATTATACGGTTGGTTAGTCAAGGAACGCCAATATTCACACGCGCATCTACAGATCAATCGCACATACACACATAATTATATGTATACACATACACTTATACACATACATAACCACAAGCAACAACTAGCACATAGATAAACAAAAAGGGAAGCAACTATGCTGCCATTTAGTCCTTCAAAATTATGACTATGCCTCAAATAACGAAAATGATCCACTCATGCATTTCATAAAATATTTAATTTAAAGATAGAAATATATTTTTAAATATCAGTTGGGTAACTTAAAATTTATAACACCGGTTTGTTGCATAGTAAACATACGGTTGTTAGATTTACCGTAAGTTTGTTATGATTCCAAGTACGCTAAGTTATAAAATATAAAATATATATTAATTATATATTATAAATAAATCTCTTATTTACTTAATAAATTTAATGCCATAATATACCATTTAGGCATTAATAATAGAAGGGGAAGTACTAATGCAAACGCATATGAGAACATCACAGAAATTTTAAAAAATTTATATTATAAATACTTAAGATAAAATGTGATAAAATAAATAAGAAGGAATAAATACGAAGGAATAAATACGGTTATACACATATTATAAGTACAAACCAGTATATATGTATTCATATATTATTAAAATAAAATAAAAATAAATGATAGATATGTATGTATAAAACTACACTAGTATAAGTAAATAAGTAAAAAATAAATAGATAACAAATTAGATGACTTGATATGTATGTAAAAATCTACACTTAAATAAGCAAATAAATAAATAATTAGAAGACTAAATGCAGAGATTGATAACATTAAAATAAAATAAAAAAATAAATAAATTGAATATATATGTTATATTGATGAAAGTAAATATGTATGGAAGGATAATTTAAAGTACAGATCCAGAGGACTATAGATATAAACTAAATATATAAGGCTGGTAATATTTATAAAGCCAAATGTATGTAAATGAAAAAAATGAAAAAGGTTTATTAGTAAATAGCATAAGATACAAATTAAGGTGAGTACAAAAAAAGACCAAATATACAATATAAACCTGCCAAATAAACACATACAAAAAACCTATATTCTCAACCTAAACACACCAAACTCATAAAAGGCTCTCATATATTACATATTATACAATATCATTACATTATCTAGAGCTAGGTATCTAACCAGGATATACATATATACTATGCAATATTGGAAAACTTCAAAAATCACATATTACAAGGCAAATACCAAAATGAATATGTTATTTCATGTCATATTGCATTTCCCTTAAAAAACAAATAAAAACCCACATATAAAAAAACAAGAAACAAATAATACTAGACACATCTATTATTATTATACAAATGTAGCTATAAAAATTATAAAATTATAAATTTATAAGTTGCATACTTTAGAATTATAGAAGACCACAGGTATAGTTAGTTAAAGAAGGGAGTTAAAAAATTATTAATAGTGGAAGTGCTAAGTTCTATTTGAATCTAGAAAAGGTGAACGGTAGCCTATGAATGCAAAAGAAGTTTTTTTCATTTATGTTGTTAATAATTTGCCGACCCGCTTTAATAATGAAAAAAATTTCATTAATACATAGAGAGCATTTTTTATTTTTTCCATTATACACAGGTGCTGAAGTTAGTATTTTCCAGTTTAATCTAAAATCTAAGTTCTTACTTTTAAGTTCCCAAATGTATGCACTTAGCCCTGTAGAGTACATTCTATTTTTATTTCTAAAAGTATATCTGTGATAATTCAATCTTTGTTTTATGCTATTCATAGTTGCCCCGATGTACACCCTACTACTCAATTGTGTATCTACAGTGCATTGGTAAACTACCTCCTTCCTGAGGCATTGATTACAAAACACACATTTATTTCTGTTTCTGAAATTACAAAGATTAACAGAATGAGGTAATCTAAGATTGGTCCCCACCCCTATACTACCATTCACATTATAAGTGTTACAATTGTTATCATCATCCAAACCCAAAATCAACGAATGAGTTAATTTCACATTATTGGCTATATTCCTATCACTAGTACTAGTATTGGTAGTAGTAGTATGATCTATTACATTTATATTATCTCTAACAGGTACGGTGCACTCATTATTAGTAAGGGGGTTGTTCACATTCGTTCCAAGAAAGTTTCTGTTCCTATTATTATTAAAGAGGAGCAAATTTCCATTGTCTAAATTCAATTTTCTATCCTTATAGAAGTGATCCAGTTTCCTGTTATTAAAAGAGGAGATAATGGTGGTTAGATTATGAGTAATGCTATATCCCACTCTAACAGTACCGTTGTTAATTAAAGGACTAAATTTATTCTTATCCTTACCAAAATGCCTAAATATAACATTATGCAAAGCTCTCACTATGTTTGTTTTAATCTGCATTGCATATGGGATAATCAACCAGAGTGTATCCTTATCAGAATTAGGATTGCCTATAGAATTATTGTTATTTGTAAAAATCCTATTCCTAGACCAACCCATAGGATTACTATTCTTACCACTGTCATTGTTATATCTATCTATATCAATATTCCCATGGTTATTGCGCAAGTAAACTTTACCATTATCATGTCTACCATAAGTTTTAATATGTATATTATTATTAATATTACTACTATTACCCGTATGCTCAGATCTATTTGAGCTACCGTTCACCTTTCCGAGGTTAACATCACTTCTACATTTATTATAGGTGTTATCATAAATTCTATTTTTACTATTCTTATGTATATTGTTGTTTATCCTAAATCTATTGGTGTTGTTCCTGATAGTTCTACCTCCATTAGGAGGGTTCCCCTTAGGTATAAACCATATCTTACTTTTGTATCCTGCCTTAAGCAATGCTGCATTGTATCTATCACAATGCTTGTTAAAAATTTCCTCGTTAGAGGATAAACTAGAAATTCTCTGACTAATGCTACGCACTAGTGCATTTTTAATTTGAGGGGGTTGATTACTTGAACGGTTAATATATATTAGGTTAGAATTAGGTTTAATATAGGGTTCATGTAAACCATTAGTAATGTTACAATTAACATCTAAATAATTAGCAGAATAATTTTCACTTTCAATGATAATGGATAGGCCGAAACTTTTAAAAAATTTATTTATTCTTTTTTTCAGAAGATCTAATCCCCTATTAGATGTATTCTTAACACAAAATAAGGCGTCATCCCTGTATAATCCACCTTTTAATTCAGGGAATTCCCTACTAAAGTTATCTAATAGATACATCCCAACTAGATCAGTCACCTCCGCCGAGTCCGGCGATCCCATTGTGATATCGAACAAGTTGGGTGTGTTCTTTCTAGCCCAAAGTTTATTATCAAACTCTATTAAAGTTTTCCTGGCTGTTAATATAACCTTAATCTCCCCCATACTTAATTTAGTGTGTTTTCTAGCAAAAATTAAGGACTTATTTAATATAATAGGGTTAATGGAAGTGTAATAATTCTGTATATCAAATTGGATGAATTTATTTCTATTATAGCTAAAGTTGTTATTGTCACAGACCTTAATGGCAGAAAACCAATCCAAAGCACCCTGAGTATTCTTCCAAAGGTTTAGTTTGATTTTACTGCGGATGGTGGGTAGATATTTGTCTAGAATGAGTTTGCTTAGTCTGCCTAAGTCAGATTTAGTGGGGCAAATTAATCTGACCTGTGTGTTTCCAAGAAAGTTCTCTTTATGATCCTTTAGTGTAATTCTCGGTCTAGTTGGGGTGTAAGGTTCCGTTTTTTTCTTCTAGGTAGTAGTCAAATATAATTTCTCTGATCTCCAGGTTCAGTTTTCTAAGTGTACTAGAAGGTACTACTTTGTATTTCTTGGTTTTTATATTTTACATTTTTATATTTTTATATTTATATGTATATGGTTAAATAATCTTTTTCACAATTATAACAAATTTAATTCTCTGAAGAGGCCGTGGGGCATCCTTGTTAATGCCTCATTTATACCTGCCTTTATGGCTTATAGGTTAAATGAGGTATGACTGCCCTCACTGCCGAAACAGCTGTCAGATTTGATTTAATTACATATTATATTTGAAATTTTATACTTATATCTCTTTGTCTATTTACTCTTACTGTATATTTTGTATAATGCCTTTACTGATATGTAATGGTGTATTAAAGTATTGATTGGGTATCATCTGATAGTTGATGTTATATTGATTTAAGTATGTTTCTCCATTCTCTAATTTTGTAGTATATATATATGTGTGTGTGTGTGTGTGTGTGTGTATATAGTTATTAGCGAAGGATAATCAATCCGGAGATAATACTTTGTAAGCTGTTTTTTTTTACTGAATAGACGTGTTTTACTGCTGCTTTCGTTTAATTGTAGGTTTTCCCTTTTAGGATTACCGTCGGTTTTTGAACTGTTATACAACTTTTGCTGTTTTCTGTCTTTTGAACACATTGCTTGCTTTAGCAGGTTCGTTTTTGTGCAAATTACCCCTTTGTGGAAAATGTTTAACACAATCAGTACAACATGACAGTTGATGTCTCCCAATATGTAATTCCAGAATACTTTTTGGAAGAATTGTGCGAACAAATGTTACCCTCTCTACCATTTTGCCAAACGAAAGAAGAGAAAAACATACCAGAGAAAGATAAATCGACCTCTGAATTGAAACACAGAATGGTAAAAAAAAAACGAACTACGCGTCTGTGGCCAAAGTCACTAGCCAAACAGTGCAAGTTGGCCCGGGCGAGTTCAAAAAATATTGCTTTTATACAGGGAAGGAGCGAACATGAAGCTGACTCTCCCAGAAGAAGTGATATACAACATAAAACGCAAAACAATAGTTTACAAAACGCTGTCCCTGGTAACAAAAAGGATAGAGATGGCATCCTTAGATGCCATCGAAAAGTACCTACTTCCAATTTGGCGCGACATAAAATACGTAAATAGAGGAAGGCGCTTCAGCTCAGTCAAGATGAGATTCGCTTCCGAAGAGGAGGCAAAAGAACATTATGTCACCCTTAAAGTCGACAGATCTGGCGTTACTGTTGACTTACCTTGGAAGGCGAACATCGAAAATAAGGATAGGGGAGGTCCTACCAGAAATAGATGCGGTGTGGCTAGTGACAGCCGTACCGTTGAGCCTGGAGGATAGAGCCACTATTCTTCAGGCCATTAGACTACACCAGCAGAACTGGTGGGGCCAAGGTCTGGAGTTAATAATCCAGGCCGACCAGAAAAACTTAGAAGAAATACCAGAGCAAATAATGCTTCCGGACGAGACCACAATAAGAATCGTGGTGGAGGGAAGAAGTCCAAGATGCTTTAAGTGTGGGCAAAAATGCCACATAAAACCCACGTGCCCACAAGTCCTACTATCAGAAGTACCCCTTCCACCCAGCAACCCACAGTCTGACGACCCGAAGCTAAACAAGGGGGCGCCAACCAGAACCGCAACGAAACAACCCATCAAGCCAACACAAACTGACGACCCGAAGAAAGACAAGAAATAACTCACCAACCCACCAAAGGCTGCCAGCTCGAAGGAAAAAAGAAGTCGACCAACGCCACGATGGAACACCCTATTAGCCCACCACAAACTGACAGTCTGAAAGAAAAAAGAAGTCGACCAACACCACGATAAAGTATACATCAAAAGTTCCGCAAAGGGAAGCAGAGAACCCCAAGAGCGACACCCCAAAGGAACCACCACCAACCTTGTTCGAGGAGAGGGACGACGGATGGACAATGGTCAAAAAGAGACAAAATGTGAAAGGCACCCCCGCGCACCCTTAAAAAAGACCACCAAAGACAACCAAAAGCACGCATCCACAACATACACACATAAACCACAAACAACCTACTCAGTTACCCTAAACAAAGAAGCCATCAAAAGCAAAGACAACCAAAAACCGGCATTCACACCATACACACACAAAACATAAACATCCTACTCATTTTTCCCAAACAAAGCCACATATAATCCATTCACACAAGACATATTACCGTCAGCAACATCGGGGAAAAATAAACCACCCTAGCTAATCATTCATACAGAAATTCATGTGTTACTCCATAATTAGCCCCTCCACACCCGAACACCAGCGAACACAAAAGACAATGTAATGTTCGTTTTCATCGACTGTTACACGTTATTTAATCATGTTGCTTCAACCCATTTTGTCTGGCCTGAATGATGAGTGTATGGCTTGCTATATGTGTAAATGAGATGATTGAATGTGAGTGCCAGTGATCCTAAAAGATCAAAAGATTTTCTTTTTTCCTCAATGTTGCGTGTCATCTAATCATATGTTGCTCCAACCCATTTAGTCTATCCTGATTTGTGAATGAAAAGTGTATGCCATGTTACATGTGTGAGATCACTTGAACGTAATTACTAGTGATTCTAAAAGAAGATCAGTGATGATACGTGGTTTGTGGGGTCTCCGTGTCCATCACTTCATTTTCATCATTTCCACTCTTTCATTATCCATACGCTATTTTGACCCCCATGTTTTTTCTGTCCTGTATTATCCCTTCTGTGTATTACCCTTTTATGGTGAATAAAAAATAAGTTCTTTTACTGACCCCCCCCCAACAAACTTTATAAGCTCACTGTTGGTACACCAGGCTAACTACATTACTTAGATTAATAAAGAACTCCGCATATTATAGTTCATCAACCCCCCCCAACAAACATTAAAAGCTGACTGTTGGTACACCAGGCTAACTACATTACTTAGATTAATAAAGAACTCCGCATATTATAGTTCATCAACCCCCCCCCCCAACAAACTTTATAAGCTCACTGTTGGTACACCAGGCTAACTACATTACTTAGATTAATAAAGAACTCCGCATATGATAAGTTCATCAACCCCCCCCCCCAACAAACATTATAAGCTCACTGTTGGTACACCAGGCTAACTACATTACTTAGATAATAAAGAACTCCGCATATATAGTTCATCAACCCCCCCCCCACAAACTTTATAAGCTCACTATTGGTACACCAGGCTAACTACATTACTTAGATTAATAAAGAACTCCGCATATTATAGTTCATCAACCCCCCTCCCCAACAAACTTTATAAGCTCACTGTTGGTACACCAGGCTAACTACATTACTTAGATTAATAAAGAACTCCGCATATTATAGTTCATCAACCCCCTCCCCCAACAAACTTTATAAGCTCACTGTTGGTACACAAGGCTAACTACATTACTTAGATTAATAAAGAACCCCGCATATTATAGTTCATCAACCCCCCCCCCCAACAAACTTTATAAGCTCACTGTGGTACACCAGCTAACTACATTACTTAGATTAATAAAGAACTCCGCATATTATAGTTCATCAACCCCACCCCAGCAAACTTTATAAGCTCACTGTTGGTACACCAGGCTAACTACATTACTTAGATTAATAAAGAACTCCGCATATTATAGTTCATCAACCCCCCCCCCCAACAAACTTTATAAGCTCACTGTTGGTACACCAGGCTAACTACATTACTTAGATTAATAAAGAACTCCGCATATTATAGTTCATCACCCCCCCAACAAACTTTATAAGCTCACTGTTGGTACACCAGGCTAACTACATTACTTAGATTAATAAAGAACTCCGCATATTATAGTTCATCAACCCCCCCCCCCAACAAACTTTATAAGTTCACTGTTGGTACACCAGGTTAACTACATTACTTAGATTAATAAAGAACTCCGCATATTATAGTTCATCAACCCCCCCCCCCCCAACAAACTTTATAAGCTCACTGTTGGTACACCAGGCTAACTACATTACTTAGATTAATAAAGAACTCTGCATATTATAGTTCATCAACCCCCACCCCAACAAACTTTATAAGTTCACTGTTGTACACCAGGCTAACTACATTACTTAGATTAATAAAGAACTCGCATATTATAGTTCATCAACCCCCCCCAACAAACTTTATAAGTTCACGTTGGTACACCAGGCTAACTACATTACTTAGATTAATAAAGAACTCCGCATATTATAGTTCATCAACCCCCCCCCCCAACAAACTTTATAAGTTCACTGTTGGTACACCAGGCTAACTACATTACTTAGATTAATAAGAACTCCGCATATATAGTTCATCAACCCCCCCCCCCAACAAACTTTATAAGTTCACTGTTGGTACACCAGGCTAACTACATTACTTAGATTAATAAAGAACTCCGCATATTATAGTTCATCAACCCCCCCCCACAACAAACTTTATAAGCTCACTGTTGGTACACCAGGCTAACTACATTACTTAGATTAATAAAGAACTCCGCATGTTATAGTTCATCACTATTCTATATTGTAAATCCATGGTTGTGCTCCAGTTACACTGGTTTTTACACAGAGTGACATACAAGACAAGGTATAAATAATTGTGTTCACATACTTTTCATTATTTTTGTAAGTTTGACTTGCTGCCGTTTCCAGTGGTTGTTACAGGTTTGTTACTGATAGGTTTGCTCAATCGGCCCATTGATCGGTTGAGAAAGATTCAACGACATAAAAAAGTTACTGCTACTATCGTCGGAGTCATATTTGTTTAATTCTCAACCGATCAAAGGTCAGATTGAGCAAAACTATCAATAACGAATCTATAATGACTACTGAAAACAGCTGTAAGTCAAACTATAATAAAGGAAAGAATGCTATGAGCATTATTTATGCCTTGTCTTATATATATACATACATACACACACACTCATATATATCTAAATATGCATGCATGTATGTATATATGACGGGGTTGGAGTGTATATGCGTGTGTGCGTGTGTGAGTGGTGTGTGTGTGTGTGCGTGTGTGAGTGCGCGCGTGCCTGTGCATGTACGTGTTTCTTGGATCACAATATCTAATATGTACTTCCTTTATGAAGAGAGTGAGTTGTAATTTATGGGAGATTTGTTATTTCTAGCAGAGACAGTTATATAAAATAGCCACCAAATCTCCCTCAAAGTATAACTCTACAATTTTAAGACAGTAAAGGCACATTTGATAATGTAATCCTAGAAACATTGCGTCTAAAAAAGATTAAATAGTCACGGCTGGAACATCTTTGATCATGCCTACTCATTCAGGGATGATAAGGGAAGCAAACCACCCCACCATTGCCACCACCACCACCACCACCACTACACTAACTAAGACAGGAGGAAAACTTTCAAATTTTGAGAATATGTCTTCCGTATTTAATTACCTTAAACTGATGTCTATTCCAACCTTTCTGTGTTGTTGCTGTTGTTGTCGTCCGAAATCTGAAAAATTAATAAAAAAAAATTAAGTAAAAAATATAAAATTTACCCAAGAAAAAAGACAAAAATAAAAATAAGAAGAAAATGGTTCAACAGCTGAATAAGGAGAAATTTATTGCATGAAGACGTTTGGACGTTTGGTTTGGGTCTTTAACGAAGATGAATGAGGAAATATATGAATATAAACACATACATTGTATGTATGTATGTATGTTGTATGTATGTATGAATGTATGTATGTATATATGTATGTGTATGTCTGCATATGTATATATATATATATATATATATATATATATATATATATATATATATATCTATATATATATATATAAATATACCATTACAGAATTTAATGTTTATAATTAAGGCTATAGCAAGTTTTCTTCTAATGGTATATATGCAACCAGTGTGAGTATGAATGTGTTGTGTGTGTGTGTGTGTAAGTGTGTGTGTGTGTGTTGTGTGTGTGTGTGTGTGTGTGTGTGTGTGTGTGAGTATGTGTGTTTGCGCGCGTGCGTGCATGTATACACACATATACACGCGTATGGACGCGCGTGCACACAAGCACACACTCGTACGCGCGCATACACACGTAATGAGGAACTAACTTGTAATCGGATGAGCAGACGACCAGATTTAAGATGTAACTTGAAGTTGATGTGAAATTAAGCGAAAAGAGAAAATTGATCAACAACCCATAGAAAGACACGACAACGGAAACTCGAGTAAGAGTAAGAGGGATTATAGTAGGAGCAGGATTGATATACTGATGATAGTAATTACGTCCATAATGGTGATGACAATGATGATGATGAAGAAAGAAGTGAAAAGTCGGAGAAAATAGTTTAGGAAATGGAAGAAAGCAACAACAACAACAATACTAATAATATTATTGATAGCATGAACGATTATAATGAGTTGTGGTATTCTCAAATGAGGAATGGAGAATGGTCATAATTGAACTGTTTTTAAAATATCTGTATATCTATTTCTTCATTCCGTATGAAAAGTGTTATTAAATTGGCGTCCACAAGAGGAGACAAACAGAAAAAGAGAAACAACAAAAGATAGGTGTAGTAATGACTGCCATACAGCCGATGATATTGATGATAGTGACGATGATGAAGCCATTAATTAACTATATATTAAAGATAAGTATCGCTATTTACTAATTTTTTAAATTTAAGGACTCATTGGACATCTAGATCACTCATTTCATTGGATTCGGCGATACAAGCTCATGGACAAGATTCTTGAGTTTGTGAAGAGCTTGATTTCACTCTTGTCTGGATTGATGTCTTATGGCATCATCTGTTTTTCTTTGTTTTTGTTGTTGTTACTACTATCTAGCTCAGGTCAATCCTCGTTGAACAATTCTAAGTTAAAAACAGCGATCATTCCACCTTCGCTTCAAGTGTAATTAATCCAGCTACATATGAAATGAGGATGGAAACGGACGCCTGGTTCTTGGTTTTGTATATACAGGCATTACGTCGTTTCGAATTACGTTTTTTTCGACTTGACATCTAGTTTTTAAAAAAATAAACCTCAACTTCAGTAGGTTTATCCGACTCTACGTTTGTCTCAGCGAACTTACTTAAAAACATAAAAGTTAAAAAGAAAACAACCTAAAAAATACAATACTGAAGAGGAAAATCAAATGAAATACATATGAAAATATGTACAAACCATTTATTAACAGATGTAAGCTAATAAGATTATAAAAAGGTTTTTTAGTGTTACGTTGTTTATCGAGTTAAATCGCATGTCTTGGAACAAAGAACCGATGTAAATTGAGGTATGCATGACTGTTTTTACTACGCCGCAGTTAATGGTGCAGGTGGAAAGGAAAAGTTTCAGTTAGGGACAAAAATGCATTCATGTTCTCGTTATAATTGGAACTAGCACCAATATATCAACCCCAAATTGAAGGAATGTCCAGAGCAAGTGATTCTTTGTACATATTAGCAAGGATAGAGAGACTAGTTGGTTTTAAAATATACATTATATACATTATAAGAAAATGCATGACCAACGAGTAGATGACTCAGGTTCGAACCATTCCTCTAGCATTACTATGTTGTATTTTTCTCGAAACAATAAACTGAAAGTTCTAGAACAGAGAAAAACCTGCTACTGTAAATAGTGGGAAGACTATAAAATTGACAATTGGGGAAGTGTTTTCCTTTGTAGTTTGGGTTTATCAATTCTTGTGCGTTCACTTAGAAGAAAGGTAACCCAGAATTATAATTACCAAATTGAAAAACACACACACACGCGCACATACACACATATACACATATAAACACACAGTGATTTCATACTTACGTAATCATCAGCGGGCCTGAATGTATTATAAATAAACAACGACCCTGCCTCGCTTAAGCCGAACAGCTAACTGATCAACATCAACGAAGCACATGGTGGTGAGTTATATATATACATCCGGTGAATGGCAGACTTTTACAAAATGCATTTCGGGAGAGGAGAAGTTTTTCGGAATAAAAATTTTGCAATTAAGGACAACTACTTAATAAGGAAAACTTAACAAGAAATTGTCAGGTAGATAGCGTAAAAACCTCATAAGAGAAAAAATTTCGAAAATAATTATTTCTTATTGAACATATTAATTTATATATAGAGGGCATAATTATACATACATGCCAGGAGGCATTATATATACATGCCAAACGCTAGAGGGACAATCAGTCATTTCTACCAAAAATATTACTTAATCCCACCGAATGCAATTTTTCAAAGTAAGACATTTAAAAATATAGGCCTGTATCACAGTGATTTCATACTTACGTAATCATCAGCAGGCCTGAATGTATTATAAATAAACAACGACCCTGCCTCGCTAAGCCGAACAGCTAACTGATCAACATCAACGAAGCACATGGTGAGTTTATATATATTACATCCGGGTGAATGGCAGACTTTTACAAAATTGCATTTCGGGAGAGGAGAAGTTTTTCGGAATAAAAATTTTGCAATTAGGACAACTACTTAATAAGGAAAACTTAACAGGAAATTGTCAGTAGATAGCGTAAAAATCTCATAAGAGAAAAAATTTCGAAAATAATTATTTCTTATTGAACATATTAATTTATATATAGAGGGCATATTAGTATACAACATGCCAGGAGGCATTTTATATACATGCCAAACGCTAGAGGGACAATCAGTCATTTCCTTTTCTCCAAAAATATTACTAATCCCACCGAATGCAATTTTTCAAAGTAAGACATTTAAAAATATAGGCCTGTATCACAGTGATTTCATACTTACGTAATCATCAGCAGGCCTGATGTATTATAAATAAACAACGACCCTGCCTCGCTTAAGCCGAACAGCTAACTGATCAACATCAACGAAGCACATGGGTGAGTTTATATATATACATCCGGGTGAATGGCAGACTTTTACAAAATTGCATTCGGGAGAGGAGAAGTTTTTCGGAATAAAAATTTTGCAATTAGGACAACTACTTAATAAGGAAAACTTAACAAGAAATTGTCAGGTAGATAGCGTAAAAACCTCATAAGAGAAAAAATTTCGAAAATAATTATTTCTTATTGAACATATTAATTTAATATAGAGGGCATAATTATACATACATGCCAGGAGGCATTTTTATACATGCCAAACGCTAAGAGGACAATCAGTCATTTCTAACCAAAATATACTAATCCACGAATGCAATTTTTCAAAGTAAGACATTTAAAAATATAGGCCTGTATCACAGTGATTTCATACTTACGTAATCATCAGCAGGCCTGAATGTATAATAAACAACGACCCTGCCTCGCTTAAGCCGAACAGCTAACTGATGAACATCAACGAAGCACATGGGTGAGTTTATATATATTACATCCGGATTATGTAATATTTTGGTAGAAATGACTGATTGTCCCTCTTAGCGTTTGGCATGTATATATAATGCCTCCTGGCATGTATGTATAATTATGCCCTCTATATAAAAATTAATATGTTCATAAGAAATAATTATTTCGAATTTTTTCTTTTATGAGGTTTTACGCTATCTACCTGACATTTCTTGTTATTTTCCTTATTAAGTAGTTGTCCTAATTGCAAAATTTTATTCCGAAAAAACTTCTCCTCTCCCGAAATGCATTTTGTAAATCTGCCCATTCACCCGGATGTAATTATATAAACTCACCTGTGCTTCGTTGATGTTGATCAGTCAGCTGTTCGGCTTAAGCGAGCAGGGTCGTTTTGTTTTATAATACATTCAGGCCTGCTGATGATTACGTAAGTATGAAATCACTGTGATACAGGCCTATATTTTTAAATGTCTTACTTTGAAAAATTGCATTCGGTGGGATTAGTAATATTTTTGGTAGAAATGACTGATTGTCCCTCTTAGCGTTTGGCATGTATATATAAGCCTCCTGCATGTTATGTATAATTATGCCCTCTATATATAATATATATATATATATATATATAATATCTGTATATATATATATATATATATATATATATGTATATATATATATATATCTATATATATATCTGTATATATATATATATATATATCTATATATATGTATATATATATATTATATATATATATATATATATATATATATATATATAATATATAATATATATATATATATATATATATATATAATCTATATATATATTATATATATATATATATATATATATATATATATATATATTATATATATCTATATATATATTATATATATATATATATTATATAATATATATTATTATATATATTATATAATATATTATATAATATATATATATATATATATATATATATATATATATATATATATATATATATATATAGGCGGCGAGCTGCAGAGACGTTAGCACGCCGGGCGAAGTGCTTCCGGTATTTCGCCCGTCGCTACGTTCTGAGTTCAAATTCCGCCGAGGTCGACTTTGCCTTTCAGCCTTTCGGGGTCGATAATTAAGTTACCAGTACGCAATGGGGCCGATGTATCGACTTAATCCGTTTGTCTGTCCTTGTTTGTTCCCTCTATGTTTAGCCCCTTGTGGATAGTTAAGAAACATATATATATATATATATACATATATATATATACATATATACTTACATACATATATTCTTTTACTTGTTTCAGTCATTTGACTGCGGCCATGCTGGAGCACCATCTTTTAGCCGAAGAAATCGACCCTTCAACTTATTCTTTGTAAGCCCGATGCTTATTCTATCGGGCTTTTTTTGCCGAACAGCTAAGTTACAGGACGTAAACACACCAACATCGGTTGTCAAGTCATGGTGGGGAACAAGCACAGCCACAAACTCACACGCATAAATATATACATATATTCGAGGAGCTTCTGTCGTTTTCCGCCTACCAAATCCATTCTCAATGCTTTAGTCGGCCTGAGGCTATAACAGAATACACTTGCCCAAGGTGCTACACAATGGGACTGAAGACGGAACCATGTGCTTGGTAAGCAAGCTTCTTACCACACAGCACGCCTGCGCCTATAGCCACGTCTGCGCCTACAGCCGCGTTGGCGCCTATATATAATATATATATAATATATCTATATATATATTATATATATACTAGCCAGTATCGCCCGGCGTTGCTCAGCTTTGTAAGGGAATAACATAAAGCATTTTTAGAGAGTCATAGCCAAAAAATAGCAAAAAAAATGGTAAAAAAATTATGGTAAATTTTTTTGAGAGTTAAAAATGGTCGAGTTTGTCCCGTCCCAGACAGTCTGTGTTTGTTTGTTTTTTATGATTCTCGACCCCGATGTTCGATTTTATCGATTTCTTTCAGAACTGTGAAACTTTTTTAAATTTCGCTGCGTTGTTTGAATTATGACATTGGGCTATGTGTGTGTCAAGTTTCATCAGAATCGGTTGAAAGCAGTGGGTCAGGGTGAGGGTACACCAAACAGACACACAGAAACACACACAGACAAACTGCCGTTTTATATATATACTAGCAGTATCGCCCGGCGTTGCTCGGGTTTGTAAGGGAAATAACTATAAAGCATGTTTTAGATAGTTATAGCCAAAGTGGAAAAAATGATGGTAAATTTTTTTTTTTAGTTAAAAGGTCGATGTGCGTCCCCTAGACAGTCTGTGGTTTGTGTTTCTGATTCTCGACCCCATGTCGAATTTATCGATTTTTTTCAGAACTGGGGGAACTTTTCAAAATTTTCGCTGCGTTAGTTTTGAATTATGACATTGGGCTATGTGTGTGTCAAGTTTCATCAGAATCAGTTGAAAGCCGTGGTCAGGGTGAGGGTACAAGCAAACAGACACACAGAAACACACACAGACAAACTGCCGTTTATATATAGAGTATATATATATATAATATATATATATATATATAGAATATTACATATATACTATATTATATATATATATACATATATATATATATACATTCTATTATATATACATATATACACACACACACACACACACACACACACACACACACACATATAATATATATATAAAGTTAATCCAAACAAGAAAACACAAACAAACAAAAAAAAACAACAACGTGAGGACGTGGAACAAATAAAGTATTATTGGACGCTCAGGAAAAAAGGGAAGGAGGGTTTAACGTTTCGAGCGGAGCTCTTCGTCGGAAACATAGGAGAAGGAAAGATCCCGAGAAGGGAAGACAGAGGAAAAAAAAATCGCCAGCGGTACTCACGAGGTCACATATTGAAAGATATATATATATATATATATATATATATATATATATAATATATATATATATATATATATATATATATACATATATATATTCGATAGGTGAATGAATTATCCTATGTTTATCGTCAGCATGGAAAATTCGTTGAACCGATACCAGGGTAGCAAATTCACGTCAGAAACACGGTTGAAGCGACCAGTCCAAGGGTAGAAACTGCGGGTTCATTTGCAGAAATTTTTGTGTTATATATGAATAAATGAAAGAATGGAGTCGAACGAAGATGTTAACAAAATTTCTTTACTCTCGACATATGTTTCGAAGACCACATGGTTTCATTCCAAAGGAATAAAGGGTGTATGATGCAATCTTCTCATCAGGAAAGAAAGGGAGCCTCTCTCGGCAACAAGACAAACAAACATTTCGATGACTGTCTACATGGTAAACAAAACGACAATAAGTGATTTTTTTAAAAACCCGTTAGAAGATTTGACGTCAAAATTAGATAGTAGGAAGAGAATGATAGGTAGGGAACCAGTGGAAAGGGAAGGGTATGTTGATTAAGAATGTTCAAAGGCTTAGGAAAAAATTTCACTATTGAAGTGGAGTGTATGTTAAGCTAATTGTTCAAAGCACGATGCCTATCGTATTCATTTGTAAGAGTAAAAAGTATGTTTTTGCCAGTGCTTACATTTATAGGATTTCTCTATGAGTGTGTTTACAACGGGAACCTTAGAGAAGAGGATATGGAAGAGCTCAGAGTTGCAAATGTTACAAAATCTCCTGCCCTTATCAAAAGGAAAGGATACAGACAGTATGAACCAATCTAACTTGAAATCTATATTATTGTCTTTAAGACGCCAAACTAATTTACTTAGCCCTGTACTATATCGTTTTTTAATATCCCTGAATGTTGAATAATGGTTTGAAATTCTCTTGGATAACTGGGAAGAGGCGCTCCTATATAGAAGAAGACATCGTTACCAGAGGAGATTCTATACTGGTAAATAGAATTCTCGATCTTAGAATTACTAGACAAAAAATTAATTCTGTTGGGGTTGTCCTCCGAGATCGAAACTAAGTTTTTATTGCTATGATTGTTGTTACTATTATTATTAGCGTTAGCAACTACACTATTAGTATTATTGTTAGTATTATTAATGGTAATACAATCAGTAATTTCTCCGTTATTGTTATCACTATCAACATTACCATTGTTATTAACACGACTGATACTATTATTAATATTATCATTGTTAACACTATCGCTACTACCATTGCTATTACCATTAATACTATTCCTATTAGTATGACTGTATGGTGGGTTGGAATTAGTAAGATTTATTTTGGAATTCCCGGGTGAAGAATCTCTATTTATCAGCTTGGTATTGTGAGAAGATATAATTTGTGAAAGATTTCTAGTGTTAGAGAAAGCGATTCTGACTATGTGGGAATTGATAATAGAATAATATCTAGAATTTCTGGGAAAGTTCCTAGCGACGGGTTCACGGAACTGTAAGGGAAGGCTCGATTTAATTTGTTTACCGAAAGGTATTACGAACCAGATACAGTTCTTAGTGGCCTTTGACTTGTACGTTGAGTTATTTGTGAAAGTAAGGGGAAAATTACTGGGTTGAAAATTTGGGGTTGAACGGCGCTTACCTCCCTTGGTCTGTAAAGAATTTATATTTTGCATAGTGTTGCTGGCACTACTAGAATAAAAACTACTATTCCTATTACAAGTAACTATTCTATCTGGAGAAGCAGATGTTGGTTTAGAATGAGCTGAATCTATGTATGACACTCTGTCCTTATAGCCGGCTTTTGTCAAGGCGGCGTTATAAAAGCCTGCCTTTTGGTTAAAGATGTCAACATTGGCAGAAAATTTAGAAAGTCTCAAAGATATGTTTTTGACTAGATTATCGGTAACGGGCTTGGCATGATTGCTGTAAAGGCTAATATACTTAAGATTTGTGGAGGGTTTATGGTAAGGGAAGTATGAGTTATTTTGTAAATTGAGGGTAATGTCTAAGAAGTTGGCTTTAGTTAACTCATCCTCAAAAACGATGTGCAAAAAAACCTAACTAACCTATTTTTAACCTTCTTTATTTTTTGGTTTGAGACATTTTGGAGGTAAAGGAGACAGTCATCGCGATAAAGACCTCCACAGATGTCCAAAATGTCTCAAACCAAAAAATACAGAGGGTTAAAAATAGGTATACTTTTTTATTGTTTCAATTGCTTCGGTCAGGTGGCTATGCCCATGTCAGAGCACCGCCTTTACTCGAAGAAATCAACAACAGGATTCATTCTTCGTAAGCATAGTACTAATTCTATCGGTTTGTTTTGCAAACGACTAAGTTATGGGGACGTAAACACAGCAACATCGGTAGTCCAGTGATGGTGTTGGTAGAAACACACACACAGATACATATATTATATATATATATATATATATATATATATATATATATATATATATATAATATTATATATATATATATATATATATATATATACATACATATATATATACACACATATATATACATAAATGTATATATATATACATACAAAGCAATTAAGATTCAAGTAAATTCCAATGAATTTACTTGAATGTGGTACTTAACTTAGATGCACCAGATGCACAATTTTTGCAACTTGTAATAAAGCCTGTCTTTGTATGAAACAATTGTACTATAAAACTAATCCATTCTTGTTGCTCTTTCTCGTAATATATAATACATATATATAATATATATATTAATATATATATATATATACAAATATATATATATACATATGTATATATATATATATACATATATATTTACATATATATACATATATATACATATATATGTATATATACATATCTACATTCATATATATACATGTATATGTATACGGATATATATATACATATACATATATACATATATATACATATGTATATATATGTGTATATATACAAATATATATATATATTATATGTACATGTAAATATATATGTATATATGCATATATATTGTATTTATACATATATATGCACATTTATGCATATTTATACATGTATATATGGATTATAATTTATATATATACATACATACATATATATATATATAATATAATTATATATATATATATATTATACATATAGGTATATAGAAATATATATATATATATATATATATATATATATATACATATAGGTATATAGAAATACATATATATATATATACATATACTGTGTGTATATATACGTATATATGTGTATATATATATCTATATATATATGTATGATAAAACGGTAATAAGATAACAAAAGAAAGAAAGAGACCTCAATATTATGTAAATAGAGGAAATTTATCTATACAATATGTTACATTACTCGCTAGTCAAGATAAAACTCTGAGTTTCAGATGCCGAAGTGGAAATCCACAACACCATCTCTTCGGTTATCTGGCTATAACCGAAGAGATGGTGTTGTGGATTTCCACTTCGGCATCTGAAACTCAGAGTTTTATCTTGACTACCGAGTAATGTAACATATTGTATAGATATATATATATATGTATATATATATGCATATATATACATATATATATATATGTATGTATGTAAATATATGTATATATATATATATATATATATAATTTCAACAATTGAGGGTAAAATTAATTAATTAATTAATCAATTTCACCAAGTATTCAGTATGCAAAGGGACCATTTAAGGCGAATTCAAATTATTACATTATATAAAAGGGCTTAGTAAAATAAATTACTTTGCCGCATACTGAACTCGTTAGAAATAGCAGCTAAAAAAACTTTTTATAAAACTATTTCTAACACTTAAAGAAAACCTCTCTCATATAGTGTTTGCTCAATTCAACTCAAGGAAGTATGGGGGTAGAGACATTAAAAAATCAAATGCAAAGGTTATTTGAGTACGTACGTTTCAAGATTAGTCAAAATCGACCCTTCTCTCATCAGCTCAGAATGCCCTTGTTTGAATCTGAAAACACTGAAAATGGGAGCATACCCTTTCGGCTTGTTATCGCTTCTGAAGATCTGTTCCAAACTAACAGTGCCAACAAACTCAAATATGCAAGCGAAAAATTTCTGCTCTCCCCTTTCCACCAGCGTGGGTTAAAATCAGCAAACACTATGTTTTTTTCGGTAAAATCCGAGACATTAAGTGGAGAGAGATTAATTATAATTTCAACAATTGAGGGTAAAATTAATTAATTAATTAATCAATTTCACCAAGTATTATATATATATATATATATATATTATATATATATATATATATATATATATATATATATATATATATATATATATATATATACATGTAGATGTATATATACATGTATATGCATATATACATCTATATACAGGGGTTGGACAAAATAATGGAAGCACTTTAACATTTCAAACAAATTTACTTTAATATGGATTAGGGGTTTCCATTATTTTATCCAACCCCTGTATAAACGTTAAAGCCCGGTAGTTTTGCAAGTTAATTTCGCATTTGTTGTATGTGTGTTTTAATTTTTGGCTAATATTTTCCTATCCATACAGATATTCTCATTGTTTTATAGAGTTCTATCTACAACTGTGGTGTTGTCAATATTTTTGTTGCATGTTAAGTAGCGTGTTCTGATGGCTCATATTGTAAGTAGCGTGTTTTGATGGTTAATTGTGTAACGAACGTGGTACTTGTAACGACTAGGGTAATAGTCTGATTCGTGAAATTTACAACTTTCTAGCTTTTATTAGATTTTGTAGATTATATTAATAGTTTGTGGTTTGTTAGTTTGAGGTTTTGTGTTAATATTCACAATGCATTATATTAATAGTTTGAGGTTGAAGTGATGGTTCTATTTTATGATGTTTTATGAAAAAAAAATTTCCCTACTTACATTCATAATCTCAATATATACAAACCCCAACACCACCTCATAGATATAAAAACAAAAATAATGTATAACACATACGATACCTTTTTATGCACTGAAATTGCGAACAATTACCTTTACATGCACACAGTAAATGTCCACACAAATATAAAATATGAGATTCTGAATATTCACCAATCGATCATTCATTGAATAAGGAAACCCTACGTATAAAACAAATTTTAGTTACCAATGGGACACCATTCGTTAGAAATTCATCCTCACTGGTACCCAGACCTGGTACCCAATAAAAAATAAACCCGATGGTTAATTAAAATAATCAATTTAACTATGATCAAAGACTTTCCAACTGTGACCAACTAGTTATTTTTCCTATGCAATCTGTATCTAGAACTACAATTCTTTGATATGCCCTGTTCTTCTTTTTTCCTGAAAGAGGTAGGATTTCGGTGAGATTTGATTGCTATTTCTTGCAGGTTCGTCGGTTCGGGACATCTCACGTTGTCTGCGAATGTGAAGAGTTTCGAGTGAAATGATATTCCAATATTGGTATATATGTTTTTTGTTTTCTAACAAAGCATATTAGATAGAAAATTGTAAATAAAGAAATAAAAACAAGCATGGAAATATAAAAACAAAGTTTAAAATGTCTGAACGGGAAGTAACTAAGATCGATCAGAGTATTATGTTTTCACAATCTGTTTAACACGTAACAGCCATGTTAGGTGGCCTACTCAGATGAGGATGTCATCCATCATAAAATCCCTTAGAACCACCACCACCACCACCACCACACCACCACCACCACCACCACCACCACCACCAAGAGTGAGATTCCAACGAAATGGATGGATGGACGATAGGATGGTGGGATAGGGTAGTGTGGTGTGGTGGTGGGCCTGATGGGTGGCATTGTTGAGGATTAGGGTATCAGAGAGAGTATAACGATATTTAGAAATATTGGAAGCAGCGATGACAATGGTAGTTGTATGGGCAGCATTGGGATAAATGTATAGATGTGTTTGTAGATATGTGTGTAGTTCTGTATGTAGAAGTAAAGAAGCTCGATTTGCAGATTCGTGTTTCCCAGTTCGATCTCACAGGTGATGTGGGCAAGTTTCTCTAACCATAATCACACACACACATACATGCAAAAGTCAGCAGCGGTGTCCACCAGGATACTGTTTTGGGCGCGCTTCTCTTTATAATCTATATAAACATCTCAAGCGTTATCAAACACAGCAAAATAAGAAATATTCGCAGATGACGCCAACTCCAGAAAATTGTCAATGGAGAAGTCATTTATTATTTTTGGAGCCTTATTATTTTGAAGCTATATTGTTATTTTTGGGTTTGTTTTGAAATATTAAATTTTAAATTTTAAACCTTAAAATGTGTCCTTAAATGGCGAAATATTTCGCCAAAGTAGCTCACTGCAAAGAACCATTTAGTAAACAGTTCAACGAAAGTTCGAATACCAAATAATAAAACAACAAATTTCAAAGAAAACTTATGAGCCACGAACAAGCGTCCTCTCTTTTCAAACATAAATAGCAACAACGATGGATTTACCAAAGAATTAAATATGAAATTTGGCTTAGAAAAATGTGCCAAAGGACTCTTGAAAAAAGGAAAACTAGTTAAGAGTAACAATATCACACTAGATAAAGCAAATGAAATAAGACAATTAAACCGAAGCCAGACACACAAATACTTAGGAATCAATGAGCTAGATACAATACCACACACACAAATGAAAGAGAAGATAAGGAAGAAATAATATAGATGAGTTAGAGTAATACTTAAAACAGAGTTCAATGCGAAAATAAAAGAAGATAATAGGTATCAACACTCTAGCCGTCTCAGTAATAAGTTACAGTTGCAATATTCTTGGTTACTCCAAATGAAGTAACCAAACTACACAGGAAAACAAGAAAAAATAATGACAGAATTTAGGATGCACCACCCAAAATCTGACATAGAAAGGTTATATATACAACGTATTGAGGGTGGTGGAGGCCTTATGCAGCTAAAAAACTAAAAGAACCAGAAATATCTTATTCAGAAGCAAGGAAAACTGATACAAATAGCCACAAAACAGGCAAAACAAAAAACTGTTTTCTGACATCCAAACTAAAACTGGAACGACAAAGTATCATGATAAAATGATGGCAAGACAAGCCCTTACATGGCAAATACTGAGATAAGCTAAACAGAAAAGAAATAGACAAAGTAAAATCCAACAATGGCTGAGAAGCTCAGGACTCAAAGCAGAGACTGAAAGATTTTTAATTGCAGTTCAAGATCAAAAGAAACTAGCAGAAACACATAATGAAGTAACTGCAGAATATGTGGTGATGGGGAAGAAACAATAAATCATATTGTCTCTGGCTGCCCAGTCCTGGCTAAGAAGGAATATATCCACAGACATGACCTGTATACACTGGAAGGTATGCCAACACTATGGAATGACAACAGAAACGAGATGGTATAGACACTCCCTAGAAGAAACCTCAGAAAATGACGAAACAATCATACTCTGGGATATGCCAATACACACAAATAGGGAAATCAAAGCTTATAGACCAGATATAGTTGTCAGAGATTCCCAAGAAAAAATGCCTTCTAATCGATGTATCAATCCCAACAGGTGACAATGTGTCTCTAAAAGAAACGGAGAAACTCTCAAAATACAAAGATCTGGAAATAGAGATAACCCGAATGTGGAGTCTAAAAACAGAAACAATCATTGAACCATCTTCTGTTTATGGATGACCTGAAATTGTTTGGGAAATCTGAAAAACAGATAGATTCCTTAACCAAAACAGCCCAGAAATGTGGTAGGGACATCAGTATGGAATTTGGGTTCGCCAAATGCTCAGTACTTAATATGAAAAGAAGGAAGAAAGCAGCCTGCAGAGGATTGCGCTTGCCATCAGGAGAGACCATGGGTGAACTCGACGGTTGTGGGTATAAATATTTAAGGATTTAGGAGCTTTATGACATTCTACGCAGAGAAATGAAAGTCAATGTCAGCGAGGGGTATCAAAAAAGGGTGTTGATGGTTTTGAAATCCAACCTGAATGCCAAAAATTTGATTACCGCAATGAATATCTGGGCAGTTTCGGTGGTCAGATATAGTGCGTTCATCCTCAAATGGACTAATGAGGTGGGATGAGAAAGTTGATGACACTGCATGGGGCGCTACACCCTAAAGCAAATGTAAACAAATTGTATATGAAAAGAAAGAATGGTAGCAGAGCACTAATTAGTATAGACCATTGTATAAGGAGTGAAAAGAGAACGCTTGCCGAGTATTTGATAAATAGTGATGAAGACTTGCTGCAATATACTGCGAAAGATGTGGGTGTAAATGCAGATGAAATGATGGGCAAGGCAGAGTTTAACCAAAGAGCTGAGGAGACGAGAAAAGAAGACCTTTTTGAAACGAGAATGCATGGACAGTTTGAAAGGAATACATAAAACGTTAAGGATAATACAGCATCGTGGGCATGGCTAAAACGAAGTGATTTGAAGCGTACTACCGAAAACCTGATCATTGCTGCACAAGACCAGGTACTTGCTACCAATTCAGTGAAGTATAACATGTATAAAACTTCTGACACCCAGAAATACAGACTCTGTGGAAAAAGTGTGGAAAATGTGACCTACCTGGTAAGTGGATGTGAGAGTCTTGCACAAAAAGAATACAAACGTCGCCACGATAAATTTTGTGTATATTCATTGGCTCTTATGCCGTAAATACCAATATGAAGTAACAGAGAACTGGCATGAGCATGTACCAAGTAAAGTTATGCAAGAGGATGGAAAAATAACGATACTTTGGGACTATGATTTTCAGATGGATCGTGTAATCGAACACCGTCGGCCGGATATTGTCATGTTGAATAAGAGAGACAAATACTGTCAGCTCATTGATGTAGCCATACCACATGACATGAATGTTGTGAGTAAAGAGGTTGAAAAAAATCACCAAGTACTCCGAATTGAAAGTGGAAATGGCAAGACTGTATGGAAAGCCAGAGGGTAATGTAAAAGTGATACCAGTGGTGATCGGAGCGTTGGGCTCAATCCCACTGAAATTTCAAGTCTTCTTAAGGCAACTGGAAATCCCTCCATGTCTTGCAAAAAGCAGCCTTATTGGCCACTGCGCGCATCTTAAGAGAAACCCATTTTTACCTACACTGTATTACGAAGGAATAATTGTAGTAGTAGTAGTAGTGGTAGTAGTAGTAGTAGTAATAGTAGTAGTAGTAATGATGATGATAATAATAATAATAATAATAATAATAATAATAATAATAATAATAATAATAATAATAATAATAATAATAATTAATTCTTTTATTGGCCACAAGGGTTGACAAAAAATAATTATAACATAAAGGGACAAAACACAGGAAGAAAGTTACAAAGGGTTTTGTCCGTTTCAAAAATCCGTGTAAAAAAGAGTGTAACAACGAAAATATCAACAATGAAAAACTCCCAATAGGGGGAGGTGCTTCGAAAGGTTCCTGGTGTAAAAACCCATAAAATCCACGGGAGCCTGGTCAAAAGTGGGGTAGAGAGCCCCTTTCTCCTTTTATATTACCTTTTATATTACCGTTCACACTGGCCATTCTTGCGACATTTATCCACCTTTCAGTAAACAGCACTTCCCTCTCTACTCTCATCCTCCTTTTCAAGTGAAACTTGAAAAAGTTGATGAGGCCTGGGCCAAAGAGGAAAGTGTCTGACTTTAGTCCTTTCAAACAGGTCCACCATACCACCTCTTTCGCTACAGGAAAAGGAAAACTGCCTTGCCCTCTCGGTTAAAGGAGGTCGGCGGGGCAATCTTCACTATGGATTCAGCTGATAGCCAGATCCGTCCTATACGCGACAGTAGCTGTTCGACATAAACCCATAGTTCAGCAATCTCGGGCACTGGACGAGTGCGTGCAGAACGGTTTCGTCGTCCTGAGCGCACCTCGGGCAGACCCGGCTGACGGCACTTCCGTGCCGGTATAGTTTATCTCGAACAGGCAAAGCCCCTCGGTAACACTGCCAGGCGAGGGACCTTTGGAAATTATCCATTGGCCCCGGCCCGGAAGTCCTTCCGAACAGACTGCTCAGCTCGTTATCGTCAACGCCTAGAGTTTCCCCGAGAACGTCGTCGCACTTTTCTTCCACTAACCCTCTAGAACGCTAGAGTGAACTACTACCGATCGCATTGCCCGCTCGGTGGAGAGCGGAGAAAGCTTGGCGGCACTGGAGGTGCCAAGCACCTTTTCTCGGTCTGCGTTTGATCCAGGTCTGCAGCTCTGTCAAAGAGACGAACTGCGGAAAGTCGTGTCTGACAAAAGACGACCACACCTGTTCACCGTCTAGGAAACGCTTGAGATGCCGTAGCGTGAGCGCATGTTTGCGCATCAATAACCACGGCATGCCAAGGCCTCCGTTCAGCGGTCGTTGACAGCAGATGGATCGCCTGAGTAGTGGTATCTGACCCTTCCACAAAAAGTCAAAGAGCAAGCGTACCAGCTTGGCTAACCAGCGGTCGGGACACGGGACGACGGTCAAGCGGTAATAGATGACGGATTGCAATGTACGCATTCGCCACCTCCGCTCGACCTTTCAGGGACAGCTTCCTCTCGGCCCATTTCTGGGTGAGATTGGCTACTTTGCTCGTCACTTCTTTCCAGTTTTTATCCACCTGGAGGTCCGGACCGAACCAGACCCCGAGCAGTTTAACGGGTCCGTCTGTCCAGCGCCCTACGACGCTGTTGGACGGTATGGACTTGCCTCTCCAGGTGCCCAGTTGCAAGCCCACGGACTTTTCCGCGTTAATCTTTGCACCTGTCACCGCTTCGTACACGTTTAGCGTCTCGCCAATCAGGTCAATGTGCCTGTGGCTCGACATCATCACGGTGACGTCGTCGGCATAGGCAGACACGCTGTTTCCACCTCCTATATCGCGCGGGATACCCCTCAAAGCCTCCAACTTGTGCAGTAATGGAGCGAGAGAGGGCATCCTTGGCGAACCGAACGCGAGGTGTCAAACGGCTCCGAAAGGTGACCGTTCATCCGTATCACCGAGCAGATGTTGCTGTATAAAGCAGCGATCCACCCGCGGAAGACTGGACCGAAAAGCTGCCAGGTATCGATGGTAGACCCTATCGAAGGCTTTACTCTGCTGTCCTTATCCGCTGGCCTACAGAAGACTCTATCAAAGTACGATCTAGATGACCCGATGCGTTTAGTCCAAGTCCACATTGGCACATTCGGGTTGTCTAGTCGAAACCTGTCGGACAGCTGAAAGCGCCTGAGCAGGTTGGCGTGGCTCTTGCACCCCTTCTCCTATCAGATGCTCCCATGCCCACCCGATCGAAACGTTCGTCTAAGACAGCGTTCCAATCCCCAACTAGCACCAGAGTGCGTGACGTTCCTAAGAAAACTTCCAGACGCTTGAAATAATCGGATTGCCCTGCTCCTGTCGGAGCGTAGGCAGCCAGCAGTCTGAAAGCATCGCCATCACTACCGTCTACGTCGAGGACCACCAACTTACCTTCTGGATCCAGGAAGACTGTCCTTATTTTCAAATCCAGGCCCTTCCGAAACAACACCGCAGTACCACCACCGCCCGCTCCCCGCCGACACTGAGATAGAAAAATCTCGTATCCACCGAAAAGGGTCGCGAGAGCCTGGTTTCACTAATGGCTACTACATCCACGCTATGATACCTCAGGTCGTTTAACAGGTGGCCCTGTTTCCAAGGTGACCCGAGGCCTCTCACATTTAAGCAACCTATTCTGAGTTTAGCCACGTTTTAAAGGTTCAGAAGGAGAAAAAAGGCTCTACTTACTGTTGTTGTTTGGTGGGGTGGCTCCCTTGTGCTTTTGCACGGGTATTTCCACCAGGTTTTTATAGAGTTTTTTGGAGAAATTTCTCCCTAGCGACCCGACATCGTTAGGGAATTTCTCCTTGATTTCGTTATATTTTGATTCGTTTATTTTTATGGTAAGAATGTGTGCTGGTGGTGTGTTGTGCGTTGGATTAACGAAATCAGAATATTTAGTGTCTGTGTTTTGTTTCAGGTGTGTGACAAGTTGTTCATTTTTTGTGTTTATAGCTGTAACGGTGTCTGAGTGTTGGTGTGTGTGGCAGTAATGGTGGCGAAAGTGTTGTTTGTTGTTGTGAGTGCATGTTGTTGTTGATGTTGGGAAACTCTATTTGTTCGTGCTTCCCCTGTGTGTTATGTGTGTCTTTTTGTTTTTTACGTCTTTTCTTTTTCGGTGACACTGTGTGCCACTCCCCTTTCTCGCTATCAGTGCTCGCACAATCCGAGCTGACCTGATCTGGAGAGGGGACATTTGTCGGGTCCGTTTCCACAGTTTGTCGAAAATTAGTAATATTTGTAGGAAACGGTGCTGTTGCTGCAGTTGTTGGTGTTGGTGACGGTGTTGATGCTTCTTTCTGGATGGTCCTTCTTGGTGTTGGTGTTGGTGTTGGTGTTGGTTTGGTGATGGCTGGAGGTGGTGTTGCTCTTCGTGGTGGTGGTGATGGTGTTGATGGTGTGGAAATTTTTGGTGTTTCAGGCTGTTGTTATTTCTGTTGTTGTTGTTGTTGCTACTGCTGCTGCTATTTCTTTTTTTCTGCCTCCATTCTTTGCTTGTAAATGGGGCAGTCTTTCTTCAGATGGTTTTCGCTGCTGCAGAGGTAGCATTTTGGCCTTCGCCCGTCTACAGCAACGTGCAATCTGGTGCCTTCCGGCAAATTTATGGAATCAGGTATGGAATTTGTATTTTCTTGCTGGATCTGTGCCAGCAGCTGTACTCCCATACCTGACCAGTTCTTCTCTCGCAACCTGCGTAAATCCAGAATAGTGGCAGTGTCCTCTATGTCATAGAGGACAGCTGCCACCAGCCAAGATATACTCAGCTCGGGCGGCACCTGGTCAATTTTGATTTTTGTTACTCGCCGACCAAGGTATGTCGGTACGAGCAACAAACTTTCTGTTTGCAAGGGCGAAATGGCATGTTTCCTTGCATCTTCCCCCGTTGGGAATCGAACCTCCACGGTTCCAAACCGCTTCCCTTTGGTGACATAGCTCTTTTGACCCCAAATGGGCTTCATAGCTATTTCCAGTTGTTGTGGTGTGACATTACTTATTTTTCTGTATTTTCTTTCGAAAATCTTGTAGATTATTATTTTTCTGTTTGTTTCTTGTATCAGTTCTTGTGGTGTTTTCAGGAATATGCTGTTACTTTGTTTCTCCAATAAACTTTTAGCAGTTTTGATTTCTTCCATCGTAACATGTATTTCCTCCGAGACCTGCTTGGCAGCGGAGGCGAAACCGTTACGATGTTGTTCAAATGTGTTCTTGCTGGTGGTGGTGTCATTGTTGATGCTGTTCATTGTTTTTCTTTCCTCCTCCTCTGGTACTGGAGCATTAGTAGAAGGAAGTGGAGGGAAATCTTCAATGACGTCAAAAGTGACGCCTTCTTTTGTATTGTCATTTTGAACGGTGCACGTGCCGACACGTTCTTTCAAAAATTCTTTGTTGCCTTTTAAGGCGCGAAATGGGCGGTTTGGAGCCGTTTTCGAAATGGTGTGTATTTGTGGAGGGTGTGGTGTTGGAAGAAGGGAACAGCTAACTGCTCGCTTCAAAGACATGTTTGTTAAAATAAATGTGTGTGTTTGCAAAATTGTCAAAGTTCAAAACGCAATTTTACCCTTAATGGGGTAAAATTTTGCCTAACCAACTAGCTCTGCTAGAAGTTAGTTGCCTTGGCCACACAAATATCGAAATATATATATACTTTTAGACAAACTTCCAATATAATTGGTACAAAACTTATGGAGCCTCCTGAGACACGTCCGCTCTTTGGAGAAAGAATAATAATAATAATAATAATAATAATAATAATATACCCTGATGCAGTACCAGACAGTGGCTCTCATGGCTTCTGATCTTAACTGATTGGAAGTGTTATCATGTACATTGTTTTGTCTTAGTATAAAAGATGGGCTACAGCAAATATTCTGGTCAATACCACAGATTTGCTTGTCGATTGTTTGACCTTAACCAGTTGACCATGTCCCTTAGTGGCTGACGATAAGTGCATCCCTGATCATGAGCAGAAGTAGTGGGGGAGTATTATAGCCGTGTGTTGAAAGGAATTCTTGGAGGTTTGGATAATTCACCTTTGGAAACATGGGTGGTTCGTTCAACATCCTCAAACAATTCTTATTCAGGGACCTTTTGAGCAGCATGGGCTATTCATCCAGAAGAAAATTCTATCTGGGCCCCACCTTCCAGGTCATGTGCTGTTTATCTTGATATGAGATCACCATGTCGCGAACATATGTTTGTCATGCATGTGCCTGGTGTACCCTTATCAGACGGGTAGTCATGGTGGGTATATTGGGCTTCGTATATTTTACCCCAGTGTCAGTTTGATGGCGTGCACTGCTCTTTCACTCAATAATAATAATAATAATAATAATAATAATAATAATAATAATAATAATAATAATAATAATAATAATAACAACAACAACAACAAAAAGTAATAATAATAATAATAATAATAATAATAATAAGCAGATAGAAGAGACGGGCTATAAGTACATGGGGATTTTGGAATTGGATAAATTAATGGAGAAAGAAATGACAGAAAAATTTAAGGTGGAGTATTTGCGCAGACTGAGACTGATTCTTAAGTCGAAATTAAATGGACGGAATAAGATCGAAGCTATCAACACCTGGGTGATTTCACTCCTTAGGTAATCGCATGGACAGTAGACGAACTAAACAGCTTAGACAGAAAGACAAGGAAGCTGCTAACTAGATATGGGTCACTCCACACAAAAAGTGACACAGACAGAGTGTATGTACCAAGAAAAGGAGGGGGAAGAGGACTTATTGGATGCGAACACAGCATTAGAGCAGAAGAAAACAACATAGCATGGTATGTAAAAAATGCCACAGAATCGCTATTATTCGAAGTAGGAAGATCAGGCTTGTGTAGGATGAAAGATTGCAAAGATAAAGCACTATACAAGAAATTGAAAACGAATGAAACTGAAAATAGGTGGGTAAAGAAAAGAATGCATGGTCAATTTCATAGGGATGTTGAAGATAAGACAGAGAAAAAGATGGCTGTGGTTAATTAAAAGATATTTAAAACCGGAAACGGAGGCTCTAATCTGTGCTGCCCAAGAGCAAGCAATAAAAACTAGCTATATAAAATACAGAATAGACAATACAGCAGAAAGTGATAAGTGCCGAAGCTGTGGACAAAACGGTGAAACCGTATGGCATATTAACAGCCAATGTACGCCACTAGCCCAGAAGGAATATAAGAGACGCCACAACAATATAGCCAGGCTTGTCCATTGGACACTCTGCAACAAGTATGGCCTTGACAGAGGAAAAAATTGGCACGACCACAAACCTGAAGGCATCGTCGAAAATAGAAATGCAAAGATCCTATGGGATTTTATGATCCAGTGCGACCATTTCTCTTAATTGAGAAAGAAAACAAACTATGGTGGATCATTGATATAGCATTCCCAGCTGACAACAAGGCATGCGATAAAGAAGAAAGAAAAGTTGAGAGATGTGACAGGTTAGCTTGGGAAGTTAAGCAGTTTTGGTCGATGAAAAAGGTAGCAGTAGTACCAATAAATGTCGGAGCCCTGGGAAGTGAGCAAAAATCTCGAGAAGTAAGTGGAATAAATAGGGGATGCAATAAGGGTGGAGCACTTGCAGACAACAGCATTGCTTGGAACTGCTCGAATACTCCGGAAGGTGCTCGAAAAATAAGTGAACCTTAGTTCACTACTAGTGAACAGCTGACACTGTAGTACATATCCAACGTTAGAAGCTGTGTAAAGGCAATAATAATAATAATAATAATAATCATAATAATAATAATAATAATAATAATAATAATAATAATAATAATAATAATAATAATAATAATAATTATAATAATAATAATAATAATGATAATGATGATGATGGTGATGATGATGATGATAATAATAAAGATCAAAGCGGCATAATCAAATCTCAGAAGGAGTTACTGAGAATGAGAATTGCAAAATCCTGTGTAACTATTAGATTAAACATGGGAAACCTGACATTGTTGTAGAAGAAAAATCATGCCTGATAACTGACATAGTATGACTTGGCGAGAACCGGATTGAAGAGAAAGAAGAAAAGTGAGAAAAAGTGAAATGAGAAAAACGTAGGTTGCGGGCAATGAAGAAAGTGGACATGATGAGGTTATCAGTTATTTGAATTGTACACATAACTACATGTATTCGATTCCCCTTTTACAACATTATGTAATGCCTGTGTCTAGTGGATATATGTGATATATGCATATGTGTATGTGTGTGTATGTACATATCATATATGTATATATGTATGCGTGCACTCACTCACACACACACACGCATACATGTATATTTTGTATGTTTATATATATGCATATAGACGCACAAGGGAACAAACACAATAAATATATACATGTCAATATATATATATATATATATATATATATATATATATATATATATATATATATTATATAATATATATATATATATATATATATAAATTATAAATAAGGATAATATCGATATTATCAAGTGGCCAGCATGGGAAAAATACCATACAAAGGTAATATTTTTTACAACTAAAAATAAGGGTGTCTGAGAGACACCACCACGCCGAAATAGCAGTCAAATCCCTGACTCTAAAAATCACGTTAATGTTCATATCGCACGTTAAATGTTCTTATCTCATGGTGCGATATGAACATTTAACGTGGTTTTTAGAGTCAGGGATTTGACTGCTATTTCGGCATGGTGGTGTCTCTCAGACACCCTTATTTTTAGTTATATATATATATATATAGTACGAATGTCAATTATCTTATTTAAATATTTCGGTTTGGGATCATAAACATTCATGTTACAGTATGCTCTTATCCACACATGTACATAAACGAACACGCACGTATACATACAAATTTACATATACTCGCACACTCATACCCACACAACACGCAACCACTTTTCCAGAGTTGTTTGTTCTATAACACAGATATATAGATTCCGTAATTGGACTTTAAACAGTCAAAGTATGCCTGCGCGTGAAATTTTATTCCTTAAAATAGTAGGGGACACCATTTAGAGGAGTGAAATGTTGAACAAATGGAATAAATTATTTTGCCATGCGAAAGTAGTATATGCTAACGTTTCAGATGGAAACTCTTCGTCAAAGAGAAAGAAAGAGAGAGAGAGAGGGAAATAGATGAGTTGTACTGGTGTTGCTTGATAGAGTGGTAGTGCAGACACACACGCACACACACACATACACACACACACACACACACACACACACACACACATACACACATACATGATCTGAAATGTAATATTTTTATCCTGATGATGGAGGCCCAATGTTTATCTGCTTGCATTACTGGCGGTATATTTTGGTGAACTACATCTACCAACATTATGATGGATCTCCGAGCCACCAGAAACATCTGTTGGACTTACAACACCTTACCTTTTCCCCTTTAATTTTCTGTGTCTTTTGTACTTTGTGTGAGTTTGATCAATTAATATATAAATATCTACATATACTTAAATATTCATCGTCTGAAAATCTTCAGTCTTTGTTTTCTTTCGGCACACACACACACACACACACATACACACACACACACACACATTGTATATCAAACCCAAGTTGTTATAGTTAATTTGTTTATCCGCATAGTTGCCTCCATATATATATATATTATATATATATATATATATATATATATATATATATATATACTTTTATTCGTTTCATTCATTTGACTGCAGCTATGTTGGAGCACCACCTTGAAGCCAATCCCAGGACTTTTTTCTTTTAAGGCCTAGTACTTATTCCATCAGTCTCTTTTGCCGAACCGGGGATGTAAAGACACCGACACCGGTTGTCAACTGGTGATGGGGGACAAACACAGGCACAAAGACGCGCACACATAGATATATACATATATACAGATACCTACCTACCTACCTTCATACATACATACATACATACATACATACATACATACATATATATGAATAAATGAAAGAATGGAGTCGAACGAAGATGTTAACAAAATTCCTTTTCTCTCGACATATGTTTCGAAGACAACATGGTTTCATTCCAAAGGAATAAAGGGTGCATTATGCAATCTTCTCATCAGGAAAGAAGGGGAGCCTCTCTCGACAACAAGGCAAACACAAATTTCGATGACTGCCTACATGGTAAACAAAACGAAAACACTCATTATCGTTTTGTTTACCATGTAGGCAGTCATCGAAATTTTTGTTTGTCTTGTCGAGAGAGGCTCCTCTTCTTTCCTGATGAGAAGATTGCATAATGCACCCTTTATTCCTTTGGAATGAAACCATGTTGTCTTCGAAACATATGTTGAGAGTAAAGGAATTTTGTTAACATCTTCGTTCGACTTCATTCTTTCATTTATTCATATACAACACACAAATTTCTGCACACGAACCCGGAGTTTCTACCCTTGGACAGGTCGCTTCAACCGTGTTTCTGACGTGAATTTGCTACCCTGGTATCGGTTCAACGAATTTTCCATGCTGACGATAAACATAGGATAGTTCATTCACCTATTTACATACATATATATATATATATATGTGTGTGTGCGTGTGTGTGTGTGTGTGTGGAGGCGCAATGGCCTAGTTGTTAGGGCAGCGGACTCGCGGTCGCAGGATCGCGGTTTCGATTCCCTGACCGGGCGTTGTGTGTGTTTATTGAGCGAAAACGCCTGCTGTACTCTTTCACCACTCTTTCTCCCACTCTTTCTTCTGTTGGCCTGCTCGCTTAGCCAGCGGGGTGGCGTCATTCGAAGGCTAAAACAATGCGAACGCATTGTGACCAGCGATATGTAACAACATCTGATGGTCTGGTCGGTCACGTGATCACGTGATATATATATATATATATATATATATATATATATATATATATATATATATATATATATATATATATGTATATACATATAAGATGTGAATAAAGTCTACTGATAAGTGAAATCGCTAGACACTTTTCGGTATCTACTTTTGTACCTGTATCTCATGCTACTGCGTTCAATCCAAGTAGAATATACTTGGGATCTAACACAGAATACAATAAAATGTATATAAAGTATATTACATCTCTGGAAACAGTAAACATGATGTCTTGGCAAAGATGTTTGCAATATACTACAGGTGATAGAAGTTCTCAGGAAGATAACATTGCGATATTATTTATGTTGTCACGTTACTTATTATCTATGTGGTTTTGTGGTTCCCGCCAAACTTTCATGTTGGTGATAGTATTGATATAAACATCATGACAATATTATAAAATATATATGTATGTATATATAAAAAAAAAGAGAATGAGACAATGGTTATCGTTAAAGATCGGATAAAAGAAAAAAAAACAATATGAATACAAATATAAAGCTAGGAAACGAAGTTGACTATAAAAATAACTTCCACAAGAGTTTCAGAAAAATTTTACTGCGACGTGCCAAGAATATAAAACAAGCTGTTTTATGCACCTGATACTCAACTGTTAAAAGCTTTCTTTAGATAAAGGACAGCAAGGATCCACCAATAAAAGCAGTGTTGCCTACAGATAAGTTTCTTTTGCCTTTTAGTAGAGAACGAAGATAAGAAAAAGATTAGAAATGCGGCATGGGTTTAGGATCAGAAATTTGAGTCACAGTAGCGTCTGCAAAGAACGAAACGGAAAAGATTTTCAGCCAATTTCTTTTGCTTGTTTTTGATTTTATGTTTACCGGAAGAGGAGGACATTAATGAACGAGTCTTTGGCGTTATTATGTCTCGATTGCTGGAGTACGGATTATGGTCAGGGAAATATTGTGTATCAGATTAATTTATACAGGGGTGGGTACACAACACACACACACACACACACACACACACACACACACACACACACACACACACAGATATATTCTGGAATTTATTAATGAAAAACAATTTATCGCTAAATAAGCAAATTTTCAATCGGTGGCACAATTTTACTATGACCAACTTCATCAAATGCATCTGTCCATTTGTACGTGTATCTAAGTTTACATTGTTCAACACGTCCTCCCTTTTTTGGGAGGGTGCAGTTTTATTGGAGAGAAATTTGACTGCTATTTCTTAAATGTTGAGCGACCGAACACAGGCTTCCTCGATAACTCATTCTGCTGTTTGTCTTTCTGGAGACGAGCTAGACCATAAGAAACATGCTGTAAGACAGCAGTGGGTAATGCGGTGGGTTAGAAAGTTTGGCAAATACAGGGGCCATTATAGTAGTTAATTATTCAGTAAAAGGGTATATCATCCATCTTCCACAAGTGATCACTCCTATCAGTTCGTTATTTAATCAACGACCCGTGTGTGCGTGCATGCGTGTATTTGTACATGTTTCATCGTTATTCGCGAGCAAATATGACCTGCTAGATTGTACAACAATTTCGCTGGTTGTTTTAGATGTCACTGAATTCGAGAGCACACTGTCAGACTTTTCATCCGTGACCCAGAGGAATTTAATAACTTGTGGTAGAGAAGGTTGTGGCAGCATCTGGCTGCTTCTCATTTTCAAAATGAAATGACGTACTTTGATCAAGGACACAACATGGTAACCAATTCAAACCTACGACCGATTGAGAGCCCAACACCCTAACCCCTGAGCCACACGCCTTCATTCCCCCCTCTTTCTCTCTCTCTCTATATAAAGAAAACGGAGGTAGTCAGAATTTGGGATAATTATTTATTTATTAATTCCGTCACCTCGTTTGTTTCCGTGACTCATTAGGTCTCTTTTATGTTATTCCTGTCATCTTACTATGACTAGTTGCACTAGACGGAGTCTCACCGTAATTAAAATACAGAATGAAGGCGCTAAGGTGTGATGTGTTAGCAGTTCAAAGACGAGGTCTGATCAATAAGTATACGGACTGGTGCTATAAATACAAAACTTCAACACGTACTAATTTTGCATTTAATCTCCTTCAAAATAGTCCCCTTCGAAAGCCATACACCTAATCCAGCGCTGTTTCCATCGATGGGAGCATTCATGGAACTAATTTTCTGGGATAATCAGCAGCTACTTCATTGCATTTGATATTTTGAAAGAGAAGTCATAAGGGGCGCGATCTGGGGGAATACGGTGGCTGTCGAACTTGGGGAATGCTGTGCCAAGCCAAAAACTGCTGCACAAGCTGCGCTGAATGGGCAGGTGCGTTATCAGAGTGTAATTGGCACTCATCGGACATGCATTTGTGGCCTTTTCCGACAAACAACATCCCGCAAACGCCACAAAACGTCGCGGTAGTACTCTTTGTTTACTCTCTGACCAGGTGGAGCATACTCAAGATGAACAAGCACCTTGTAGTCGAAGAAAACTGTCAACAGTGTCTTCACATTGCTTCGACTCATTCATTCTTTCTTCGGTCTTGGAGAGGGTGAAGTCTTTCACTGCGAAGACTGAGCTTTTGTTTCGGGGTCATATCCATAGACCCACGATTCATCACCCGTTATGATCGTTTTCAAAAAGTGTTCATAGTTCTCGATAACTTTCTCTGTCATGGTCAATGCGACGATCATACACTACACACTTTCTTTCCAAGCACTGGTGTAAACAGTGGAAGTGAGCTAGGACGTTAAACGTAGTAAACATGCAAAGCAAAATTCAAGGTCAATCTGTGCCAAGTGGCTTGACACTGCGTGCTTTAGCTTTGTTACTATTGCAACAGTCCGGATACTTATTGGTCAGACCTCGTATATATATATATATATATATATATATATATATATATATATATATATATATATATATATATATATATATATATATATATATATATATATATATAATTTATATATTATATGTATGTATGCATATATATGTATATATATATATATATACAAATTGAGATAGGGGTTGTAAATGCAACCCTCCATGGGATAACATATATCCAATATACTGCTAGTGAAGTACCCAACAAAGTTAATACATAAATGTTAATGATTGTGATGCAATCAATTCATTTACTGTATTATATGGGCAAAGGTAAAATGATTTACCACAAATTACTAATACAAGATAAGAAAATGGAGAAATACATCTAAATCAAATATCAATTACCAGATAATACTCAATCACATACTTTATTAAACCACCATATACGAGACTGTGGGGTTAAACATAAAAAAGGAGAACAAATCAGTGTACATAAAGGAATGTACATAAAAAGTGTACATAAAAGAGTAACGTTGTATAATAAGTAGAATATATATAAAAAAGAGAATATAAATATAAGTAAATATAAATATAAGTATAGATTACATCTTACAGCTAATATTGGTAAAATGAGCACACTTATCTACATGGCCGAAACAGCTGTAAGATGTAATCTATACTTATATTTATATTTACTTATATTTATATTCTCTTTTATATATATATTCTACTTATTATACAACGTTACTCTTTTATGTACACTTTTTTATGTACATTCCTTTATGTACACTGATTTGTTCTGCTTTTTATGTTTAACCTCACAGTCTCTTATATGGTGGTTTAATAAAGTATGTGATTGAGTATTATCTGGTAATTGATATTTGATTTAGATGTATTTTTCCATTTTCTTATCTTGTATATATATATATATATATATATATATATATATATATATATATATATATATATATATATATATATATATATATATATATATATATATATATATATATAATATATATATATATATATATATATATATATACATTCATGCTTGCATAACTACATGCGTACGCAGACACACGCATACGCACATATACTCATAGGCAGAGAGCCTGCACCTCAGCCCTCTTTTATAGCGCTGAAGGACCATTAAGCGATCTTCAAGAGTAACCCTAAGTGTAGATTGATTAACCCAACAAAGCCCGAGTCAAGGGTAGTTGACAAAAAAAAAAACATTGGAAAAAATCTTTTTCAGAATAAAAGCAGCTTCATTATTAAAATTATGGTGCAAAACTTTAGAAGTTCTGGAAAAGTTTAAGGGAATAAAAGAGAAAGGAACCTGACATTGCTGACTTTTATTTTTCTGTATTCATAACTCTGTTATTGAAGGCCCTAAATTTCGCAAAAACAATCACTAATATTAATGAGTCGGACATTGACGTGATTATGTACTTAAGAAAATCACCCCTGTTTTTTGATAACGACATATGGGTTGAGAAAAGCGGGAGTTATTCGACGTATCCATGGAAACATATGATGGAGTTCAGGTGAGTGAAATCATAGGGTTATATATTCCGAATTTGCTAAGAATAAAATTTCCTGAAATGGACTGTAGTTTTCTATCGAGAAATTGTAATGGTCATAAGTTAGAGAGATTTAGGAAAATATTCCAGGAAATAGAAGTTAGTATTACTGTTAATTTTCTTGATGCAACGTTAAGACCGGATAGTTTTAGACCATAGCAAAAACTAAATGAGAACTTAATATATATATGCATAGACAATCCAATCACCCACCTTGTACACCGAGGAACTTGATTGAAAATATTAGTAAACACGTATCTTGAAGATGCATTTATGGGTGCAATTGAGGCGCTTAGAAATTGTGGTTTTTCTATTAAGAGTAGACACGTAAAAGACTCTGGGAATACACAACATAAGAGAGATGCAAACAGCTAGTCAACAAAGATCATGCAACTTCAGAATTCGTTAAAAATGTCCACTAGATGGTAACTGTCTGGCAAAGTCGATAGTATACACTGCCAAGGCTGAATCAAATAGCAATTATCAACCTAAAACACATTTGGGCAACGGAACTCACATTCAAAATCTGTTATTACAAGCAGATACATTCATTTGTCAACCTTGATAGAAACTGTACTACGGCTTTGACGAAGTTTATATGGTTTGTGTCTGACACAAGTCCTCACAAATTCAAAATTGCTTCGTCTATTATAAATAGTTCGCAACCATACAGGTACAGGAGCTTCAAGTCAAAGATGAGTGTGATTTTGGTTTGAGCGAAAAATTGAAAATCTTGACTTAAGGTAGTAATAATTTGAACTGTTAACGCATTATATGCAGGCGGTTATATATCTGTTATGCAAATACAAGCCTCTTTGAATTTCGTTCTTGTTCAGAAAAAAAAGATAGTTTCGAAATATTTAACTAATAGGTTTTATTGACATATGCTTTAAAATGTGTGGGTGCATGTCTATATGTGAGTATATGTGAGGGGTGCATGTCTATATATAAGTATGTGTGATGAAGGTATAATTCTGTATATAAAGGTGTGTATATTAGTGCGCATGTGTATATGTATGTATCTGCACAGGCGCATGCAAAATGAATACCCAATATACACATCTATTGTTTTTTAAAAAGATGTTAAAGTATTATCTAAAGGTATTAATTATCTAAAAGCATTAATTTGGAACATTGCTTAAACAGCAATGTAATTTTACCACTTCATTCATAATGGAGTTCATGACGTTGCCACGTGGATCAGAAGAGAAAATGAAAAGCGCGAACTTGAAGAAGCCGTTTTTGCACATGCCATTCACAAATATTTTTAAATGGAAGTGTTTTCTTCAAGCTTTCATTTCATATTTTTAAAAAATATTCAGACAGTGGGTATTTCAAAAGAAAACCAGGCTCGGTTTATCAGCTGATGATCGGAAACGAGGACTGACTTGGAATCGGAGCCCGTATGTATAAACACACACACACACACACACACACACACACACATTAATATAATACAATATATATATATATATTAACAAACATACTCTTTTACTTGTTTCAGCCATGTGGCTACGGTCATGCTGGTGGAGTACCACCGTGATCTTTCTGATTTCCTCAGTCTGGGGTATTTCACTTCACCACTCCTGTATGTGCCTTTGTCCTAACTGTTGGCCTATTTGGTGAGTAAGGGAGTTTGATTCCGCTGCTCTCGTCTGCACCTCATGTCGGGCTGTTGGTTCACCCGGTATTGTGGAGAGGTTGTCTATTCCTTTTTGAAGGCATCTACTTCCACCTTATGTAAATTTCTTAATTTTTGTGGCAGGGCATTGAAGAGCAGTGGGCCTTTGAACCCTAGACCATTACAGTACCTGGTCCTGAATTTAGATGGAGTGGATGCTACCTTTGGTAGTTCTGGCATTTGTATAACATTCAACGACGAAATTAGGTACTAGCTCTTCTAGACTTTTCCATATGTAGATTATTGCATATCTCTCACGCTTTCTCTCCAAGGAGTAAAGTTACAGTTTTCCCAGCCTATCCCTATAGATCACCCGCTTCACTGTTTCAATATTTCTAGTGTAGTGGCATTGGACTGCTTAAAGCTCCGCTGCTAATTTGGCACTGTGTAGTGACCATAACTGAGATTCCAGGCGGCTGAGAACAAAGTTTTCCACAGGGTCAACATAGTTTCTTGGTCTCTTGTCGTGAAGGACCTCAATATCCATCCTGCCGTTGTCTGCACTTTGCTGCCACCTTGGTAATGTGCACATGAAATGATGCGTCATTGCACATACTACCTGTGACTCTGGGATTGCAATGCCTTCGGGTCCTGTATATGCAGGCTGTTGTGCATTCGTGTTGTGCAGTGCTTGAAATTTTCCAGCATTAAACTGCATTTTGTTTATTTCGGTCCACACGTATATCGAACTCAGATCCTGCTGTAAGCGTGCGATGTCATCTTGATTTTTTTTATTGCCTGCCAGAATTTTGTATCATTGGCATAACTAGTGACAGTGGCTGTCCAAGTGACTGTGGGCGTGTCTAAGAAGGCTATTGTGGACAGTAATGACCCCAGAACAGTTCCCTGAGAGACGCCACTTAGGATTTGAGTTTCCTCAGAAAGGGTACCATTAGCTGCAACTACCTGGGTCTGTCTTTAAGGAAGTCATGCAGCCACTCTCCTAGTTTATCAGCAATGCCAAGGTCTTGTAGCTTATAACTTATCATGCAATGATCTATCTTATCAAATGCCTTTGTAGGTATATTACACTAACATCTGAATGGTCAAGCAGCTGTTTCGAAACCCAGTCATGGTGTTGTAGGAGTTGTATGAGGCTTCTTCTTCTTGGATAGAAACCATGTTGTGTATTGTCCAGTAGGTAATTTTCTTCTAGGAACATTATCAACTTCTTTCTGATGATTCGCTCAATGACTCTACTGATATGCGAAGTCAGAGAGGTTGGCCTGTAGTTTTTGGCCTCTGATCTGCTTCCATCTTTGTGGATAGGGCATTAATGCCATCTTTCAGCTTTTTAAGAAGTATACCACTTACAAGGACACTTTGGAAAATTATCTAGAATGGTTTCACTAAAGCCTTCTTACATGACTTCAGGAGAATAGCTGAGAAGCCATGAGGACCAGCTGCGGAGTATGAGCTAATTTCATCTATGGCCGCTCTTACACTTGTCTCATAATGTTGATGTAATCGATGGCTGGTACCTCCTTTTTTAGAGTTACAATATTACAGAATTTAGCCGGATTTTTTATCTGCAGGTATCCAAAGGGGGAAGTGAAGACACTTTTAAATTGTTCACTGAGTATCTCACTTATCCTTCCTGGGTCCGCTATCAGTGAGTCATTCCCTTGGAACAATGGTCCTATTTTATATTGTTTTGTAGCTGTTTCCTTTGCGAATTTATAGAAAACTTTGAGATTTGTTTTAATGCTTTCCACAGCCTTTTTCTCTTTCTCTCTGTTCTTTCCCTTTCGTGAGAGAGTGTGATCTTGTTTTCGACTACATATATAAATATGTGTATGTGTGTGTATAAATATTAATAATAATAAAGAGTATGGAGACTTGTACATCCACAAACTTTACACACACGCATACACACATATATATATATACATACATACATACATACACACATACACACGCACACATATATATATATACATAATTACACACACACATATACATATATGCATTTATTTTTTTACTTATTTCAGTTATTTGACTGCGGCCATACTGGAATATCGCATTTGGTCGAGCAAATCGACCCCAGGAATTATTCTTAGTACTTATTCTATCGGTCTCTTTTGTCGAACTGCTAAGTTACGGGGACGTAAACAAACCAGCATCGGTTGTCAAGCGATGTTGGGACGACAAACACAGACGCATAAACATGCACCACCACACATATATATAAGACAAGCTTCTTTCAGTTTCCGTCTACCAAATTCACTCACAAGGCTATTGTCGGCCGGGCCTATAGTAGAAGACACTTGTCCAAGGTTCCACGCAGTGGGACTTAATCCGTAACCATGTGGTTGGTAAGCAAGCTACTTACTACACAGCCATTCCTACACCTGGAAAAGTATATCTATCTATCTATCTATCTATCTATCTATCTATCTATCTATCTATCTATCTATCTATCTATCTATCTATCTATCTATCTATCTATCTATCTATCTATCGAAATTCGGGGTGAGTACTTGATAATTATAAGCACCTGTGTATACCGTTTGGTGGTGTAGGTGGTGGAGTAAATTGATCATCCTAAATTCTCGCCCCTCCATCTTCACGTCTATATATGTATTTATTTATTTACATTACTTCAACATCCAAATTTCCTCATTCAACATTGAGAGAAGAAAGAGATGGACGCTTCAATTCTATGCTGCTGCCGCATTATGTCGTACGCGAATGAGAGGATTTGCATCCCCAACCAAGAATTTTTGATGTAACACATGTCCTTGTGGAAGCTGTTGTGCGCGGCTGAAGAAGGCCACAGACATACATTATGCATTGTTATAAATCTGTCTAATAAAGGCCCGAAACATATGTACCGCTGAATCCTTCGCATCATGTTTTTATCTATCTATCTATCTATAGATTATATATATATACATACATACATACATACATATTTTAATCAATATAAGGGTAGCAAAAAATTCAATAGAAATTTTTCCGCCACCAGCGGTCTAGTAAGAAAGAAAAAATAGTCAATAGACTATATAATGTACATTCAACAGTAATATTAAGGAATGGCCTTAATAGGCCATTCAACTCACTAAAACGAGCAGCTAAACTCAAACCGCTAAATAGTAGTAATTCAGAAATCAAAGGAAAATTAAAAACATTTATCCGAATCATCTTTGGACTATGCATAGTTTCGACGTACTTTTTGGCAAACTAGCCTAATTAAATTAAATTAAATTTAATCAAGTCAATTTACCACTGGCCCGTCTCATCGGCAAATAAGTCAGGAGGAATAAATATTCCACGAGGCAACAGCATCGATGCCTTGGGAATATATACTCTAAATTTTCAAAATCTACCGTCATCGCGCCAACTTATCAGCAGCAAATATAGACTGCTGATTTAATTTCAGAATTAGTCAAAAAAATCATTAATTAATCAATATAAGGGTAGCAAAAAATTCAATAGAAATTTTTCCGCCACCAGCGGTCTAGTGAGAAAGAAAAAAATAGTCAATAGGCTATATAATGTACATTCAACAGTAATATTAAGGAATGGCCTTAATAGGCCATTCAACTCACTAAAACGAGCAGCCCAAAATTATGTCGAAACTATGCATAGTCCAAAGATGATTCGGGTAAATGTTTTAAATTTTCCTTTGATTTCTGAATTACTACTATTTAGCGGTTTGAGTTTAGCTGCTCGTTTTAGTGAGTTGAATGGCCTATTAAGGCCATTCCTTAATATTACTGTTGTATATACATACATATATATATATATATACACTCATAAATATATATATTTATATATATATATATATATATATATATATGAATTTAAAATTAAGGATAAAATCTTTATAAGAAATTATCAGTAGTTAGCGTGAAAAACCTCGTAAGAGAAAAAATCTGTAAATTTTTCCACTTTGAAAATATTTATTTATATTATATAGAGGGTACTATTCATAGGTAATGCTGCGGCGAATTCTACGGTTGGCTGTCGGGTTTGTAATGTTGTGTTTTTCTTATATGTCTGAGTTCGTTGCACTGAAGGCATAGAATGCATATTCTGCATTGATTGCGAAATCACAGGTGATATGTAACTAAATTCTGTTTTTTAAATGACTTGCTTTGAAGTTTTGCATTCGGTACAATTTGTTTATTTTAGTAGTTTGACTGCAAAAGTCCCTCCTAGCGTGCTGGGGTACTATGAATAATAGTACCCTCTATATATATATATAGATATATATAGATATATATATATATATATATATATATATATATATATATATACATACATATACACACACACACAATATTTTTTATTATTTTTATTATTTTTATTTTATCTAGTTTCAGCTCACGAGCTGTGGCCATGCTGGGGCACCGCCATTTGGTGTTGCTACATGATTTTACTTCACGAATGCTTTTTAGCAACTGCCAT